>NC_090646.1:516928695-517292011 GCF_040937935.1 Hyperolius riggenbachi | reverse complement strand
TCATGTCCCAAATGTTATGCCCACAACCCGTCATTTCTCCATCTTATCTGGCAATGCCCCCCCATAGCAGACTTCTGGAAACAAGTCACTGATTTTCTGCACGATGTGATGGGATCTCCAGTAGACCCAGATATCAAAACCTGTATCCTTAATCTCCTGCATGAAGATACCCCCAAATTTGATAAAGTCCTGCTTATGGAATCCCTATTTGTTGCAAAAAATGCATTACCTTCAGATGGTTGTCCCCGATTTCCCCTACCCTTGAGGTCTGGAAGAATAGAGTGCGGAAAAATCTTCCTTTTAAAAAAACTTATTTATGCCCATAGAAAATGCCCAAATAAATTTAATCAGGTTTGGGATAAATGGATATCTCATTAAATCGGTGTAGTCTCCGTCCCTAGCCCAACATTTGATTCTGAGTTCTTGTGTCCCGGGATTATAATCTGGTTTGGTCGTATGACTATATACTCGTTCTGTAAAAACGTTGTATTCAGCATGTAATTTTTTGTATTCTCTGTACATTACTCTTTGGTTGTCTGCATATAATGATTATAACTTACTCCTTTCTGTATACTGTACCTTATTCTGTACCAATCCTTCAATAAACACATTTGGTTGATAAAAAAAAAAAATGAATATAAATATGCTTTAGTAAGATGTGAGGATGTTGCACAAACTCATGCTTACTATATATTTCTTCCAAGCTGCAGATCATAAAGAATGTAAGAACTCTTGCAAACCTGCCCTCCATAATCATTTTTCATATGGTTAGCCTTTAGTTTGCAACACGGATAAACCCTCATCTGAGTTATATCACACAATAGGGAGGGTTTGGAAAAGTTGACTGTCACAAGCTCACACATGCAGTGAAAATGCAAACACAATTTCCTCCTTTTTGAAATAAAACTGAGGAAATTCTCTTCCGGTTTGATACTTACCCAAGTATCTTACCCCAAGTAGAGGGAAGTCTCTGGATAGCACAAAGCCTTCCCGATCCTTCTGGTGGGTTGTCATTTCAGCGCCGTCTCCAGGGCCGGATTTAACATAAGGCACTGTAGGCATGTGCCTACAGGCACCTGATAGAAAAATGCACCTCACTCCTCCCCTAGTGCTTACCTCCTTCCCCATGCAGAGTTCAAAGCAAAGAGTTAATGAGATGTTGCTCACCCAGCACTTGGCATTCAACTGTCGAGATCTCCTTTCAGTTGGGGGCACCACTAGCTACTTAATAATGAAGGTACCTGAAGTAAGGGATAAGTGACAGCTGGGACAGCCAGCACACTTGTGGTGCAGTTTGGTGGGGGTTTTGTAGGTTCATGGAGCGCGTTGTCTAGGGTGTCAGGACATCTGTACCTATAGGCAAATCCAGGCCTGGCCGTCTCCGTACAGATGTATTCATCCTCTGAAATACTTGGGGATGCAAGTATTTCTGGAGATTGCCTGCAGCGTCCCGAACAGCTAAACTGAGGGTGGCGCTGCTACAATGAGCTGGACCGTGAGCATTACCTTATCTAAGGCAAGTAGCCAATCTGATGCAAGTTTAATCACTTCCAGTTTGCTTCAACAAATTCAAGTTCTTCTCTCTGTTAAAAAGGATTTCCCCTTGTAGGTACTGTACAGGCACACAACTATTCACTATTATTTCAACAACACATACTTTTGTCCAATATGACCCCGGCAAAGGTTGCAAGCCCTTGCCATCTAATCGCAGACAATTTCTAATTTCAGCCAAGGATATGTCCTACAATGCTCGACTGAGCTGCAACGGGCCCAATGTCAAACAGCCATCCCAATGTGAATGTCATGGAAAGAGCACCCTTGCATTTTAGTAATGAACAAGTCAGGAAAGCTTACCTCAAAAGCAGCAGAGATAATCTTGGCCTTTTTACTGAGCACGGTACCCACAGCATTGAAGTTTTTGTCTCTGATCTCAGCATACAGCTCTTCTGCAGAGTTAAGCAGTAGCTTCTTGGCCTCGGTAGGTAAATCCTTCCCACCTTCACCTTGCTTCTTAGGAGCAAACTTCTCAGGAGGAAGTTTCACATGACCTGTTGTAAAGCACATACTTAATTGCAAAAAACTAAAACAAAAACCACACCACACCATACACCAACTCTCTTCAGGGAAGAACAAAAACCACAAGTCTCAAAAACATAGAAAAAGAAAATCATTCTGTTAACTGTAACATGTGGATCACTCTGAAGATATTCAAGATTATTTTGACAAAGTGGCTCCGTGAGCAAAATTCCACGATTTTTTAAGTCACAGATTTTGCTGCCCGGTAGAGGCAGAGCTGTGCACAGTAGCTTTGCCGCTTATCCAGTCAATCTCCGTCTCTCCACGCCCCTCTCAGTAAAAGAAGACAGAGGGGGAGGGAGGGGTGGAGATTGACTGGATGAGAGGCAGAGCTACTGCACGCAGCTCTGCTTCTACCAGGAAGCAAATTTGTGCGATTGCAGAATTTTGCCCCAGGATTTCAGGGGGATAAATGCCTTGTTCTGCTGTGGGGATGCGGCAAATAAGCTTGGATCGTAATGCTGAAGCTAACTAAGCAATATAAAATGATTAAAAAGGCATCTGACTCTAGAAATGCAGACCCTCCAGTATCCATACATCTTTACCTTTCTTGGGTCTGTTTTTTTTTTTTTTTTGTTTTCTTAAAAAAAAAAAAAAAAAAAAAAAAAAAAACACACACACATTCTGACCTGTAATCGGCCCACAAAGATCACAAGTTAAGGAGCCAATAAAATCATTGTGAAGTCCAATATGTCTATAGTCTATTTGTGTACTTTTTCTGGGTCATGGGCTCCGAGCCAGAGGACAAACTGGCAAGTTTAGGTTGTTTTGGGGTTTTGATTTTTTTTAAAGGTAATAAAGAGGGCAGTCATGTTTTCTCTGCAGGTTACCTTTAAATTATGAACAGAAATATTTTACAAAAGCAAACATAAAACATGGGTGAAACCGTGAAAACATTATCTGCATCTGTCCTCAGGGTAGTGAGATCACTTACTATTCTGAATGCCGTAAACCTCATCAATAAGCCCCTCATAGGTGAGCTGAGTTGCCAGAGGTGTCAGCAAGTCCACATTGCGATCCAGTAACAAGAGGGTGTCAAACACTGGCGTTATCTGGTTGTGGCTTCCTCCCAACTCTCGTTTCATCCTAATCATCATGTTAGCAACATGCTGCAACGAAATAATTACTTCAAACTAAATTTTTTTTTTAAATCAACCTTTGTTAGAGCTGTAAACAGCAGCTGCACAGTTTGTCTCCCTCTCTCGTTTAGGTGACAGCCAGGTAGAGGTCCTGTGCTCGGAACACAAGATTCAATTTTACATTCAATTAAGGGGTAATGTGACAGAAAATTGCATCATGTGTACCAGGGCTGTAGAGTCGGTACAAAAATTATCCTACTCTGCCTCCTCAGGTTAATGAACCTACAGACTCACTCAAGGTACTAAAAATTGCTTAGACTCCACAGCTCTGGTGTGTACATGTCTAGACTGCTCCTGATTAATAAATGGATCGATTTTCCCATGAGAACTTCAGAAAATCGATCCAGTTATTGAACGGGAGCAGATTGGACATGGCAGAAATAATTGTCCGATTAACAGCATTATGTGTACCTAGCATTAGACGTGACATAGCACAGTTAGAGACCGTTGGCATGTGCAGCGGATCTGTCTGAATGGAAAAGCCAGATCGAGATAATCTAAGTCCACGGTTTTAAAAACCCTGTTGGTTTGGATTATCCATAACCGCTTACCCTGTCCTGAACTAATCACAGATAAAACAAAAATCTTAGTAATTATCTAACCAATAACGTGTTCACATGCTGCAATTCAGACCATCTTGGTCCTTAGGTCTAAAATACAATAGGCATGATTCACAAAGCCGTTTCACCAGTCTTCCTCTGTTTTCACCTTATCTAGGTTACATTTAGGCTCCCAACGAGCAAAAAATATAATATCATTAAGTTAAGAAAAGTAATATTGAAATTAAGTTAATCAGGAACAACTTTGAGTGATTATTTTTCTTGAAAATGTGCCGAAAATTTATTTTTATTAAATTAGGCGATAAATAAGTCATTTATGAGAAGTTTCGTCAATAGAGCCCAATGTCAGTCCCACTTTTGGCCATTAGAGCACTCTGATTAAGGTCTTAAGGCTCAAACCCACTAGCAGCATTGTATTGCCAACATTTTGAAAATGCTCGTCCATTCACTTGAATGAGAATTGCTGTAAAATTGCAGCAAAACCAGCGCAAAAATTTTACCGCGATTCTCATTCAAGTTAATGGAAAAGGGTTTTGAAAACACTGGCAAAAAAACAAACAAAAAAATACACTGCTAGTGGGTTTGAAGCCTTAAAGAGACTCTGAAGTCTCTTAAAAACCCACTTTTTATTACAAAATCGTGTTTAACATTATTACCCTACCTAAACCACTACATCCCCACCGCTGTAATCTTACTAAATCCCCCCAAACTCCCCGGGGGTCAATCCGGGCAGCGCTTCCGTGAGAAGCAGAGCTATGAGCCGCAGCTCTGCCTCTCAGCGGGTCTATCAGCCCGGATCGCCGCCTCTCCCCCGCCCCTCTCAGTCTTCCTTCACTGAGAGGGGCGGGGGAGAGGCGGAGATCTGCTGCTGATAGACGGGCATGGAGGCAGAGCTGCGCCTGAAAGCTCTGCCTCCTCTAGCAGCAAAATCCACGACCAAGAAAGTCGTGGATTTTGCGGGGGAGAGGGAGGGGGGAATTTAGTGAGATTACAGCCGCAGGGATGCGGCAGTTTAGGTAGGACAATGTTAAACACAATTTTGTAATAAAAAGGATTTTTAAGAGACTTCAGTGTCTCTTTAAGGCTGGTACATAAATCCAATTTTGATTGCCCAATTTTACCACTTCTATCCAATATGAGCACTTACTTGCTCAATCTGTTTATAGAATTTAACCACTTCACCACTGAGGGGTTTTACCCCCTGAGCACCAGAGCAATTTTCACCTTTCAGTGCTCCTTCCATTCATTCATCTATAACTTTATCATTACTTATCGCAATGAAATGAACTATATCTTGTTTTTTCCCCCACCAATTAGGCTTTCTTTAGGTGGGACATTATGCTAAGAATTATTTTTTTCTAAATGTGTTTTAATGGGAAAATAGGAAAAAAATAATTATTTTTCAGTTTTCGGCCATTATAGTTTTTAAATAATGCATGCTACTGTAATTAAAACCCATGAAACGTATTTGCCCTTTTGTCCCGGTTATAAAACCATTTAAAATATGTCCCTATCACAATGTTTGGCGCCAATATTTTATTTGGAAATAAAGGTGCATTTTTTTCAGTTTTGCGTCCATCCCTAATTACAAGCCCATAGTTTATAAAGTAACAGTGTTATACCCTCTTGACATAAATATTTAAAAAGTTCAGTCCCTAAGGTAACTATTTATGTATTTTTTTTAATTGTAAATTTTTTAATTTTTTTTTAATTACAAAAAAAAAAAAAAAAATAGGGAGTGTGGGAGGTAATGAGTTAATTTTGTGTAAAAGTCATTTATTTGTATGTGAAAAATGTGTAGGGTGTAGTTTACTATTTGGCCACAAGATGGCCACAGTAACTTTTTGTTTTAATGCGACCTCCAAGCTTCCTTCCGGAAGCTTGGAGGAAGTAGAAGGAGGCTGGACACGTGAGTTTTTTTCTCACAATGATCGCGCTGCCCATAGGAGAGCAGCTGATCATTGCGGGGCTTAGATCAACGAACGGGAATGGATTTTCCCGTTCATTGATCTCTGGGCGAGCGGGCGGCGGCGTGTTTACTAGCGGCGGGCGGCGTGTTTACGAGCGGGAGCGCGGGCAGCGTCGGGAACGCGGAAAGTACGTGTTTCTTCGTCCCTGGTTGTTAAAGGATGGAAAAAGGGGCGGAGAAATACGTACGCGCGGGGGTAAAGTGGTTAAAATCTGTTGGCCCTCATACTACATGGAGGTGGTAAAATTGGTCAGTAATTGGCAAATCAAAATTGCATGTGCGTATCACATATCAATGTGCACATGTATTTTGGGAGAGAAAGATTCTAAACCAAGCAGCACCTGTCATATGGCTGCATGAAAGGCCCCCCAGCTCATTTAAAAAGACAGAGTAAGCTTATGCCCTCCCCAGCACACATACACAGGAGCTGAAAACTAAATGCAAAAGAGAGATCAGTTCTACAGAGTGCACTACATGTTGCAAGCTTCTCTTAGGTACCCACCCTCTCCTCTCTCGAGAGCTACCCCATATTTTTTTAAAGGGACAAGTATGTTATGAGACTGTACACACACAAAAAACGAAACAAAAGAAAAAAAATATCTTCGAACATTTGTGCAAACAATTTTTACCAGATCACATTGTGCAAAGATCCAGCTATTTGTTTTCCAATTAAGTTCCCCGGAAATTCATCTGTTATATTATATTCCCGTTTGCCAATAATGTGTTGTCTACAAGGATTCCCCCTCTTCTGTCCCACAACTTCACAAAGTAGTTGATAGCCATGTGGAATCTCTGTCCAATGACCTTGTTGTTGCTGCTGCTGGAGCAAGCCCCCAGATCTCTTCCTCCACAGGACAGCACATACAGTAAGTGTGAACCAAGCATGCATGACTCACACAAAATAAAAAAAAATCAGTCCAGATGACAAACAACTTTCTCCTTATCTCATCATTAAAGTGTACCCAAGGCAGATAGGGGTGGGGGTGTCGAATCTTGCGCAAGGAGGAGGAAAGCCTCTGGATCCAGCACAGACTTCCCATGTCCTCCTGGACCCCACCATTGCCGCTTGTGGTCCCCCTAAAAAGTCTAACAAGAGCTTGTCGGATTGCTGATTAAATTGCGCTCCTCTTCATGCACAAGTGCGGCCGTTATGTGCTTGCACACTAAGCTGCTGTAGGTTCTGTGCTACTGCGCAGGCATGGCCTTACTCACACGGATGCAGCGCTTGTGCATGAAGACATGAAGAGGACGGCGGTCACAATCTTCAGGAGGAGCATAGGCAGCCACAGCTGTCTGACTGTTCCCGGCCATTTCGGGTTCTCTTTAACTACTTGAGGACCTAGGGCTTTCTACCCCTTAAGGACCGGCCACTTTTTTTCCATTCAGACCACTGCAGCTTTCACGGTTTATTGCTCGCTCATACAACCTACCACCTAAATGAATTTTGGCTCCTTTTCTTGTCACTAATAAAGCTTTCTTTTGGTGCTATTTGATTGCTCCTGCGATTTTTACTTTTTATTATATTCACCAAAAAAGACATGAATTTTGGCAAAAAAAATGATTTTTTTAACTTTCTGTGCTGACATTTTTCAAATAAAGTAAAATTTCTGTATACATGCAGCGCGAAAAATGTGGACAAACATGTTTTGGATAAAAAAAAAAAAACATTCAGTGTATATTTATTGGTTTGGGTAAAAAAGTTATAGCGTTTACAAACTATGGTGCAAAAAGTGAATTTTTCCATTTTCAAGCATCTATGACTTTTCTGACCCCATGTCATGTTTCATGAGGGGCTAGAATTCCAGGATAGTATAAATACCCCCCAAATGACCCCATTTTGGAAAGAAGACATCCCAAAGTATTCACTGAGAGGCATAGTGAGTTCATAGAAGATATTAATTTTTGTCACAAGTAAGCGGAAAATGACACTTTGTGACAAAAAAAAAAAAAAAAAAAAAAAAAAAAAAAAAGTTTCCATTTCTTCTAACTTGCGACAAAAAAAAATGAAATCTGCCACGGACTCACCATGCCCCTCTCTGAATACCTTGAAGTGTCTACTTTCCAAAATGGGGTCATTTGTGGGGTGCGTTTACTGTCCTCGCATTTTGGGGGGTGCCAATTTGTAAGCACCCCTGTAAAGCCTAAAGGTGCTCATTGGACTTTGGGCCCCTTAGCGCAGTTAGGCTGCAAAAAAGTGCCACACATGTGGTATTGCCGTACTCAGGAGAAGTAGTATAATGTGTTTTGGGGTGTATTTTTACACATACTGATGCTGGGTGGGAGAAATATCTCTGTAAATGACAATTTTTTAATTTTTTTTTTTTTTTTTTTTTTTTTTTTTTTTTTTTTTACACACACAATTGTCCATTTACAGAGATCTTTCTCCCACTCAGCATGGGTATGTGTACAAATACACCCCAAAACACATTATACTACTTCTCCTGAGTACGGCGATACCACATGTGTGGCACTTTTTTGCACCCTAACTGCACTAAGGGGCCCAAAGTCCAATGAGTACCTTTAGGATTTCACAGGTCTTTTTTGTTTCAAGACTACTCCTCACGGTTTAGGGCCCCTAAAATGCCAGGACAGTATAGGAACCCCACAAATGACCCCATTTTAGAAAGAAGACACCCCAAGGTATTCAGTTAGTAGTACGGTGAGTTCATAGAAGATTTTATTTTTTGTCACAAGTTAGCGGAAAATGACACTTTGTGAAAAAAAAACAATAAAAATCAATTTCCGCTAACTTGTGACAAAAAATAAAATCTTCTATGAACTCACCGTACTACTAACAGAATACCTTGGGGTGTCTTCTTTCTAAAATGGAGTCATTTGTGGGGTTCCTATACTGTCCTGGCATTTTAGGGGTCCTAAACCGTGAGGAGTAGTCTTGAAACAAAATTTCTCAAAATGACCTGTGAAATCCTAAAGGTACTCATTGGACTTTGGGCCCCTTAGCACAGTTAGGGTGCAAAAAAGTGCCACACATGTGGTATCGCCGTACTCGGGAGAAGTAGTACAATGTGTTTTGGGGTGTATTTTTACACATACCCATGCTGGGTGGGAGAAATAACTCTGTAAATGGACAATTGTGTGTAAAAAAAATCAAAAGATTGTCATTTACAGAGGTATTTCTCCCACCCAGCATGGGTATGTGTAAAAATACACCTCAAAAAACACATTGTACTACTTCTCCCGAGTACGGCGATACCACATGTGTGGCACTTTTTTGCACCCTAACTGCACTAAGGGGCCCAAAGTCCAATGAGTACCTTTAGGATTTCACAGGTCTTTTTTGTTTCAAGACTACTCCTCACGGTTTAGGGCCCCTAAAATGCCAGGGCAGTATAGGAACCCCACTAATGACTCCATTTTAGAAAGAAGACACCCCAAGGTATTCCGTTAGGTGTATGGCGAGCTCATAGAAGTTTTTATTTTTTGTCACAAGTTAGCGGAAATTGATTTTAATTGTTTTTTTTCACAAAGTGTCATTTTCCGCTAACTTGTGACAAAAAATCTTCTATGAACTCACCATACTCCGTACGGAATACCTTTGGGTGTCTTCTTTCTAGAATGGGGTCATTTGTGGGGTTCCTATACTGCCCTGGCATTTTAGGGGCCCTAAACCGTGAGGAGTAGTCTTGAAACCAAATGTCGCAAAATGACCTGTGAAATCCTAAAGGTACTCATTGGACTTTGGGCCCCTTAGCGTACTTAGGGTGTAAAAAAGTGCCACATGTGGTACCGCCGTACTCAGGAGAAGTAGTATAATGCGTTTTGGGGTGTATTTTTACACATACCCATGCTAAGTGGGAGAAATATCTCTGTAAATGACAATTGTTTGAGGTTTTTTTTTTTTTTTTTTACACACAATTGTCCATTTACATAGAAATTTCTCCCACCCAGCATGGGTATGTGTAAAAATACACCCCAAAACACATTATACTACTTTTCCTGAGTACGGCGGTACCACGTGTGGCACTTTTTTGCAGCCTAGGTGCGCTAAGGGGCCCAACGTCCTATTCACAGGTCATTTTGAGGCGTTTTCTAGACCACTCCTCGCGGTTTTAGGGCCCCTAAAATGCCAGGGCAGTATAGGAACCCCACAAGTGACCCCATTTTAGAAAGAAGACACCCCAAGGTATTCCGTTAGGTGTATGGCGAGCTCATAGAAGATTATTTTTTGTCACAAGTTAGTGAAAAATGACACTTTGTGAAAAAAAACCAATAAAAATCAATTTCCGCTAACATTTGACAAAAAAAAAATCAAAAAAAAAAAAAAAAAAAAAATCTATGAACTCGTCATACACCTAACGGAATACCTTGGGGTGTCTTTTTCTAAAATGGGGTCACTTGTGGGGTTCCTATACTGCCCTGGCATTTTACGGGCCCACAACCGTGAGTAGTCTGGAAACCAAATGTCTCAAAATGACTGTTCAGGGGTATAAGCATCTGCAAATTGATGACAGGTGGTCTGAGGGGGCGAATTTTGTGGAACCGGTCATATGCAGGGTGGCCTTTTAGAGGACAGGTTGTATTGGGCCTGATCTGATGGATAGGAGTGCTAGGGGGGGGGGGGCAGGAGGTGATTGATAGGTGTCTCAGGGGGTGGTTAGAGGGGAAAATAGATGCAATCAATGCACTGGGTAGGTGATCGGAAGGGGGTCTGAGGGGGATCTGAGGGTTTGGCCGAGTGATCAGGAGCCCACACGGGGCAAATTAGGGCCTGATCTGATGGGTAGGTGTGCTAGGGGGTGACAGGAGGTGATTGATGGGTGTCTCAAGGTGTGATTAGAGGGGGGAATAGATGCAAGCAATGCACTGGCGAGGTGATCAGGGCTGGGGTCTGAGGGCATTCTGAGGGTGTGGGCGGGTGATTGAGTGCCCTAGGGGCAGATAGGGGTCTAATCTGATAGGTAGCAGTGACAGGGGGTGATTGATGGGAAATTAGTGGGTGTTTAGGGTAGAGAACAGATGTAAACACTGCACTTGGGAGGTGATCGGACGTCGGATCTGCGGGCGATCTATTGGTGTGGGTGATCAGATTGCACGCAAGGGGCAGGTTAGGGGCTGATTGATGGGTGGCAGTGACAGCGGGTGATTGATGGGTGATTGACAGGTGATTGACAGGTGATCAGTGGGTTATTACAGGGAAGGACAGATGTAAATAATGCCCTGGCGAATTGATAATGGGGGGGTCTGAAGGCAATCTGAGCGTGTAGGCGGGTGATTGGGTGCCCGCAAGGGGCAGATTAGGGTCTGATCTGATGGGTAACAGTGACAGGTGGTGATAGGGGGTGATTGATGGGTAATTAGTGGGTGTTTAGAGGAGAGAATAGATGTAAATGCTGCGCTTGGGTGGTGATCTGATGTCGGATCTGCGGGCGATCTATTGGTGTGGGTGGGTGATTAGATTGCCCGCAAGGGGCAGGTTAGGGGCTGATTGATGGGTGGCAGCGACAGGGGGTGATTGATGGGTGATTGACAGGTGATCAGTGGGGATAGATGCATACAGTACATGGGGGGGGGTGATCAGGAGGGAGCAGGGGGCAGGGGGGGGGAGGGAATAAAAAAAAAAAATAGCGTTGACAGATAGTGACAGGGAGTGATTGATGGGTGATTAGGGGGGTGATTGGGTGCAAACAGGGGTCTGGGGGGTGGGCAGGGGGGGGGGGGTCTGATGGGTGCTGTGGGCGATCTGGGGCAGGGGGGGGGGGGGGGGAAATCAGTGTGCTTGGTGCAGACTAGGGTGGCTGCAGCCTGCCCTGGTGGTCCCTCGGACACTGGGACTACCAGGGCAGGAGGCAGCCTGTATAATACACTTTGTAAACATTACAAAGTGTATTGTACACTTTGTATGCGGCGATCGTCGGGTTAACATCCCGCCGGCGCTTCCGTATGGCCGGCGGGATGTTGGAGGGTGAGCGGCGCCAGGCGGAGGATCGCGTCACTGATGACGCGATCGCTCCGCCCATGCCCCTACAAGGACCGCCGCCATTTGTCTATACGGCGGTCCTTGCGGGGTGCACTTCCCGGCCGCCATTTGTCAATACGGCGGTTGGGAAGTGGTTAAAGGAGTTATCCGGGCTTTCAAAAGAAAATAAAGGCTACTTACCGGGAGCTTCCTACAGCCCCAAGCTCCCAGGACCTCCCTCGCCGCACCTCTGCGCGCAGCCGTTCGCCAGAGCTCCGTCCCAGTCCCCGGCGATGACGTCAGAGCGACCTGGAGGTCGCTCTCTACTGCGCCTGCGTGAGCATCGCTGTCAATCACCGCCACGTGGGCCGGAGCGGACTGCGCAGGCGCAGAACTACTGCGCCTGTGCAGTCCGCTCCGGCCCACGTGGCGGTGATTGACAGCGCCGCTCACGCAGTAGAGAGCGACCTCTAGGTCGCTCTGACGTCATCGCCGGGGACTGGGACGGAGCTCCGGCGAACGGCTGTGCGCAAAGGTGCGGCGAGGGAGGTCCTGGGAGCTTGGGGCTGGAGGAAGCTCCCGGTAAGTAGCCTTTATTTTCTTTTGAAAGCCCGGATAACTCCTTTAAAGCAAATCTAAACTGTAAAAATATACTAGAATAAAAGCACTTAAAGTGTACCCAAGGCGTCACATAGTTAAAAAAGGAAATGCATACCAAAGAAGAGATAGAGTAGCTTCTGGATCCTATAAAGCAGAGTTCCCCAACCCTGTCCTCAAGGCCCACCAACAGTGCATGTTTTGCAGGAAACCACAAACATTCACAGGTGAGGTAATTAGTGTCTCAGCAAAGCTGATTAACTACCTCTGTGGATTTCCACAAAACATGCACGGTTGGTGGGCCTTGAGGACAGGGTTGGGGAACACTGCGTATAGAAGCTTCAAACGCCGTCCTCTGTCCCACCATTGCCCCCTGAAGGTCACATCGTGGCCGTGCGCCTCTTTAGGCTTGAGTGTGGGCATACTGCAAGAGTACCTGTGCAGTAAGCCAGAGCCGCTCATGCATGACTGGCTCAGTGCTACTGCCCAGGAACGTCCACGCTTGTGCCAGAAGAGGAGCATGGTCCCGATACTAAGGAGGGTCCCGGCGAGCAAGGCTTCCCACTCCTAATGCAAGTATTTAATTTTTTTTTACATTATAATGCCTCTGGTTCTCTTTATAGCTAAACCGCTTGGCGCACTTTGTCTTCAGGGACCCTCCCATTCTACCTTCATTTTTTGTTCACGGCCTCCCGGAAGTTCACCAGGGCCATGAAGAAGTACATTTGAACTGGGCGGGCTTCTTTCGGTCATGAACACTTCCTTTTGCTGGGCTAGTGCACTTTGGAATTAGTAAATGCCCTGTAGTTGCAGTTGTGCACAGCCACAGGCGCTTCTGGCCTAGAATGTTGATTGTATGGGCAGTTGAATATTAAAATTCCAACCCATTAGAACCACATATTGCAATGCATGAGCCCTGAGGAGCTAATGTGTTAATGGCCAGTGTACCCTGAGCTAGTAACCGTAAATATGTTTTTGTTTTTTTTTTTGTTTGTTTTTTATCACATATAGTGCAATACTGAGAAAAATTGCTGAACACTTACCCTGGCACACTCCCCTTTCCCACAGATTTGAGGAATCGTTCCATATAAGGCTTGCAAAGTGGTAAGACCTTTAGCAGCATGATATAACGTGGTCTGATCATTTTCCAAATAACATTCCTGTTGAAAAAGTAAAAATGCTTTTATTGCACAGAAAGGTGGGGTGGGGGACAGAAAACAAACAAAAACGACACAGGATAAAACTCTGAACGGGAGGAAGTACACTGGGCAATACTGAGAGTAAAGTGTAACCTACTGCAAGGAGATAAACAGTGGGGGTGCAGCTGAAGGGAGAAAAAAGTCATGTGGGAACAGGAGCCAGTAGTATAGGGGATGAGGTGCAGTGTTGTAAGGGGTAGGCAATATTGAGGATGTGTGTGGGGTATTGCTGGGGAGTGTGGTGGTGAAAAACGGGGGGGGGGGGGGGAGGGGGGCTTTCAGAACCACAGGACAGTGCTGCAATCTTTGCTGTAGGTGGGAAGATGAACATTATTATGGCAGGAAGAGGAAGAGCGTGAAAGGTTTCAGCTGCTCAAATGCAATGCTCTCACTGTCCACCACTGCAACCTCTTTCGTTGTCCACCGTAACAGTCTTCCATACAGTCTCCTCTTTCTTGCTGCCCACTGCATTTGCTGGTGATGTCCAACCACCAACATCCACTCTTGATGACCACTTTCTACCCACCCACTGCTAACCTTTTCTTTCTATCGATTTTCTCTTTGCCAGTGTCTTTGTATGCCACTACCTCTCTCATTGCCTACTAGCCTTCCATTATTGCTCTCCCGGTCTGATACTGCTTTGGCTGCATCTTTTAAACCACCAATTTTCCTCTCACACGCGTCTCTCACCACCCCTGGCCCACCAACAACATTTCTAAAGCCATCGTCTTTCACCATGCCCACTCGGTGCTGCTCTCATCACCTCTCCATGCGTTCTCTCTCATGCCATCTACAACATCCCTCCATTTTTCAGCCACTCCCCCATCTCTCATATTCTCTGCCTCTTGACTGTTTTTATTATTCTCTCCACTCCACATCCTTTAATCAAGTCCGTTAAACTGTATTAAAGAATATAGTTTGATAATGTGCTTTATCTAAAGGCAAATAATGGCCCAGTATTTGCTCTTCACAAAGAAACTATTTTCTTCATTTTTACTGCTCACTATATAGCCATTCAACAAAGTATCGGATTACCTTGAAAGCATGCTCAGATTCCATAGACAACAGGTCTCCATCAAAAGGAATCAAGTTTAGGCGGTATTCCTCCCGGTGGTAGAAGGATCCTAGAACCCCGAGATCCTTCAGCCGCTGTTCACAAAGTAAGCTTCGACGGGGCACAAACAAGATGTGGAAGTCTCGATTTCGCCCCTTATCTTCTCTATATATGGGAAAAAGCATAGATTATACTTCACATTAAAAAGCTCCTTCCAGAATGCGTCATACATGTGTTGGTTTCACCTGTTTGTGCACTCTTTCTCCGTCATAGCAGGCAACACAAGCCTCAACGCAGGATCACAATAATGAACAGTGCTCACTAACCAAAACTGCTGCAAGCCCTTAAAAGTTTTGTGGAACTTCTGTCAAACTGTAAGACATTGTTCTGTCTCACTAGACTGCATGGCATTGCATCAAGTTAAATCACTACACCCCAGCATTCATTCTGAAACTAATTAGTGGCAGATAAAAAAAAAAAAAAAAAACACTGCCTATAATTAACGTTTTATTTCAATCAAGTATTTTAATCAAGTGGGGAATATTTTAGGTCAGACTATAAAGGGCCCTTTCACACTTACCGCGGTTCATCCCGTTGCATAACACCACTGCATCCCGTCGCAGAAGAAGTGATAGTCATTTGGGGCCCTCACAATGATCATGGTGCAGTGGGTCCCGTAGTGATGACCCAAGAGCAACTGTGCATTGTGTGCATCTCACCCAGTGCTGAGGTTTAATTTGATGGGAAAGTATGCTTCACTGTATGGTCGCACTCCAGTGGTAATGTGCGGTCCAACCTTTTGGTGGTATCATTGCAGTGTGATTGCAGAATCGCACTGCAACGGACTGTTTGAGATGTGGAGTGGGCCTATGCCCAGTAAATTCGAGCCAGCAGCTGGCACTTTCATTTGACATCTAGCCTTCCAAATACTAACAATTACAACAGCAAAACATAATCCAGTGAACAAGCATACATACCTTCGAATATTCTCAGCTATTATATCCATTAATTCAAGTTTTGGCCTGACAAAAAATATGATGTTTTTAACTTCAGATGATGGCAAAGGACCAGCCTTAAGTGTAAACATTTTTTCAACTTCATGTTCCTGGAAGAAAACATAATTGAACTGTTATGTAACTCAAGAAAAAAAAAAAAAATAAAAATAAAAAAAAAATAATATGAACAAGAACACATACTGCTAAATCCTATTAGTCTCTGTCCTGCTTTATTCTTGGTTTTTATTCTCTCATTTAATTTGTCCTGGATATTGGCACACACAAAGTCATTGTACAAGGACCAAGATTACTGATTCTGACAGAGGATATAAAATTCTCTATGGGCTGGTGCACACCGAGCGGCTTTTTGGGCGTTTTCAGATCCGCTTGCGGCTGCGGATCTGCTTGGTCAATGTATCTCAATGGGGTGGTGCACACCAGAGCGGGGGGCGTTTTGCAGAAACGAAAAATGCCTGGGTGAGGCATTTTTTGGATTGCGGGTGCGTTTCTGCCTCAATGTTAAGTATAGGAAAAACGCAAACCGCTCTGAAAAACGGCACTTCAGAGCGGTTTTGCAGGCGTTTTTGTTACAGAAGCTGTTCAGTAACAGCTTTACTGTAACAATATATGAAATCTACTATACTGAAAACTGCAGCAGCAATCCGCAAAACGCTAGCAAACCGCCATAGAAAAATAAAAAAAAGCGTTTAAAAATCTGCTAGCATTTTGCGGATCTGCTAGCGGGTTTTGGTGTGCACCAGCCCTATGACTGGTATAGAACACCATCCCTGCTATTCAATAGGGGATTAATATCATCTGAAGCTTGTTTTAGACTGAAGGTGTGTCATGTCCGCAGACCAGACTCACTGTTGGTGGACTTGTCCTACGGTCAGCAAGTTCTGAGGCTATTGTTTTGGCATCTGAAATGGTTGAGTCTCCTTGATCCCTGGGTCTCTGTTTCACAAGAAATGCCCCTCCTGAGGGCCCTCTTACACTTTGCTCTCAGTAATAACTAAAAGAAAACAGATTTTCTAAATAATGCCCATGTTTTCCTATGGCACAGTTCCCACTTTATGCATTTTAACTGAAATCTTTTTCACAATGCACTGCTATGGAAAAACGACGCAATCTGCTTTAATACTATATACTAATAGGGACATGAGAACAGACACTTACTTTGCTGTCTGTTTTATTCTGATCTGCCCTGTGAGCTTGTAATCGCTCCTGTAAAAAGCACCGACTGAGCTCTCATTCAGCTGCTTTATCAGGAAGCTCTATAGCGGTAAAGGTCCGTACACACGCCCGGCGGATCGCTCAGAAACAGCCGTATCAGTCCGCCGACAGTGCGTACACACGCCGGACTGTCGTTGGAACGCCCACCCAGCGGGAGGCAACGACGGACCCGTCGTTGCCTCCAGTCCAGCGTGTGTACGGACCTTAACAGCAGTCTGCTCAAGCCCGCCCCCCTCTCTGCCTGTGTTCTTTCTAGCTTTGCACAGAACAGCAGGAAAAGATGTTTATTTATCTACCTAGATAATTAGTGTCTGGGCTTGAGTTAGACTCATCTCTCCCCATCTGAACCAGGAACATACAGGGACTGTACACAGATGAAATGCAGCAGATGTGCTTGTCTTTGGTTTTACAAGAATAAGTAAA
The DNA here is from genome assembly GCF_040937935.1 of Hyperolius riggenbachi. Taxonomy (NCBI): domain Eukaryota; kingdom Metazoa; phylum Chordata; class Amphibia; order Anura; family Hyperoliidae; genus Hyperolius; species Hyperolius riggenbachi. The sequence goes on along the minus strand of NC_090646.1, from coordinate 517,274,849 downwards.
ATTAATTGTGCCTGTGTGTATATGTCTGCAGGTTTTTTTCCTAATATGTATATATGTGCCACTGCATACATTTGATGGAGAACTTTCCCCAGTGACACTGACCCAGAAGCAGATGTTGGCCACCTTGGATTTTAGACAGGATAAAGATGAAAAATTAAGAATGAAATGAGCACAGGAGAGCAACAAAAATTGCAGGAATGGCCTGTATTTGGCATACACTTTCGGGGGATATGTTTATTTTAAAATGTACCTGTTCATTTCAGGGGTCCTTTAAGTGTAAAAGGGCCTTAAAGTTAGCCTAAACCCAAATGTGTGTGTGGGGGGGGGTCCTTTACTTGGGGGTTCTACCAGCCCCCTGCGCCCGCGCACTCTCCATACGATCCTCCGGTCCACTGCCGTGGCAAAAAGTTTCATTTTTGAGCGACTGGCCAGTCAAACTCTCTAAATACATACAGGGTGCATTTCTATGTGTTTTCCTTCTGTCCTGTGCAAGAGTTAAGGTCCACTTTAACTGATGCTATGGGACTTGCTTTAACATGCCTTTCATTTTATTTAGTAGAGGTTTGCAATATTTTCCGCTTGTAGGTCTTTGTGATTTTTCTCAGGTCACTATTGTATATGGAGGCAGGGCCGGTTCAAGTAACAATTGGGCCCTAGGACAAAATTAGCCTGGGGCCCCCCCAACAGACACCCCCTGACCATAAAGTGTCATTAGAGGCCCTTTGTTGCAGCCAAATTTTCCTCCTGGGCCCAAGAGCTGGCTGCTGAACCTCCCCCAATCACCTCCCAACTTAGACTCTGCAGAGTCCCTGGGTAGCAACAGTTAAGATGGGGAGGGACACCTTGGGGGCCCCTACAGGCCCTGGGGCAATTGCCCATTTTTTCCTATGGTAGCTCCGGCCCTGTATGGAGGTATATTTATTGTCTCTGTTTCTAACTCCTTTATGGGGAATTACTATGCCTTGGCAAATCTGTAATGCTTATTTGATGTTGGTAATATAAAGGTTTACTGACTGATTCTAAGTAATAGGAAACCATACCTTCAGAAGGGAATACTGCGCAATTAATCCAAAAGGTCCTGTCAGATATTCATCCCATACAATAGCCTAGGCAAAAATACAAAAAAAATATGTCAGTGCTGGAGACAAGTGTGGTATACCTTCCTAACAGGAAAAATAATGTGCAATAAAACCAATATCAGTTAAGCAAAAATGTACCAGTCGCGAAAATCTATAGCAATCAATCACATGTTAATGCTGCATGGCCTCAGATTTTTCCTCGGCCACGAATTTGGATGGCTTACATAGACTTCTATAGGCTGCTAAAATCCACCTGAATTGGTGGGCGGGTAATCGGCCCGGGATTCACAGAAATGAAAACCTAGCCTAAAAGCAAAACAGACACACTTAATATTTGAAATAAACAGCAGGCTTCCTAAGGGCAGCTTCAGAGAAAAATCTGTAATTTTGCTGCAATTTTTCACGATCGCAAAGGGACATACATGCAAAAAGAAAATTAGAGAGAGAAATTAGGGCACGGGTGAAGCGGAAAAAACCTCTCGCCCTGCTATTACAAATTTCCGGGCAGCGTAAATTACTATTCCCACTCCAGGTGTCATGGACTCAGGGGTAAGATGCATTGAATTGCATTTGTTTTTTTCTAGTAATTTGGGCTCAGTCTTTTGCCAGTGCCCAAGTTACCCTCTGAGTGCCGCTATAGCAATAATTCACACTAGTCTATAGTGGCACCCAATTTTCCAGCACCCTTTTTGTTTCTTTCGCCCAAAGGCAGCAACTTAAATAGCGTTTTGTTGATCACCAGCAATTGGTAATCGCAGTATCACCCACAGTGTGAAAGAGCCCTAGCAGAAGTTTTTTCTGACAAATTCAATCACTTCGATCAAATCTGCCAACTGTTTACCGACACCCTTTTCTTAAACTTTTGACCGATTTTGTACAGTTTATTGATCAAAAGTTAAGCAGGCCATACACGCATCGATTTTTAACAGCAAATTTGATCACTCTGATTGAATCTGCCAGTTCTATATGATGCAACGAGCTGCATAAATTGTAAACACGTTTGGACGTGCCCGTAGCTTTCAAATCGAAATGCACTGCTTGATCAGATCAGAGAGGAATTGCTCTGGAAATCTATGCCCGTATGGCCACCTTAGAATCTTCTTTGTTTTGAAGTCTTGTTTGTTGCAGTAGTGTATTGTACCGTGTTAGCCATCAGTAAAAGTAATGAATCTTTCCTCTTATCGGGCTACTGAAGATGAAATGTCAGTACTCTCCAAAGGCCTGTCATTCTGCCCTGCGAGACCCATAGACAGGATTGCACTCTGTGGAAATATGGAGGAATTTTTCAGAAAGCTGCGACTCAAGGAACACTACCATGATAAGGAAGCCTGTGATACAATGGATAATGGACCAAAACGCACCAGATCTAAAAAGAAAAAAAAGAAAAAAAGATAGACCCCCAAAGAAGGGAAAAACCCGGCCCTGGATAAATACATCAACAAATTCAGACGCAGAATCTCTGACAGGATCCTGAGTAAAAGAAAGACACTGGCCCAGAACGTAACACCACAGGAGCAACAGGCCATCAGATCCCTTAGGGAGAATAAGGACATTATTATTAAACCAGCGGATAAAGGTGGTGCCATAGTCATAATGAACACCAGTGACTACATCCAGGAGGCACAAAGACAATTATCCAACACCACTCACTATGCCAAATTACAGGGGGACCCCACAAAAGGCTACAGGATGGCACTTAATAGGATTATTAACAGATTGCCTGCAAACATCAGACTACATGTAAGGACCCTTATCCCTGAAGAGCCTAGAACAGCCTGCTTTTACATGCTTCCCAAGATCCACAAAGAGGGAAACCCAGGCAGGCCCATAATCTCAGGGAGCGGAACTCTTACAGAGAACATCTCAGGGTGGCTGGAAAACATCTTGAAACCTCTTGTCTGTAAAAAACCCAGCTACTTACAGGATACCACCCACCTCCTGAACAAACTGACAGCCATCGGCCCAGTACCTGAGGGAACCATACTGGCCACCATGGACGTGGAGTCCCTGTACACGAACATTCCCCATGATGATGGTATTGCGGCCTGCCGTAAATATCTTCAGGGTCAGGGCATACCTGTAAAGCCTATTGCTGGACTGATCAAATTCATTCTCACTCATAATTATTTCACTTTTGGACAGGACCTCTATTTACAGCAGATGGGCGTGGCAATGGGTTCGCGATTCGCTCCACAGTATGCAAATCTATTCATGGCCAAAATCGAAGAGGAATACCTCAATGCATGTGGCATAAAACCCTTGGCCTACTTCCGCTTCATTGATGATATTTTAATCATCTGGTCCGCAAGGGAGGATGATCTTCTCCAGTTCCACAGGAACTTCAATGCCTTCCATCCTACAATCAAATTGAAACTTACCTACTCTCACACAGAGATTAACTTTCTGGACACCACCATATACATCAGGGGTAACAACATACAAACCTCTGTGTATCGCAAACCTACAGACCGTCTCACATACCTAAGATATGACAGTTTTCATCCCAAGCACATTAAGAACTCTATAATTTACAGCCAAGCTATAAGGTACAACCGGATTTGTTCTGACAGGATGGACAGAGACAAGCACCTGGATCACCTTAAGAACACTTTCATTAAACAAGGTTACAGTCCTCCCATGGCTGAGGCCCAAATCAGGAAAGCCAGCAACATCCCCAGGACTGAACTCCTGAAATATAAGCAAAACCAGAAAGAGGAACGTGTCCCTTTGGTTGTCACCTACAACCCACACCTGGAAATCTTAAGGAGGATTGCTAAGGAACTTCATCCCATTTTACACAAGGATCACAGACTGAGAACGATATTCGCTAAACCTCCACTCTTGTCATATTGGCAACCACACAATCTAAAACAGATGATTGTCAGGAGCTCTTTGAATAGGCCTCAACAAAACGGAACATCACCCTGCCGACAAAAAATATGTGGGACCTGCAGACACATTTACTCCACTGACAGGGTAACGATACCAGGTTCACAACAGGAGTACAGAGTACAAGGTAAATTTTCCTGTGGGTCCACCAATCTGGTATATCTGATCATGTGTGCTAAATGCCCCAATGCTATGTACGTAGGAGAAACTGGACAAACACTGCGCAAACATATGAATGGACACAGGCACACTATTAATGATACCAAATCTGGACTCCCAGTTGCTACACACTTTCGGTCCAACGGACACAGCATGGATGATCTTTGTGTCACCGCCCTGAAGGGCGGCTTCAAAACGTCAAATGACCGATTAATAGCAGAAACAAAATTTATAAATTGGTTCAATGCTGTGCAGAAGGGTTTGAATAAGGACAACAACTTTCTATATTGGTATGAGATTGATGATATATGAACTGTCTCAGCCACTCTAGCTGAACTTGTGAACTAAGAATTTACCATACCTCTGGGTCAATCCTAAATACCAGGTCTGTGAGCAATGGAGTAAACAAGGATCCTTATCTTACCCCATTTAGATGGTCTGTTTGTATTAAGGCATCTTAATGACGTATTTATGCTTGAAAAAAATATCTGTTTTCCCTTTTGATGTTGCATGTATATAAGCTGTCTGTACCACCAGCTTGCAAACTAACAGGATGTAAACCTGACGAAGGCTGCAAGGCCGAAAGCTTGTTTATTCTTATTCATTTGTAGTTAGCCAATAAATGGTATCATCCTGATTTAAAACTTCTTGCTTTATTTGTTGCAGCCACCTGGGACAATATTGCGTACTTCTGTCCATAGTTCTTAAGGTATTCTGTCTACCAGATCTAATCGTCTGAACCCATCTTTCACCTCTACTGTGAGTTCATATGGAATATTGTTAAGTTCAAATATTGTTGGACTACAGGCTTCACAATAACAACCACATAATTTGTATAGCGCTTTTCTCCTGTTGGACTCAAAGCGCTCAAGAGCTGCAGCCACTGGGACGCGCTCAAGAGGCCACCCTGCAGTGTTAAGGAGTCTTGCCTTGAACTCCTTACTGAATAGGTTCTGACCCTAGCCAGGATGCGAACCCTGGTCTCCCATGTCAAAGGCGGTGCCCTTAACCAGTACACCATTAAGCTTTTGTCTATAGTTTTATTCTAGACCATGCATCATTAAGTGCAGGTCATGACTCTTGACCTGGAATCTTTAGAACAAATTAGGACGTGAGACTCAAGTTCAAGAACGATCACTGGTTAATAAATCTTGCATTCCATGTTCCAACTATATATTGTTTTTTTGCCGCATCAGACTGCACTTTTGATATTTCTGATCATCTCAGCATTTGAAAGCCCTCCTGGCTTTAATACATCAGCATAATTAGCTCTTGCTCTACTCATACTAGCCTTCTGCTCTTCCCCAGTACCTTGTTGGCTATCTTCCGAATTGGGGGAATCCTCTTTGGATGCCATATTAACATAACTCTAGGTTGTTTCTGTTCCTCGGTTTCTTGACAAAAGTTAGCTGGAGATGACTGCCAATACTTTCTCCAGCAGATCGTAATTAGATCTATTTGGTAAATTGCAGCCAGTAGTGAGATGACTTTCACTGCCCTCAATAAAGCTATATGATCAAAGATGGAGTCCACCACTCAGGTTAGTCTCAATAAAACACAGGTAAAGCTTAAAGAGAGCCTGAACTGAAAATAAAAAGTCAAAATATGCACACACAGGTCATACTTACCTCCTGTGTAGTCTACTACTCAATGTCTTTCTACTCTCCCTGCATCCCATTTGTCCACTGTGATCAATGGAATTCTCTGTCCTCCATTTTAAAAATGGCCATTACCCCATAACAGCTTCCTGGTCAGCACACTGTTAAGCTGTAATATCACCCACTTGAGCCATAGGGAAACATGGACATTACCTTGCACATTCAGTTGTAACTGAAAGCTGCTGATATATAACTGACAGCAACTGGTATATTTCAGTTCTGAAAAAAAATATTGTCAGAACTGGAAGGGATCACTGTAAGCAGAAAATGGTGAGCCTCTTGAGAGGAACTGACAGTAAGGTAAGCATGTAATATTCATTTGCAGCTAAGTCATGTGTTAATAATTTTAAATATTTACTCGCTTCAGGTTCCCATTAACCTCAGGATAAGTGAAGGCATGCCAGACTTCTCTAGCAAGTAGCTCATAACAATTTGAGGTTCTTTTCCATTAGCCGGGCGCATACACTAGGTGGCGATACAACTCCACCAGGGTTACATCTTTCCCTACTATCCATGGCGCTCTGGAGGGGGAATAGTAAATAACGCCACCTAGTGGTTGCGCCCGGCTAACGGAATAGTACCCAATTTTAATTCATAAGCTAATTCTACTGACATTTCCAGTGAACACCAAACATTCTGATGCACCTATCTTTTGAACAAAAAACAAATAAAAAAAAAATAAAAAAAATAAAAAACACCAGGTTGCTTGGCTCCTGAATTTGACTATCCCAGTATTTACCTGATAACTTATTTCATTCTGAGGTCAGTAAGGGCTGGGACCCACTCGCAGCACTTGCCGATCGCCAAAGTGCCGCAACATTGGAATCCTATGGGGGTGGGTCCACCTGCAGCATTGCAATAAAAAAAACAAAACCCTAGCTTGCAAAATGTTGAGAGCAATCCCAGAGTGATCACATTAATGGATGCAGAGCCAGATCGCGGGTTTGACCACCCATGTGTCCCAGCCTTCCAACTCGGACTACCTATGTGCAAAGGTCCAGGTCAGGCATTGCTTACTCTACACCACATCTCTACTGCAGCTCTGTAAGTCTGCAGTGTAAGCTGTGGCTCTTGATCTCAGCAGAAGAGATTTGTAATATATAAAGTAAAGGAGGTGTCCCACGGAATATCTACATATAGCTGGTATCCATTGTGCCTAGCAGCAAGAAGGCGGTATCCAAGACATAACCATGTACCCTGGTTACACTGTTCTAATTTGTAAACGCAAATAAATAAAAATAAAAAGCAAAAAATAAAAAAACCATGATCACAAAAAAAATGTCTGCCACTGCCAAAATCACAGAGCTGTTTTCATAAACATAATTGGGGTCAGTGCAGCAGGACCTGTGCGATGCTATTTATGGCCCTCCAGCCTCACCTTACTGCCAGCACATTTATCCAGGAACTCCCGCAGTTCAATCCGCATCGCCTCCCGCAGAACGTTCAGGTTCACCCGGCCGCAGGACAGATGAGTCGCCATATTGGCGTATCTTCTGACAGACCGATTCATGTGACCGGTCATGTGACGGGAACCAGCAGAGACGGGAATAACACTAGAGAGTATAGCATGCTTGCATGCGTCTGGGTGCAGTAATATGGTGGCGGTGACATCACGTGATACTGTATGTAGCAGAAAGTGGAGAATTTCCCAGAGCATTCAGCCCTGACTGATGAATGAAACAGAGTGATTGCTCTGTGCAGCTCAGCTGCACCACTTCTGCGTCTGCTTTTCTGTACCTGTGTTGATAATTCTTAAAGGACACCTGAAGTGAGAGAGATTTGGAGGCTGCCATATTAATACCAGTTGCCTGGCTATCCTGTTGATCATCTGCATTTCATACTTATAGCCATAGACCCTGAGCATGCAACAGATCAGGTGTTTCTGACATTAATGTCAGATTTGACAAGATTAGCTGCATGCTTCTTTCTGTTATTTATGTATGTCCTAAAATGTTTCTGTACAGTGTTAATGGCTAACTTTAACTTTATCAGTTAACCATTAAAAAGTATTACTTTTACAAGACTTTGTTTTTTTTTCTACCTACATATGTTATTTATGTAGACACTACTGCAGCCAAATAAATGAGCAGGGCTTCCAGGCAACTGGTATTGTTTCAAAGGAATTAAATATGGCAGCCTCCACATACCTCTCATTACAGTTGTCCTTTAAGTAGTACTAGTACACACGTATGAGGCTTGTCATCACCCGATACCTTAGATGACATTGCACGGTCAAGTCTGTACAGACTTACTGCTAGCCTGCAGGCTAGCAATTTGTTCTGTTCCTATGCTGGGGACAGAGTGTGTGAGAGTGACATCATGCAGCGGACATAGTTAGAGCCCTGCGCTAGATAAAACTGTAATGACTGCGGATAGCTTCGGCCGAGCGACAGGTAAGAGCATTGTTCTCCCCACTCGTGACTCGCATGACTTCAGTCCCATCGGCCCTCCTCCTCCCTGCATTGCAAAAGAACACATCGCTAGCCAGTGGCATAGATAAGAAGCTATGGGCCCCGCTGCAAGTTTTACATGAGGCCCCCCAAGCACTCCATACTTAATTGATATGGCGCACCAAAACCAAGTGTCAGAGGTGCAACAAGGGGATGGGGAACAGCTTGTTAATGATTACTACTATTTAATGAAGTGATTATTACCAGCACAGGACCAATAGAGAGCTAATATTGTGCTTGAGGGCGGGCCCCTCTGGCCCAAGGGCCCTGATGTGGTCACAACCTCTGCACCCCCTATTGCTATGCCACTGTCGCTAGCCTGTCATTACGGTGTCAGCCCTGCAATGTTGCCCGAGGGATTGGATTCTGACCCCTGCCAGGCAACATTCATCGAGTGTGTGTGCAGGTTTGAAATGGGAAGAACAACAGGGGACAGGCTGCTGTACACACACTGAATTCTTGGTTTTCACAGTCATTATCGACTGCCTCACCTGAGTTTAATCTAGCGTGTGTACAAAGCTTAATGGTGCAGAGTAGAACAGGCAAAAGATCAATAACTGTAAAATATTGTTATTTTACCTGATCTATGTATCACTAATCTAATAGTATATGTCCACCTTTAGATTCATTAGCACACAACAAAACAAATTGCTTTAAAGGGACCCTGAGATGGGGATTAGCATTCAAGTATACATATCTGGTCTGATTGCTCCCACGGCGTCTTCTTCCTCTCTGTATGCCCGCAATTGGCCCTGGAAAGTCCAACGGTCCAGGGCCAACTGCGCATGCGTGGCTGGCCGTATGCGCACTCGCACCACGTTCACATCACCTGGAGCGTTCTGCGTCTGCACAGTACTACTGTGCAGAGGCACAACGATCCTGGCAACATGAGCGAGATAGGGGAGTGCTCCTGGCTGGACTGTGCATGCGCTAGCTGGCCCCGAATGACGAGGGCGCCATGGGAGTGATCAGGCCAAAGGGGGCTGGAGGAAGCCCCAGGTATGTATACATTTTTACTAATCCCCAATCTCAAGTGTACTTTAACTATGCATTAATAAAAGTTACTATGAAGATCCGTAACAGGAAGCCAATAGAAATCTTGGGAAAAGATGCTCAGATGCAGCTACATGAGCTACGAGCGGCTATGACCGTGTGAGTGTGATCATCACCGGCGCAAGGCTGATCTGAACATGTGCAGAAGACCACGACCCAGCCACAGGTATCGATTTTACGGAGTAGACACTGGCGGCTTTGTGCACTTCAGTGCTCAAGTGGTTACAGTGCTAGGAGCTCAAGCCTTCGTCACTTTGTTTGCCTCATGTACCATTTAAAGAGACTCTGTAACAAAATTTTCAGCCTTATTTCTTCTATCCTATAAGTTCTTATACCTGTTCTAATGTGGTCCGTCTTACTGCAGCCTTTCCTAGTTGCACAGTGGCTGTATTATCTCTTTTATATAATCTAATCTTCTTTCCTCTGACGGCTTTGTCGGGCTCAGGCACTCAGGCAGGAATCTGCTGCTCTGCTGTGATAGGATAGAAGCTATACACACCCTCTCCACGCCCCCTGCAGGCTCTGTGTGAGTCACAGACAGAGCTTCTCAGAGCCTATCACAAGCTTTTAGCAGCCATGTCTTTTGTTTGTAAACACTGCCTAAAACTGGCAATTACAAGCCAGGATTGCAGCAGGGAGTGGCAGATACAGCACAGATAGGCCCACGAGAACATAATGAATAAAATGGTATGTTTTTTATTGTCAGAATTTCAGAGTACAGATTCTCTTTAAAGCACACCTGAACTAGGTGGAAATTTGTGTCTTTTAGTTACCTGTGAGTACACTGCAGGAGTCCGCTATTGTTCCTAGCCACATGGCTCATTAATATTCACTGCACACTGTGTTATTCTGTAGGAGCTCCTCTGTGATCAGGAAGCAGGCAGGACATGACGACACATTTGGCTTTACAAACATGGAACCTGCCATGGGCTGTCAGGAGCATCATTCTCTGCATATACTATATAAAAATTCTGTGAAATCCAAACGTGGACAGTGAAATGCATATGTAATGTAAGTACAGCCAATCTTTAGCTACTGATATATGTGTTTATTTTCTCTGAGACCTTATACCTAACAGCTCCTCTTTAAGCTCATCCAGAGTGTTGGGTCTTGCGTCTCTCAACTTTCTCTTCACAGTATCCCACAGATTCTATATGGGATTCAGGTCAGGATAGTTGGCAGGCCAATTGAGCACAGTAATATCATGGTCAGTAAACCATTTACCAGTGGTTTTGGCACTGTGAGCTGGTGCCAGATCGTGCTGAAAAATGAAATCTTCATCTCCATAAAGCTTTTCAGCAGATGGAAGCATGAAGTGCTCCAAAATCTCCTGATAGCTAGCTGCCTTGACCCTGCCCTTGATAAAACACAGTGGGCCAACACCAGCAGCTGACATGGCACCCCAGACCATCACTGACTGTGGGTACTTGACACTGGACTTCAGGCATTTTGGCATTTCCCTCTCCCCAGTCTTCCTCCAGACTCTGGCACCTTGATTTCTGAATGACATGTACAAGTTGCTTTCATCCGAAAAAAGTACTTTGGACCACTGAGCAACAGTCCAGTGCTGCTTCTCTGTAGCCCAGGTCAGGCGCTTCTGCCGCTGTTTCTGGTTCAAAAGTGGGTTCATGCTTCCATCTGCTGAAAAGCTTTATGGAGATGAAGATTTCATTTTTCAGCACGACCTGGCACCTGCTCACAGTGCCAAACCCACTGGTAAATGGTTTACTGACCATGGTATTACTGTGCTCAATTGGCCTGTCAACTCTCCTGACCTGAACCCCATATAGAATCTGTGGGATATTGTGAAGAGAAAGTTGAGAGACGCAAGACCCAACACTCTGGATGAGCTTAAGGCCGCTAACGAAGCATCCTGGGCCTCCATAACACCTGAGCAGTGCCACAGGCTGATTGCCTCCATGCCACGCCACATTTAAGCAGTCATTTCGGAAAAAGGATTCCCGACCAAGTATTGAGTGCATAACTGAACATAATTATTTGAAGGTTGACTTTTTTGTTTTAAAAACACTTTTCTTTTATTGGTTGGATGAAATATGCTAATTTTTTGAGATAGGAAATTTGGGTTTTCATGAGCTGTATGCCAAAATCATCAATAAGAAAAACAATAAAAGGCTTGAACTACTTCAGTTGTGTGTAATGAATCTAAAATATATGAAAGTCTAATGTTTATCAGTACATTACAGAAAATAATGAACTTTATCACAATATGCTAATTTTTTGAAAAGATCCTGTATGTCTATGGACCTGATGCAGGCAATCATAGTAATATTGCTGTGCACAGACAGTCAGCGCACAGCAATATTACCCTAACTATCAGCACTGTGTACCATGAGTTACGCTATTATAGAGCGACCCGTGGTGCTCAACTAGCGCGACCGCTGCTATGGTAATGTGTATTACTAATGTTACTGTTAGTAGCACGCGTTACTGTAGCAACGGTCATGCTATTCAAGTATAGGGATGGCCCTGATAAGGAGAACTCATGGAGAAGCATGTGACCAGTTTGATCAGCTGATAGATTTGTAAGGTCCTGATTTACTGTGATGACTTCCTGGTGTAACACATGATCATGACCTGCAAATCAGAACATTACAAATCTATCAGCTGATCAAACTGATCACATGCCTCTCCAGGAGTTCTCCTGAGCAGGGCCATCCCTATTCAAGTAGGTCACGCTAGTACACAGTGCCAATAGGAAGGGAAATATTGCCTGCATCAGGCCCTATAACTCTGAAAGGTGGCATGGGGTACAGCAGTTAATAGGGCAGGTGGTTCCATAAGGGCAAACAGGGAAAACTCCCAGGAATCCATGGCCTGTAGGGTCCCTCAAGTTTCCACACTTAAAGGGCATCACAATTGAGGTGTGGGGCTGCATGTCGGCATCAAAGTGGTTAATGCGGAAGGAAGCACAGTGCTGTGCATGTGAAATATTGTTGGAAAGGGACAGGCTCTCCTAATACTGTTATCTGGAGGGGTTGAGACACAACAGCCTAATGCTGTCATATGGGGCAGGGCCGGTTTAAGGGGCCTGGGTCATACTTAAAGCATACCTCCCAATTTTTTGAGATAAGAAAGAGGGACACTTAAACCACACCCCTGCCACACCCCTAATTACGCCCCAGACACACCCCTAATCACACCCTGACAAGCCCCTAGTCACGCATATCATAATAAGATTTTGTCACGGGATAGGGAACTGTTGACCTTACCACTGGGATAGGACTACTCCAGCACAGAGTCTAAGTGACCACGGGTCTTCACCAACACCCCCCTAATGGAGATGCTGGAACACCTCCCTAGCGGAGATGTCGGACTTCGCTGCCTAGTGCCCACCAGGTTGCTCTAGAAGTGGGCCACAGTGATTTGGAGAACAGAAGGACACTACTGGATGGATGGTCTGGAACAGCAGAGCAGGATGTAATCAGAGACAAGTCAAAGGTCAGGGCCGGCTGAGTTCACGGATGGTCGAGGTCACAAGCCAAAGGTCGACGCAGGCGGAGTTCAAGGATAACCCGGGTACACAAGCCAAAGGTCGGGGCAGGCGGAGATCAAGGATAGTCGGAGTCACAAGCCAAGGGTCAATACAGGAGATCAGATCAGAGATAATGAGTGCACTAGTAACACTAGCCAAAACTGCCAGAACAAGCAGCACTGCAGTGAAGGGCAGTGCTGCTTATATACTGTTGGTAATTGAAACTGGCACCGGAATTAACGCATGCGCAGTGCGCAATGCTGTGCATGCGCTAACTTTTGCGCAAGCGCTGTGCGCACACGCCGCGCAACGCTGGACGCCATGACAGTCTTAAAGGAACTACAAGACCCAGCGTCCTCCCGCGCGCACGCGTAGAGACGCTAGCCCGGGGGCGCTGTAACCTGCTGACATGGTGAGTATGACAGATTTCATAGGAATAGTATGCTATGTTGTTTTATAAGTCAAACCACACTGGTCCTTTCTATCCTGGTTCATTTTCATTCATACTAACATTTGAAAATAAGAAATATATCAATTTAAAGGATGGGAATAAAGTTTAGAGTCAATTAAACACATTTTCAGTAGAGAGATATAACTATGCTGTGTTCCTTTTTTTCTTTCTCTGCCTGAAAGAGTTAAATATCAGGTATGTAAGTGGCTGACTCAGTTCTGACTCAGACAGGCAGTGACTACAGTGTGACCCTCACTGATAAGAAATTCAAACTATAAAACACTTTCCTAGCAAAAAATGGCTTCTGAGAGCAGGAAAGAGATAAAAAGGATGAATAGTTCGTAGATTTTAGCTCTGGCATACTTCAATTAATGTGACATTGAGCAAAAACAATAAAACAGTTAAAACTTAAAAAGTAGATTTAAACATGAAATAAAACTGTGGAATATCTTAGAAAGACATTTTTAGGAGAACAAAGACAATTGTTTATTTAATTAGTTTATTTTCGCCTCGGGTGTCCCCTTCACAGATAGTCACTACCCCACCAACTGCTCCCAGTGGCCCCTGCACATGTAGCTGTATTAATAACTCACCTGTCCCGGCAGCTGCACTGTCCATGCAGTCTTCAGCTGGAGCGTACTTGGCAGGGTCCGGCAGCGCAGGGGCCGCAGAGGTTGGAGGCCCTGTGGCAATTGCACCCTTGTATGGCAGCGCCGGCCCTGTAAGGGGTGCGTGTTCATATTAGCCCAGAGCTCCATTTCACCTAAAAGCGGCCATGGCAATTAATGCGCCTGCATATGGGAGTATGAAAAGCTCCTGGATGCTAATCCTGCACACACAGGCATTCTGATGCAGTGTTTCTCAACATTTTATTGGTGTGTACCTCTTTTAAAACTCTGTACTCACCAAGTACCCCTTAGCATAGTAAACATTATCACAAGTACCACTTGGCAAATATAAGTTTAATCGTAGTACGTGATAATTGGGTCTAAACAATTTCCGAACATTTACTATTGCTTTTAATTAGCTAAAACACTAATTTGGTATTGTTTTAAATAATATTTAGCATTTTCTAAAACTCTAAATGTGTTATTCTTGGTTGAGTATGTCAAGCCCGAGTACCCCCTGGAACCATCAGAAGTACCCCCTGGGGTACACGTACCACACGTTGAGAACCTAGGTTCTGATGAACCTTAATGTGATGAGCCATTAATGTGAAATGTAGAAAACTCTATTTAAACAATGATTTCACGCTGCAGTTGATCACTATCCTATCAAAGATTCCATATCCGTGTCCCAGATTTCTACTGTTGGATAATGTGCATATTTTCTAGTGTCTATAACACTACATACTTATGGAATTATGTTTATCAGCTTACCATACAGAATGGTACCTGATATATAAATGTATCTATAATAGGTACCTTCCTGCAAATACATTTGCACATTGGTTTTAATGCAAATCTGAGGATGTAAAATAGCCGGAGGTCTGTGTAGTATTTGAATTTTGCTTTCTGAGAAACAGCAGTGTGTTATTCTTGCTGAAAACATAATTTCATAGCATTGAGCTTTGCAAGTACTGTAATACTGTGTCCTTTAAATCCCGGGGAAACTAAAGGGTAATTTCACACTATGTAAGTTGTGTTGTGATCAGATTGCAACGCAAGTGAGCTGAAAATTGCACCGTACAGTACTGTTGCAGTGCAACCATACAGTGAGGCATAGATACAGTACAATAAAGTATACCTTACTATCACTGTAAGCAACAATATTCTATTGCTACTAATATCACTGTAAATGCATGTGTTCCCAGGTTACCAGCAAGCTGTGAGTTACTGAGTCCTAACCCTCTGCACCACGCTGCACTTAATGTGAAAGCCCCATAAGAATATCATTGCATCCCATTACAATGTGATAATATTGTCCATTGCACCACAATGCAACAGACCAAGCGTGAAAGGGCCTTAAGGGCCCGTTTCCACTATCGCGAATTTGCATGCGTTTTTCGCATGCAAATTCGCATAGCAATACAAGTGAATGGGACTGTTTCCACTTGTCAGTATTCCTTTGCGTTTTTCTGTGCAGAAAAAATTCGCATGGCAGAGCCATCAGAATTCGCATATCACATACCACTATGCGAATCACATACAATGTATTTAATAGAAAATTCGCACGAGGTTTGGATATGCGAATTTTCATGTGAATTCGCATGAAAATTCGCATAGAAACAATGGAAAATTACACCAGCACTGCCATGGTTAAATTAGCATACTTCGTCATCCATGCGAATTTCGCATAGATAACTGAAGCAAGAGGGATATGGTGGTTGCCATATTTATTTCTTTATAAGCAATACCAGTTTCCTGGCTGTCCTGCTGATCCTCTGCCTCTAATACTTTTAGCCATATCCCTTGAACAAGCATGAAGCAGATGAGGTGTTTCTGACATTATTGTCAGATCTGACAATATTAGCTGCATGCTTGTTTATGGTGTTAATCAGACACTACTGCAGCCAAATAGATCAGCAGGACTGCCTGGCAACTGGTATTGTATAAAAGGAAATAAATATGGCAGCCTCCATATCTGTCTCACTTCAGTTGTCCTGTAAAGCTACTTACACACTTTCAATAACGATCATTTGGAGTAACAGATTAACGAGGGATCTCTGGCTGGAATCCTGTTCTCTTAAACAAACAACCTCATATAACATATAACGACTGGCTTTATGGTAAAGTTAACAATCAGTTTTGATTATAACAATAGAAGTGATAATGTGATACTGGCTAGAGGTGCTGGGTGTGGATAACGTGATGCTGGTCAGGGGTGCTGGGTGGGGATAATGTGATACTGGCCAGGGGTGCTGGGTGGGGATAATGTGATACTGGCTAGAGGTGCTGGGTGTGGATAACGTGATGCTGGTCAGGGGTGCTGGGTGGGGATAATGTGATACTGGCCAGGGGTGCTGGGTGGGGATAATCTGATACTGGCTAGAGGTGCTGGGTGTGGATAACGTGATGCTGGTCAGGGGTGCTGGGTGGGGATAATGTGATACTGGCCAGGGGTGCTGGGTGGGGATAATCTGATACTGGCTAGAGGTGCTGGGTGTGGATAACGTGATGCTGGTCAGGGGTGCTGGGTGGGGATAATGTGATGCTCAATGTCTGGAAGTGGCAATAAAATAGTGGAACATACGTGTCCAGTATACAAAAAAAAAGATAATATTCAAAAGATATCAAAAGTTTATTATTAATAAAGAAATGTAGACAATGGCCTCGATTCATAAAACTGCCTGCGAGCGGGGAAAGTCGAGCGGGGAAACACCGCTGTCGGTATTTCCGCCTTCAGGGTGGTAATTCATAAAAATTTAGCTACTTGTGATATACGTGCGGAGATACTCCGCTGTAGGCAGGCGTTAGGCTGTCGGGAGACGTGCGGAAACAGGGGAAGCAGGCGGAATCCCTCCGTGCGGTGTTCTCTCTGCAGCTGCTTGGGAGGTCTGTCCCATTCACTGCAATGTATTCCGCACGCTTCTCGCCACATTAGAGGTAGCGGTAATACCCGTCCGCATACCGCTACCTCTAATCTTTATGAATTGACATTTGTTACTGTTGCTGTGATAATCACCGCGCAAGGCGGTGATTGATCACTCTGCTCGCAAATGTCGGCTTTTCATGCGGAAAAAGCCTTTATGAATGCATATTTTGGTGTGTGGTCGGTAAAGTGAGCGTTTTTTTGCATTTCCGAATGCGGGAATGCTTTATGAATCGAGGCCATTGGGCTCTATTCACAAAGCATTACCACATTCGGTAATGCTGAAAACAGCTGATTTTACCCATCACCTTTCCAAGTTACAATTCACTAAACCTATTACCGCACAGAAAATCACAGTTCCCGACTAGTGAGGTAAATGACTGACTTGTGCGGTAATTACCTCGAGAAATGTCAAGAATGTCAATTCACAAAGATTTCCGCATGTTATCTACTGGCCAAAAGTTTTCTTTTTTTTTTCTCCAGCTCACAGCAGCCGATAACTGGCTCTCCCCATGCTGTCTCTGTGCGGTGGATTTGACAGACAGCCTTTGGGGAGAGCCAGACAGCTAATAGGGAGAGCCACACAGCCTGCTTCTCACTGTGATTGGATGCGGTGGGTCTTTCACTGTATTAACCACTTGCCGACCGCACGCTTATACCGTGCGTCGGCAAAGTGGCAGCTGCAGGACCAGCGACGCAGTACTGCGTCGCCAGCTGCATGCTTATTAATCAGGAAGCAGCCGCTCGCGCGAGCGGCTGCTTCCTGTCAAATCACGGCGGGGGGCTCCGTGAATAGCCTGCGGGCCGCCGATGGCGGCTCGCAGGCTAAATGTAAACACAAGCGGAAATAATCCGCTTTGTTTACATTTGTACGGCGCTGCTGCGCAGCAGCGCCATAAGGCAGATCGGCGATCCCCGGCCAATCAGCGGCCGGGGATTGCCGCCATGTGACAGGGGACGTCCTGTCACTGGCTGCACAGGACGGATAGCGTCCTGTGCAGCCTCGATCACCGGGGGGGGGGAGAGCAGGTAGGAGAGGGAGGGGAGGAATTTCGCCGCGGAGGGGGGCTTTGAGGTGCCCCCCCCCGCCAGCCACACGCAGGCAGAAGAGATCAGACCCCCCCCTGCACATCATCCCCATAGGGGGGAAAAAAGGGGGGCAATCTGATCTCTCTGCCTGCACCCTGATCTGTGCTGGGGGCTGTAGAGCCCACCCAGCACAGATCACTAAAAACAGCGCTGGTCCTTAAGGGGGGGTAAAGGGTGGGTCATCAAGTGGTTAAAGCAGAAGAAACGTACAATTCTGCGGGCATCCCTGCATCCCTTTAGATGTGCATATTTGTATTGTAGCACACAGAAGAGCTCCCCCTGGTGGCTGCAGCACATCTTAAGGGATAACAGTATGCACAGGAAGGAAAACCTCGGAGTCACACACCCAGCTCCCTGCCTGTCTGCTGCCCTGCTAGAAGGCTGGTAAGTGACACTTGCCGACCAGGGCTTAGTGAATTGAGGCATGTTTGTTTGGTAAATTTCCGAACCTCTGCCTCATGGGGGAACATTTTTGTGAATTTGGAAAAAAAAGTGTAAAATACCGCAGGAGGTATTTTACCATCCAAAATGATTTTACCAAACTGCTTATTGTGAATAGAGCCCATTGTGTTCATAAAATCACATGGGATGGCCACCGAGTCACACCTCACATCAGAGACACACTCACAGCACTCACACAACAGCTGTGCAATTGGATTGGAATTAGCGAGTGATGGGCCCACAGTCTGTTTGGAAGATCCCAAATAAACTGGCCACATAGATGGTAGTAACAAGAGCAACTCAGTTACAGAGATCACAGTTCCACATTAGACATCAGCATGACTGCTGGGTGGGGATAATGTGATGCTGGCTGGGGGTGTTAAGTGGAGATAATGCGATGCTAGCCAGGGATGCTGGGTGGGGATAATGTAATGCTGCCTAGGTGTGTTAAGAGGAGATAATGGGATGCTGGCTGGGGTTGCTGGGTGGGGATAATGTGATGCTGGCTGGGGATAATGTGATGCTGGCTGGGGGTGCTGGGTGGGGATAATGTGATGCTGACTGAGGGTGCTGGGTGGGGATAATGTGATGCTGGCTGGGGGTGCTGGGTGGGGATAATGTGATGCTGCCTGGGTGTGTTAAGTGGCGATAATGCGATGCTGGGTGGGGATATTGTGATGCTGACTGGGGGGTGCTGGGTGTTGATAATGTGATGAGGCTCCCTATGCTGAAGGAATTGTTTCATTTGGCACTGAAATTGGCCTGATGAAGCGGGCTGTGACCCGTGAAACGCGTTGCCGCTTGTGCTAATAAAAAATCTTTTGTATTAATTTACAGAGATTTCGTCATTGAGGTAAGCTACCTCATAATATCCATTGTTTTTAGCTGTTTTTAAACGCTTTTATTATCCCAGGGCGCCTCTTTCCTCAGTTGTGCTAAGTATACCCCCGAACAGACTCTGTTCGAGGGGTGGTGATACGCCACTAGTGGGGCCCCACAGTGGCTGTCTCAACCTTTTTTTCACTAAGAGAGCGACCATTCGTCCGGTCCTGGCTAGGACCACCCCGAGTGGAGTCGGGTTTATTGTCTCCACCTGCTTCCTGTGGTTGGTTGCCCCCAGCAACCCTCCTTTGTGAGTAGTGCTTTTATTCATTTCTTCTCATTGTGATTTTTAAACATATTGCACTACTGGGCTCCCGTTTGTGTCTCCTGTGCCTTTTTCCTATAGGGTGCTGCATCACCCCTACCACCATTGATAATGTGATGCTGGTCAGGGGTGCTGGGTGGGGATAATGTGATGCTGGCTGGGGGTGTTAAGTGGAGATAATGTGATTCTGGCCAGGAATGCTGGTTAGGGATAATGTGATGCTGGCCAGCGCTCCTGACTGGGGATAGTGTGATGCTGGGTGGGGATAATGTAATGCTGCCTGGGTGTACTAAGTATGCATAATGAGATGCTGGCTGTGGGTTCTGGTTGGGGATAATGTGATACTGCTTGGGTGTGCTGAGTGGGGGTAATGTGATTCTGGGGTCGGGTAATGGGAAAATGGGTGGGATACTGGGCGGGGGTGCTGGGTGGGGATAATGTGATGTTGAGTGGAAATAATGTGATGCTGGCAGGGAGTGCTGGGTGGGGAAAATGTGACTCTGGTCGGGGGTGCAGGGTGGGGATAATGTGATGCTTAGTGGAAATAATGTGATGCTGGCAGGGAGTGCTGGGTGGGGAAAATGGGTGGGATACTGGGCGGGGGTGCTGGGTGGGGATAATGTGATGCTTAGTGGAAATAATGTGATGCTGGCGGGGAGTGCTGGGTGGGGATAATGTGACTCTGGCCGGGGGTGCTGGGTGGGGATAATGTGATGCTTAGTGGAAATAATGTGACTCTGGCCGGGGGTGCTGGGTGGGGATAATGTAATGCTGCCTCAGTGTGCTGAATGGGGATAATGTAATGCTGGCCAGGGGTTCTGGGTGGGGATAGTGTGATGCTACCTGGGTGTGCTGAGTGGGGATAATATGATGCTGGCTGGGGGTGCAGGGTGGGGATAATGTGATACTGGGTGAGGATAATATGAAGCTGATCAGAGGGGCTGGGTGGAGATAATGTGATGCTGCCTGGGTGTGCTAAGTAAGGATAACGTAATGCTGGCTGGGGATGCTGAGTGGAGATAATGGGACACTGGCCAGGGGTGCTGGGTGGAGATAATGGGACACTGGCCAGGGGTGCTGGGTGGGGATAATGTGATGCGGTCCAGGGTACTGGGTGGGGATAATGTGATGCTGCCTAGATGTGCTGAGTGGAGATAAAGTGTCAGACTCTAATCAGCTAATTAATTCAAAGCAACTGCAAAGGTTTCCTATTTCATATATTAGTTTCACCCTTTAAGTTGATTTACCAAAATAAATGGACTTTCGAAAGATTTTTCGAGTTCCACCTGTACCCTTCTGTGTTATCTACTTCTTCACAAGGAAACTACTAAGATGTAGGGGTATAGAGTTGACTCCAAGCAACAGTCTAAAGCATCTGTCTAATTATAAATATTGAAAATTTGAAAAACTCTTGCTAAGTAATGCTATGGGTGTGATCCCACTTGAGGGATGTGATTTTCTAAATCTGACCTACAGCATTACATTAGCAAGCGTTTTACAAATCACATGTGCTAAAAAAAAGTGCTGCTAGTGGGTTCCAGGCCTTATTGGGATAGAACTGGCAGTTTTTTGAGTAATCAAGTTCAGTTCTAAAATGGTATCCTAATGCTGTAGATTATATTTTACTAAGCTGAACCAACAATCTTTGGTTGCCATATTGAGTATGAAAATTGTGTGTGTAAAAATGCAAAAAAGGTCTTCCTTAGTATCTTCCATCAGCATAACCTGCAGTCTGACCACTGCACGCAACCTGACACAGAAAACATTATCGAGATTATGTCAGTGTGTTGTGCTTTACATATAAAACTCAAAAGGATGATATCTATTTTTGGCCGTCATTGAGAACAGACTTTTCTGACCCTAAGATTCTGATTCACTATATTAGAGGTTCTAAGTCTTTACATGTAATTATCTTTGGAAGGCTGAGATCTGAAGGAACCGAAGCTGCCTACACAATGAACAGCAGTTGCTGTGCGTTTGGGGAGCCTATTTTATATGCTGTTCTTCCTCCTTTTATCTTTTTGGAGTTCATTCTTGGGATAGTTGGTAATATTCTTGCACTGTGGATGGTTTGCCTGGAGTTCAAGTCTTGGAAACCAAACTCTGTATATCTGCTTAGTCTGACTTTAGCTGACTTCGTTGTTCTTTTGTGTGTGTTTTTCCGTGCAGATTATTACCTTCGTAATCAGGACTGGGTATATGGCGATATGCCTTGTAGACTATTACTGTTTGTCACTTCTGTTGCCAGAGCTTCAAGCATGCTCTTCTTATCTCTTATTGCTCTGAATCGTTTCTTCCATATTTTGTTCCCATTCCATAAAGTTAATAGCATTACTGTGAAGCAAGCTGCTTGCATATGTATTACTCTGTGGCTATGTTTGCTTACAATTCACACTTACATCTTAACATCTCCACGGTTTCTGCAACTGCCTAATGCAACACTATGTGAAAGTTTTACAATTTGCCCACAAGCAGCAACTTCCTGGCAAGACATATTCTACCTCTCCCTATGCACTTACTCCCTGCTAACTATCTGTTGTAGCACAGTAAGCATTGCTAAACACTTAAAGAACAATGCCATTGATTTAAATGGAAAGGTAGGGAGAGCAATGAGGTTCCTTATAGTACTTGCTGTTGTATTCATACTCTGCTATCTGCCAGGTGCCATCATTCGAATCACAATAATTGTATTAATTTCCATGAAATATAGGGACTGTGCAGAGTTCAGGGGTGCTAATCTTGGATTTAGTTTTGCTGTCTGCTTCACATACTTTTACAGCATGCTCAACCCGATTTTATATTACTTTTCAAGTCCATCTTCCCACAAATTGCTGGCGAATTTATGTAGAAACCCATTAACAAGCAGCCTCACTGTTGCAACTTATTCAGAAAAATGAGAATACTAAGTCCAATGATTATTTACAAGTGCTAGAAGTGTAATAGTCTAATACCATATTCTCTCCACATTCATGCCATCTATGCTGTCTAGAGGGACGAAAATTGAAGAAGTACATTTTCATTTCACTTTAGCTCCATTCACACTTATTAGAAGTAGTGTGTGTCTTGCAGCATTGCAATTATAGTCCTTATGCAATTAGCTTATTCACCTGAGTTTTCTCCTAGGAGATAATTTTTCATCTTCAGTTTAAAATACCGTAAGTTTTGAGCACTCTGCAATTAAACAATGACCAAAAAGTAGGTGAAAAATTACTATTTTAATTATTTTGAGTATTTTCTTGCCAGTTGGTGGTTTAAAATGCATTTTATTGACAAGTTTAAAAATATCTCCTAGGAGAAAACTCAGGTGAAAGAGCTAATTGCATATGGGCCTATGTGTTTGTTACACATCTTATGTATTTCAATAGCATCACATTTGACCTGCGTTTTTATTTTTTGTGCATTTTGTGTTCTTTTTTTACTCTGCATATTCACTGCAGAGGTGCTTTTTTCGATGTGTGATGCTCATTTAAAGGACCTCTAAAAGTGAGCAGTTAAAATATAACAAAACCAATAGGTTTTAGACTAGTCCATCTCCTCATGGGAGATTCTCAGGGTTTTCGAAAGCATCCCCTGAACGGCAGTTGCAAAGTCTAACTGCCAAAATAGTGTGCAAGTAATTAGGGAGGCTGGCTGGTATCTTACTATTTGGGCAGTTAAACTGCTGTTCAGGAAACGTTTTTTTTTTTAAACAAAGTAAACTGTAAAGGTGACCACACACCATACAATTAAAAGATCAAAGTTTTCACCAATTCCATAATTTCGATCGGATGTCCCAAAAAAATCAAGAGCTTTTCTTTGTTTTCGATTAATAAATCTGAAACGAATTTCCCGGGGTTTTTTTTTTCGATTTATGGAGATAAAAATTTCATTGACTTGGTGTACAGTTCCTGTCAATTTTTTTAAATTTAAGGTGGCCGCACACCATACAATTTTTTAAAATATCTGTTCAATTCAAGAATAGCAATCCATTTTTCTGACTTGTAACAATTTAAAAATCTGACCAATGTACACCTATGTTAAATGTTTCCCCAATCATGAATAAAATAATTAAAAGCTCAGAAAAAATTGACAATCCATCACACACCATACAAATGTCGATAAAGTTGGTCTGAAATTTCCAGCATGTCCAATCTCTATAAATCGAAAAAAATGGGGAATTTTGTATGGATTTCTCAATGAAAACAAAGAATAGCTCTCGATTTTTTGGGACAACCTATCAAAATTATCGAATTATTGAAAAATTGGATCTTTTAATTGTATGGTGTGTGGCTACCTTATGAATCACCCGTGAGGAGATGGACTAGTCCAAAACCTGTCAGTTCTGTCAAAATGCAGAACTGGAAATGTGTAAAAATGTGGAAAATTGCATGTCGAATTCAAATGGATAAGTGTAAGCGCCTATTTCCATTGGTGCAGAATCCACAGCGTTTCCACACACATCATTTGAGTGAGGAAAAGCTGCCCATTATGTCAATACTTTTGACGTCCACATTTTGCGGCATGCCATCTGAAATGCAAGCTGGTGCAATTCAGATGGCATGCTGCAGTTGGCATTGGATGGCACGGTTACAGGGATTTGGATGCGTACTCACATCACTGCAAGTGCTGAGTTCATCCTGCAAGATGCACGCTGGCATAGTGGAAACCGGTGCTAAGAAAGTGGCAGTCACTTGGGTGCAGTGGCTTACCGTAGCTAGAGATCATGGGCTCCATAGCAAAACTTTTATGGGCCTTCAGATGGAGGTACTCTTAAGCAATGCCACCTGCCCAGGTGCCCTTACCCTACAGATACGAGTTAAATGGGCAATTTACATTATTATGCAAACAAAACTACACGTAGTTCATGGGAATTGAGACAACATCAGGGGGTGGAGAAACACACAAAAAAGTTAATGGTGAATACATTAAGTACCCACTCAGCCCCCTATGCTTCAGGGCCCCATAGCAACTGCTAAGGCTGCTATGGCTATTGCTACGCCCCTGCTTGGATGTCAGTGCACAGTATAGAAGTAGTGGGGCTAATTGGCTTACAGGGCTTAGGATGATGTGCTCTGTATCTCAGTATATGGAGTGGTTGTACAAGCAAACAGATAGGGTACCAGGATTTAACCTTTGTTTTATTGCAGTGTACTGTACATGAATACCATCATATAAAACATGCTGTACATACCATTATCGAGTGCTGGTGGGTGTGAAGGAGAAGACGCACTAACTTTGGTCCAAGAAAAAGTGGTAGGCAAAACAAATGACAAGGCCATGTGTCTTCTCCATGGCACCCACCCGTAATTGATGATGGAAGTTACAGCAAGTTTGATATGATTGGATTTATGAACAGCACAATGCATTAAAACAAAGGTTAAGTGCTGTATCAGCCTATCTGTTTGCTTGCATAAGTGTGAACGTTGCCTTCGTCTGAAAGCAGCACTTGCCAACAGGTTAATTTCTCATCTCTTGCATTTCACATAATAGGGTTACATAGTTACATAGTTATTTGGGTTGAAAAAAGACATACGTCCATCGAGTTCAACCAGATTAAGAGGTTAATAAATGAATTAGATTAATACCACCAAATAAGTGGTATTAAAGGAGAGTGAGATGAGTGTGTGATTTTAGTGATTTTCTATAAACTTTGAGCTTTGTATTTCCTAAATCCCTTTGGATAACAGCACAATATTATTTTTGTTAGTATTCATAAAAAAATACATTTATGTATTCTTTTATTTTAAATGTTGTTATAGTGCTAACACTAGTGCTTTAGAAATATCTGCTGTATTTAGCTGTCCCCACACCTCTCATCAAGGTTCAATAAGGACACACAAATCAGAAATGTGTTTATTTTTGGAGGGGTGGAGGGCAGATATCTCACAAAGTGATTTTTATATAAAAGCAATAATACTCATCCATGGTTTTTGTAATAGCAACAAGCCCCAAATAAGTCTGCAAGATGAGATTTGACTTTTAAAAAAAAGTTTTGATTTATGAAATGCAAATGTGATTGTACCATTGAACAGTGATATTGTGGAGCTTTGGGATGAGCGCTTGCTTAGCCAAGTACCTCCGTTATAAGAAAAAGAAATACAGCATAAAAGATAAAACTGTGTTAATCATAAGGCTGCAGTATGCAGATAACAGACAGGTTCCTTCACAATAACAATTAACTTTAGGTAATAACTTTGGGAAATAACTAAAAGGAAAACTGTCCATTTTAACTTATAACAGTTATCCAATGAATCTTTTGTAAAGGTAAATCCTCACGTTTACAGCATGTAACCTTCAGCGCTAATCTCAAAACTCCTCCACCAGAAAACTAGGTGCGCTTACCAGCCTGTATCAGACCTTAATTACAGGGTCCAAGGAATTACAGGGGCCCCTTAGGAAACGTAACAGTGAAACCAGTCGGGTGAGGCGGACATTTGGTTGGACGGCGTCCTGTGTTATTTATCACGCTGTACTTTGCTCTGGGTCCCTGTCATAAGGGCCCTAATGTGAGTGGTCTTTTATTAATGTTTTTAAGCAAGTTTGAAAATAAATTTTATAAGATTGATACGCTTAGATGAGTATATAATCTTTTTACATATGCATTGTGGAACTACTGTGGATAAAACTATCCGAGCAAGTGTGGACACCATAACTGGAAAAGAGGGCCAGCAGGGAAGATACTGGCCGCTGGTCGTGTGATGCCTTATTTCAGACCCTGTAATTAAGGTCTGATATAGTCTGATAAGCGCACCTAGTTTTATGGTGTTTTCTGGTGGAGGAGTTTTGAGATTAGCGCTGAAGGTTACATGCTGTATATTTGGAGGACACTACACTGGAGTGTTGGACTTTGGCAGCTTATTGTATCAAGAACTCAAATATATTATTATTTATTTTAACTACTTGCTGACCGCACACTCATACCGTGCGGCGGCAAAGTGGTAGCTGGAGGACCAGCGACGCACATCTGCGTCGCCAGGTGCCTCCCTAATTAATCAGGAAAGGCCGCTCGCGCGAGCGTCCATTTCCTGTTAGATCACGGAGCGGGTCTCCATGAATAGCCTGCTGATCGCGGCTCGCAGACTAAATGTAAATGCAGGAGACGTTTGTCTCCTTTGTTTACATTGAACTGCGTTGCTGTAGCAGATCGGCGATCCCCGGCCAATCAGCGGCCGGGGATCGCCGCCATGTGACAGAGGACAGCCTGTCACAGGCTGCACAGGACGGATAGCGTCCTGTGCAGTCCCGATCACCAGGGGTGAGAGGGAGGAGAGGGAGGGGGGAATTTCGCCGCGGAGGGGGGCTTTCAAGGTGCCCCCCCCCCCCCCGCAACACCCAGGCAGGCAGGAGCGATCAGACCCCCCCTGCACATCATCCCCATAGTGGGGAAAAAGGGGGGGCGATCTGATCCTCAAGTGGTTAATATAGTCCTCAAGTCCTCAAGTGGTTAATATAATTATTATTATTTATTATTATTTATTGTATTTATAAAGCGCCAACATATTACGCAGCGCTGCACAATAGATAAATGGGTTAACATACAGGTAGAACATACGGAAACTCACAACAAAACAAGATCATGCAAATGATTTGATAACAATATAGTGTCATAGGTTTAGATAGAGACTGTTCGAGTATACAAGAAGGGTGGTTGTGAGTAAGATTGCATAATCAAGCTGGATACATTAGGGAGGATGGCCCTGCCAGAGGCTTACAATCTAAAGGGTTGGGTGGAGACAATAGGTGCGTCTTTTGAGAGGGGGTCTAACAGAACATATTTTGATGCTGGTGTAGGGGGGTATGCGAGCGTGAAGAGGTGAGTCTTCAGAGCTTGTTTGAAGGTATTAAAGGTGGGGGCGAGTCTGACGGCTGGTGGAAGAGAGTTCCAGAGAGTAGGGGCAGCTCTGGTGAAGTCCTGCAATTGTGCGTGTGACTGAGTTATGCGTGGTACGACTAGGCGCAGGTCATTGGAGGATCGGAGGGGGCCGGCTGGTATGTGCCTGTGGACCAGTTCAGAGATGTAGGTCGGGCAGGTCTTGTGCACTGATTTGTAGGCCAAGCACAGGATTTTGAAATTGATCCTAAAGCTGATGGGGAGCCAGTGTAATGCTTTACAGAGCGGAGTTGTAGAGGTGCTGCGGTGAGAAGAATGTATCAGTCTGGCTGCCGCATTCATTACCAATTTAAGTGGGTCAGTACGGTTAGAGGGAAGGCCAGATAAAAGAGAATTGCAGTAGTCTAGGCGGGAGATGACAAGGGCATGGATGAGGAGTTTAGTGGTGTCAGGGGACAGGTAGGAGCGGATCTTGGAGATGTTGCGGAGGTGGAAGTTGCAGGATCTGACAATACCTTGGATGTGGGCTGTAAAGGAAAGTTCAGAGTCCAGAGTAACGCCTAGACAGCGGGCTTGGGAGGTAGGGTGGATAGTAGTATTTTCAATAGTGACATGCAGATCTGGGAGAGGTGCAGCTGTGCGGGGTGGGAATATTAGAAGCTCAGTCTTGTCCAAATTAAGCTTCAGGTACCTGGCAGCCATCCAGGAGGAAATGGATGTGAGGCAGGCAGAGACTTTGTCCATGGTAGAGGAGGAGAGATCTGGGGTGTGGAGATATATCTGGGTGTCGTCGGCATACAGGTGATAATTGAAACCCATGGAGGAGATGATTTTGCCAATTGAGGCAGTATAGAGTGAGAACAGGAGTGGTCCTAGGACGGAGCCTTGAGGAACACCAACTGAGAGGGGTGTAGGAGTGGATGAGGAGCCATTGAAAAATGTTGTGAAGGAGCGGTTGGAGAGGTAGGAGGAGATCCAGGCTAAGGCTAGGTCCTGAATGCCCATATAAGTCAATGATTGCGCTGATATATTTCATTATTGTATATAAATCCTCACGTTTTATTGTACATGTCTTGGAAATGTGAAATTTTAAACATCTGCTACTATGGAAGCCCAAAGATCCTTATTATGGATAAGCAAGAAATTCCACCACGATGGGCTTTGTCTCGCTGGTTAAAGCGGAACTGTAAATACTTTTTAAATACTCTGTTTCACTTACCTGGGGCTTCTGTAAGCCCCCAGCAGCCGTCCTGTCCCGCGCCGGTCCTCCACGAGCCTCCGTTCTCCCGCCGCCGCACCGTTCTGTACCTTGACTTGTAAGTTGAGGCCAGTGCAGCCCTGCCAAGTGTATCTTTTCTTCGCGTTCCCCTTTGCAATAGCGGGGAACACGAAGAAAGGATACGCGTGGCCAGAGTCGCAGGCGCAGTGGCCCGGCAGCGAAACCGAAAGTAGCTGGTGGCGGGTGAACGGAGGCTCGTGGAGAACCGGCGCGGGACAGGACGGCTGCTGGGGGCTTGAAGAAGCCCCAGGTAAATGAAACAGTGTATTTAAAAATTATTTACAGTTCCGCTTTAAGATTCTTACATCAAACCACAACACCAAACCTGCAAATCATGAGTTTGCCAGGCCTTTGTTTTTTAGATAAATGATGGAATTTCAGATTGTTGGTTTGCTAAAGAAGATAAATAAAGATTTGTTTTTATTTGTGGAGCTAGAGCTACCATGCCCAGACATGGAAAAGCTGCTACAGCTTCAACCATTATGAGTTGCAGCTTTGAACTCTGTCAGATCATTGTACTTGAAGACAGAAGTAACACCAAAATCCAACCAATTTTTAAGACACTTGGGCCCATATGCAATTCTCTTTTTCACCTGAGTTTTCTCCCAGGAGATAATTTTTCATCTTCAATTTTAAATAACTTTACAGCACTTTTCAACTAAAAAAGTACCATAAAGTAGGTGAAAAAGTACTATCAAAATTATTTTGAGTATTTTCTTGCTTTCTGGTGGCTTAAAAGGCATTTTATTGACAAGTTTAAAAATATCACCTAGGAGAAAACTATGGAGAGAAAGTGAATTGCATATGGGCCTTGGGCCCATATGCAATTCACTTTTTCACCTGAGTTTTCTCCTAGGTGATATTTGTAAACTTGTCAATAAAATGCCTTTTAAGCCACCAGAAAGCAAGACCATGCTCAAAATCATTTTGATAGAACTTTTTCACCTACTTTTTGGTACTTTTTAAGTCGAAAAGAGCTGGAAAGTTATTTAAAATCGAAGATGAAAAATGATCACCTAGGAGAAAACTCAGGTAAAAAAGAGAATTGCATATGGGTCTTGGGGCCATATGCAATTCACTTTTTCACCTGAGTTTTCTCCTAGGAGATAAATTTTCATCTTCAAATTAAAATAACTTTCCAACAGTTTTCAGCTAAAAAAAAGTAACAAAAGGTAAATTAAAAACTACTATCAAAATTATTTTGAGCATTTTCTTGCTTTCTGATGTCTCAAATGCATTTTAATGACAAATTTAAAAATATCACCCAGGAGAAAACTCAGGAGAAAAAGTGAATTGCATATTCACTTTTTCTCCTGAGTTTTCTCCTGGGTGATATTTTAAAATTTGTCAATAAAATGCCTTTTAGGCCACCAGAAAGTAAGAAACTACTCAAAATAATTTTTATAGCTCTTTTTCCATGTACTTTTTGGTACTTTTTTAGTTAAAACGTGTTGGAAAGTTACTTTACTTTCACAGTGCGACGTTAAAGTCGCACGTTATAAAATACTTTAACACAGAGTAACGCACAGCAATGCAAAGTCTGTGCGACAGTCACAGTGCACACATTGCGTTAGTGAGTAACGTGTAGCGTTATTAAAAAGTGCTGCATGCTGTGCGTTTAGCAATGTATCTGCTGCGTTATGTGTGTAGCACATGCTCAGTAATGTTTTTTGTTTGTTTTTTTAAATGTAACGCATGCGCCATTTTCGTTCCATCAGTATGCGTCAAAAATGGCGCACCAAGACACACATAACGCAGTGCAAAATAACGTCCAATTTCATAACCTACATGCGCTGCGTTAGGGGCACGTTGTGTGACTTAAACATCGCATCAAACGCAACGTCCCACTGTGAAAGAGGCCTAAATCAAAGATTAAAAAAAATATCTCCTGGGAGAAAACTCAGGTGAAAAACTGAATTGCATATGAGCCATGGGCCCTTTTGGACACTTTTTCACCTGCATTTTCTCCTAGGAGAAAAGTAGGTAAAAAGTACTTTCAAATTTATTTTAAGTTTTTTGCTTGCTGGTGGTTTAAAGGGCATTTTATTGACAAGTTTTAAAATACCACTTAGGAGAACACCCAGGTGAAAAGGGGAATTGCATATGGCCCCCGAGACAATATGCAATTCACTTTTTCTCCTGAGTTTTCTCCTAGGTGATATTTTTTACAACTTGTCATAAAATGCCTTTTAAGTCACCAACAAGCAAGAAAATACTAACTATAAACTTAATAGTACTTTTTCACCAACTTTTAGGTACTTTTTCAGTTGTAAAATGCTGAAAATTTAGTTTACAAAGAAGATGAAAATTATCTCCTAGGAGACAACTAAGGTGAAAAAATGAAATGCATATGGACCTTGGGCCCATATGCAATTACATTTTTCTCCTGAGTTTTCTCCTAGGTGATATTTTTAAACGTGCTAATAAAATGCCTTTTAAACCACCAGCAAGCAATAAATACTCAAAATAATTTTGATACTACTTTTTCATCTACTTTTTGGTACCTTTTCTATTGCAAAGTGCTGGAAAATTATTTTAAATAGAAGGTGAAAATTCACCTCTTAGGAGAAAACTCAGGTGAAAAAGTTAATTGCATATGGGCATTAGACACTTCAGATAGAATATTTAAGAACATCAGAAACTCAATGTATTCATCATCTTTCTTTACCATTGATCAACCTAAAGAATGCCACTAACATTTGGTAGTTGGCAGAGGTGCAAAGCGGCATTGCCTTGGCATGGGGGTGATGGGGCTCCTCCCTTTTTATTTATAGTATATTGAGGTTAGCTATTTCTTAATAATCGTTTGAAATAGTTTTGAGACAATGGAAAGCAGAGTTAATCAATATGTGAAGAATAAAGTAAAATGATAGATGTTACTCTGGACTGCTTGAGTTAGCTTTTATATAATGACTGGTAGACTGTTTTTCATTTATATCTTAAATGTGTCTAAACAAATAAGAATTTATTTATTGATGATGAGCCAATCGTTGAACTAAGTGATTAACTATTGCTTAATTGTGTTGCTTTTTGTGTTTTATGGCTGGTTTGTCAATATGAAGTAAACTATTGAAAAAACTATAACAATCTGTAATCTATTTGTCTGTATCTGAAGGGTTATCTGTAGATGGACTTTGTAATTCATTTGACATTGTGATAAAGGGACATCTGGTAAATGTATGTGTCTTATTGTGCGTCATTACACG
This sequence comes from Hyperolius riggenbachi, assembly GCF_040937935.1. Taxonomy (NCBI): domain Eukaryota; kingdom Metazoa; phylum Chordata; class Amphibia; order Anura; family Hyperoliidae; genus Hyperolius; species Hyperolius riggenbachi. Next base: position 517,243,114 of record NC_090646.1, on the reverse strand, counting down.
TTACATTTTATTTAGGTCTGGTTAAATCATTTTGACCCGGAATGTGCAGTAATTAAATTCAATGCCTTTATTAAAATACACCAAATATAAAATATGTTAGAATATAAAAACATACACTAAAATAATTTGTAGAAAAAAGCATTTATTTTTGTGTGTCCTATATAAAAAATGGGGGCAAATGGGAAGATACGTGTAGCACTAAATACGCCTAATAAATATGACAGCTGGAAAAAGTTCAATTTAAATTGAAGAAATATCATTTTAGTTAAATTTTCTCAGGATAAAAAAAATATGAAATAAAATGCTAATTTAGTTAAAATATCATACCAAAAGAAGGTTCTATCTTTCCCAATAAAAAAGCACAACTTTGGACAATATTTCTAGGAAAGAACCTTGTTTCTACTATAACTTTAGTAGGAGTTCATTTGATCAATCGGATCAAATATCTTTATAAAACATTCTTGGAGAAAACTCTTTTGAAAATAAAGACAACTAAAAAAATCAGAAAATATGAGTAATTTCATATAATTTCCCACAATGCACTGCAAAAAACAAGTTTACTGCTTTACACTTTGTGCCTAATACTCAGCACAATTCAAATGTCCTGCACGAGTGAAAATGGTCTATATTAGCATTTCTGAAAAAGGGTCGGTAGTGTAACCATCTATATTCCTTTCACTTAAAGATGTGTTTAAAATGTTTTCAGACATTATTGAAAAGTAAGAGGACACAAAAATGTTGATCCATTTGATTTTATACTACAAACATCAGATGGTATGTAGTGCTAGGGTCTGGAAATACCAAATACAGACCCCAATTAACAGACATGTTCTTGGTCTCCAAAAGCACAGAACATAAGGAACACAAAATCATTTGTCATCACACTGTTGTATAAGAAAGCTTTCCTCATACAAAAATCTCCACTGACCCAGGAAATGGAAGTTATTTTTGTGAACAGCCATTAACTGCCAATCAGGGGCATAACTAGAGGGGAGTGGCCCCCGTGATCACAGAGGGGCCCAAAGCTGAGGGCGGCTCCAACTACTATCCTTCCTTTCCTCTGATACAGGGGACTATATTTCAGATCAGGTGTTTTTGTGGGTACATATGTTATGGATGTAAAGATCCGGATGGCCACACTTATTTTATGAGCATTGTGAGACGGACCCTAAGGTTGTGAAGGGCACCACGGGAGGGTATGGGAAGGGGTGTGAGCATTGGGTGGTGGGGCATCAAAGTTTTGCTGGGGGCCCCATGAATTGTAGTTATGTCACTGCTGCCAATCATTTAATTGGTAGCTAATTAGAACAGCTCCAGACTGATTGTCAGCTAGTAGTTTTCATTTGATGGCATGGCTTCTATATCCTGAAAAATTCCATTTTAAAATGTTCCACTATTTCCTAGCCATCTGCTTTAAAAAGCAACCACGAATAGTGAAGGGTTGAAAAAAATCAAACCTTCCTGATCTACATTTTCACAAATATTGGTCAATTCCAATCCAAATTTTGGGGCATTGGCATTATGGCTCAGTTAATTCCTCATTTTTCTGTCAAACAGGTCATCCTTTTCATCACAGATGTATCTACTCAGGCAGCTGGCTAGTTTGGCTATCTTAAAAAAAATTAACCTGTGAACTAATCAATAGCTATCTTTCTGAAGTAAACCTACCCACAGTTAAAGGAGACCAATTAGATACCCTAAATAAACCTTTCACAGAACCAGAAATTCTTAAAACAATCAAAACAGCTAAACGCAATAAAGCCCCTGGCCCTGACGGTTTTTCAAATGAATATTGTACCAAATTTTCCCACACCCTAGCCCCGGTCCTAACCATCTTATTCAACTCCTTCATGTCAGGCACTCCAATACCTAAAGAATTCCTAGAGGTGACTATCTCTGTAATACTCAAACCTGGGAGAGACTGTCAGAATTCTAGCGGTTTATGTATGCAGGAAAAGCTGTCATATGTGTATGTTTTAATGTTCTATGCAAAATTTCATTGAAAACTGTAAAGTTGGGGTGCTTCTTTAAAATATTGCTTTGAGACATCTCAGCATATTCCAGGCTGTGAAGCTTATAAGATTATTCTAGTTACAAGAAGCTAAAACATTTTTGTTTATGTTACAAAGCATCTTTCAAATGTCAAGGTTATAGATAAGCGTACTGTGTGAAGACTGAAAAGAAGAAGTTTAAAATTCACATTACTGCAGCAGTCATATATATACATTTTCTCAATTATTACATATAAATATTATTAATCTAAATATTAATAATTAACACAGTCCTGCCAAAGAAAGTAATAATTATTGTTAAACCCTATATAATACAATGTAATACTTTGAAATACATTTAAATGCTGGATTCTGCAGTGACAGTTTCAAAACACATTAGCTGTGTTCCACAAAGTTGTTTTGACTATGATTGTCCTTTGGAATGTCAATAAAAGTTTACAAGGTTTTTTCTATTGTCCCGTATTTAGGACAATTATGTCACCTGGCGGTTTCATAGTCTTATAAAATTAATATTATTAATACAGCTTGTTATTTACATGATTTAATAGTGACATCTGCCAGTTGAAATTATTAAATATATTTGTTCATAATAGAACATTATTAAGTTTTAATATACAATTATATATTGTATGATTAATTGTTTTAAGAAGAATTATATAATAAGCTTGATATAAATAAGTATATTTGAAGCCCTGTATGTTTCAATAAGCCTTAAATTGCTCTTTACAGTGTTACAGTGTCAACCTGACCAATATTATGTCGGCGAAAGAACAGACACATTCCAAACTAATTAGCAGAAGGACACCTTATCAGAATTGCGTCATGAATGACATTGTTTAATGTTTGAAAGTCCCAATGTCTGGGGCAAATAAGTTAACCAGCAGACAAGATGGCTGGTGACATCCATTTTTAATTAACTGCGTGAAATATGACCCAATATCAAATGTCAGAATTTATGAACATTCCCGAATGACGTTAATTCCCACAAGATAAGGTAATAAGGAATTTATAAACAATAATATTATGACTTAGGTATTCAAAACATGATAAAGCATTGACGCACGGAAGTTTCAGCCAATCAGAACCTGGGATTTAGGGAAAGTCCAGATTAGGCAGCCATATTGCATCCAATCACTATAAAAGTAGGAGCTGAAAGCTCATAATTTGCACTAGCCTATTAATCTCCTGAGAAGACACACGAGGCAGAAGCTACCTTCCCACACGTGGTTGTAGATGCTGAAGAGACGACAGAGAAGGAGTAATTCTGGTGATTTACTTTATTCATTTTTCAGCATTAAGTTTTGTTAAGATGTTAGCAAGAAGTTTTTTTAGAAGCTATTTTTTATGCTATTTCTTTAAGAAGATTACTACAAGTTTTACACAGCTACTATATACACAGCTATTAATACAGATGAGACTACTTTTGATCTTATTCTACATAACACAACTGTTATATTCTTTTTTGAATGTACTTAGAAGATTGATGATCGCTTGGCTCTAAAGCCTTGATGAGATGGAATACCGTTAGAAGGAAACACTACTTGGAATTATATTTTGTATATATGCTGTAAGATAAGCAAATACATTTTTTTTATATACAATCATATACTAAGTGCTCTGATTCATTTCAAGGTATTTTGTCAATCTATAATTACTGTTATAGAGGGTTCAGACCCCGCTATGCCGGATTTATATGATAGCAATGCTTTAAAGGCTGCTCCTTTACTGAGTTAGCAATCATGAAAAAGGCAAAAATCGCACGGGTGTTTGACAAGACTCTAAAAGTCCTGCCAATTATCGCCCTATCTCCCTATTAAATTCTGACATCAAATTATATGCTAAATTAACCATTTAACCCATTCGCGTTCCGTCGTTTTCACTTGAGAAATGTTCACCTCCCATTCATTAGCCTGTAACTTTATCACTACTTATCACAATGAACTGATCTATATCTTGTTTTTTCCGCCACCAATTAGGCTTTCTTTGGGGGTACATTTTGCTAAGAGCCACTTTACTGTAAATGCATTTTAACAGGAAGAATAAGAAAAAAACGGAAAAATTCATTATTTCTCAGTTTTCAGCCATTATAGTTTTAAAATAATACATGCCTCCATAATTAAAACTCACGTATTGTATTTGCCCATATGTCCCGGTTATTACACCGTTAAAATTATGTCCCTATCACAATGTATGGCGACAATATTTTATCTGGAAATAAAGGTGCATTTTTTTCCGTTTTGCATCTATCACTATTTACAAGTTTAAAATAAAAAAAAATATAGAAATATTTCATCTTTACATTGATATTTAAAAAGTTTAGACCCTTAGGTAAATATTTACATGTTTTTTTTTATTGTAATGTTTTTTTTTATATATTAAACATTTTATTTGGGTATTTTTGGGAGGGTGGGATGTAAAGTATAGTTTTATAATGTAATTGTGTGTGGTTTTTAATTTTTTTTACTTGTAGTTGTAGTTTTACTTTTTGGCCACAAGATGGCGGACATGAGTTTGTTAACATGACGTCACTCTAAGCGTAACACACGCTTAGAGTGACGCAGAGGGGAGGCAACGGCCAGAAAAAGCACAGCTTCCGAGAGAAGCTGTCGCTTTTTCAGCGGGGGAGAGGAATCAGTGATCGGGCACCATAGCCCGATACATTGATTCCGTGGCTACCGAATCCGCGGCCGGGAGTGCACGTGCCCACGGGCAATCGGCCGCGGGAGCGCGCGGTAGCGCGCATGGTTCCTGGACGTAGTTTCTACGTCCAGGAACCAATACAGGTTAAGCCCGCTGGGATTTTTCACCTCCCATTCATTCGCTAATAACTTTATCACTACTTAACACAATGTATTGATCTATATCTTGTTTTTTTTTCCACCACTAATTAGGCTTTCTTTGGGTGGTACATTTTGCTAAGAATTATTTTTTTATAAATGGATTTTAACAGGATTAATAAGCAAAACATGGAAAAAATTCATTATTTCTCAGTTTACGTCCATTATAGCTTTAAAATAATCCACACTACCATAATTAAATCCTATGTATTTTATTTGCCCGTTTGTCTCGGTTATGACACCATTTAAATTTTGTCCCTATCACAATGTATGGTGGCAATATTTTATTTGGAAATAAAGGTGCATTTTTTCCGTTTTGCGTCCATCACTATTTACAAGCTTATAATTTAAAACATTTTCGTAGTATACCCCCTTCACATGCATATTTAAAAAGTTCCCATAGGTAACTATGTTTTTTTTCTCCTTGTGCTTCTCGATCACCGGAAGCACCAGGAGGATGGGGAAACTTTTTTTTGCAGAAAGCAAATCTAGTAAGAGAGCTTCGGTTTTTCTGCTGGAGATACGGATCGGTGATCAGGAACCATGTTCCTGTTCACCGATCCCAGGGATACCGGGGACAGCACGGGGGAACGGGGGCACGCCCCGAAGCGCGGCACCGCAGCAGAGCAACCGCCTGGACGAGAGGATCACGTCTGGGCGGCTGAAATGGTTAATCGCAAATCGACTAATGGTAATTACTTCAGATCTTCTGCTACCTGACCAGGTGCGGTTTACTAGAGGTAGACAGGCCCCTGACGGAACAAGATGCATGTTGGATATTTTGAGACATACCAAGCTCTGTCGAAAGCCTTCTCTGCTCCTTACTTTGGATGCTGAGAAGGCATTCGACAGAGTACATTGGGGTTATTTAGAGGCTACTCTTCTTAAATTTGGACTACAGGGACCAATACTTACAGCAATACTCTCTCTGTACTGTATGTCGTCAGCAAGAGTAAACACAGCTGGGTTCTTATCAGACTCTTTTAACATCACTAACGGCACACGCCAAGGCTGCCCCTTATCCCCTATAATTTTTGTTCTACTAATGGAGACACTGGCCCAGAAAAAAATGTTCAGCTTTATTAGCAACTACATCCAGCTCGGTGATGTCAATACTGATGTGGTAACCTATTTCTGCAGATTATAATTTACAGAGCTGAACAGACCATGTTTATTTGCCTTTACCAGTATGAAAATGGTGAGTGTAAACATGCAAAATGACTCCTATTCTATTTTACATCAATATAAACTGCAGCTTAACGACTACACGCAACAAGACACAGAAAACATTATGACGATTAACACTGGCAATGTATGTTTTATACGTGCATCTGAAGGATCTAAAGGATAATGCACATTTTGACTAATCTTAGAGGAAGGTGTTTGTGGCACTGGCAATGTATGTTTTATACCTGCATTGAAAGGATCTAAAGGATAATGCACATTTTGACTATATTAGAGGAAGGTGTTTGTGGCACGGGCAATTTATGTTTTAAACGTGCATCTAAAGGATAATGCACATTTTGCCTAATCTTAGTGGAAGGTGTTTGTGGCACCAAGAATCAGACGCTCTATATAAGAGTATCTTATTCTTTGCATGTGATCATCTGTGAAAGTTAACGTTCAAGTCTGAAGAAACTGAAGCTGCAGATACAATGAACAGCAGTTGCTGTGTTTTTGAGGAACCCATCTTAGATGTTGTCCTTCCACCCTTCTTGTACTTGGAATTCATTCTTGGACTAGGTGGTAATATTATTGGACTGTGGATGGTCTGCCTTGAGTTCAAATCCTGGAAGCCAAATTCAGTATATTTGCTAAGCGTCACTTTAGCTGACTTTGTTGTTCTCATCTGTGTGTTTTTTCGTGCAGATTATTACCTTCATCATGAAGACTGGAAATTTGGTGACATCCCATGTAGACTATTGCTTTATGTCACGGCTTCTGCCAGAGCTTCTAGCATGATGGTCTTATCTCTTATTGCTCTAGATCGCTACTTCCGGATTTTGTTCCCATTTCTCAAAGTCAATAACATTACTGTATGGCAAGCAGGTTCTTTATGTATTATGGTGTGGCTGTGTGTCTTTTCACTGCATTCTTACATCTTAACAGGTCCGCATTTATTCAAACTAAACAATGTAACACAATGTGAAAGTTTTGCCATTTGCCCACAAGCCTCAACTTCCTGGCAAGATACGTTCTATGTCTCCCTGTCCATTTTGTCCCTGCTAACTATCTGTTACTGCACTGTATGCATTGCTGTACACTTAAAAAACAATGCCATCGATACAAATGGAAAAGTAGGGAGAGCAATGAGGTTCCTTATAATAATTGCTGTTGTGTTTGTAGTTTGTTATCTGCCGGCTGCAACAATCCGAATCATAATAATTGTTTTAAAATCTATGAAATATGAAGATTGTGCAGAGTTTAGGGGCTCAAATCTTGGATTCTATCTTGCTATATGCTTCACTTACTTCTACAGCATGCTAAATCCTATCTTGTATTACTTTTCAAGTCCTTCTTCTCATAATTTGCTGGCAAGATTATGCAAGAAAGAGATGACACTAAGCGAAACCCATTAGAAAATAGGAAAGGTTGTATCCAAGTGAAATCAGTGATTGTAAACACTGGGGAAGATTTATTAAAGCCAGTTTAAAGAGAACCCGAGGTGAGATTTAATTATGTTAGTAGGGCACAGAGGCTGGTTGTGCACACTAACACCAGCCTCTGTTGCCCCATGGTGTGCCTCCAGGACCCCCCTGCACGCTGCTATACCCTCCGCAGTGCTAGCGACACACAGCGTGTCGCCAGCACAATGTTTACCTATGCGGTGTCAGTCAGCGCCGCTCCCCCGCCTTCTCTGTATCGGTGCTACCCGCCTGCGTCCCTTCCCTCCAATCAGCAGGAGGGAAGGGACGCAGGCGGGTAGCGCCGATACAGAGGAGGCGGGGGAGCGGCGCTAACAGACACGGCATAGGTAAACATTGTGCTGGCAACACGCTGCGTGTTGCTAGCACTGCAGAGGGGATAGCAGCGCGCAGGGGGGTCCTGGAGGCACACCATGGGGCAACAGAGGCTGGTGTTAGTGTGCACAACCAGCCTCTGTGCCCCACTAACATAATTAAATCCCACCTTAGGTACTCTTTAAGGAGAATTGGAGCAAAACAAGCGCAAAAGTTAAGCAGTTGTTCAAAGCAGCCAATTAGAATCCTTGATCTGTACATCTGCTCCATTTTTGCAGCAGTTCTCCTCCAGTTTTTGTTACACTGTTTTTTTTGCTTGTTTGTTTGTTTTTATAAATTTACCCCACTCTATACAGTGAGGGACTTAAATATTTGATCCCCTGCTGATTTTTCTTGTTTGCCTCTGACCAAGATATGAGCAGTCTATAATTGTAATGGTTGGTTTACTGTAGCTGTTAGAGACAGAATAACAACAAAAGAACCCTTAAAAACCCAGTGCCCCAAAGTCAGAGTGTGAGGATATATTGGGGTGAGGATGATATGTACGGTAATATGCAGAATATAGCCGCCGTATGGTATCGCACCGAAGCCATATTTCTTCATTTTCCTGTCTGCTGTGTCACGTGTATGTCTGCTGGGAGGAAGCTGTTACCTTGGGTGCTAGCCTGGGGCAAGGAAGTGGCTCATTAGGCCACTAGCAGTCACCTTTGATCTGCTCTCCCAGGTGTGATTGTCTGTGAAACTAAATTTGCTTTGTATTCCTGGGGTAGCAGGGCACTGCTAATTAGCTGCCAATTGAGGAAGAATAGGCTGGTCGGCATGGCTTTTGAACTCGGGAGTCAGCCATTGTCCCATTAAACAAAGCAAGACTACCAGAGTCTTGGGGACAGGGGAAGCTGACACAGGAATGTTTGAAATTTACATGACAGCCAGGAAGCTTCACCCAAACTACAATCTTTTGATGTATCGGGCTTGATTCACAAAAGAGTGCTAACTGTTAGCACGGCCGTTTTCGCGTGAATTTTTGCATTGGGCGCGATCACGATTTTTTGCGCAAAACGATAACGGTTTTCGCGCACAAATGCGCATTTCTGCACGAAAACGATATCGATTTCACGCGGAAATTCGCGTTTGCGCGCAAAAAAGTTATCGATTCGTGCGAAAATTCGTGATCGCGCGCAATGCAAAAATTCGAGCGAAAACGGCCATGCTAACAGTTAGCACTCTTTTGTCAATCAAGCCCATAGACTTTTACCTGGGGAAATTGGATGTTAAGGAAGTTTTTTGTTGGGTGTGTGCGAAAATGCACTCTTATGTGGAAGTTAGATCTCTGGAAATTGAATTATGTCTGAGATTTAATTAAACTAGTTCCCCTGTCCAAACGGGCTTGCAGCCTCAAGACGAATATTCCAGCATAAAAGGCAGAGGGCAGATACCTAAAATCAGTCCACTCCTGACGGTAGCTGAGGCTGGACTCCCGGTCCACGCTAAGTGGGCTCCTGGTCCAACCAGAACTGTGTCCGTCCACAGAACCCAAGTCCAAGATTCTTCTATCTTGATCCCTGTTATTTTGGTAAGCAAATAGCTTTGTGTGTATCTTGTAACTTTTACTTTGTAACTTGTTTATTTTGTTTTTTGTAATCTTTTGTATATATCCTTTTCTGCATTGTTCCACTTTTTTTCTGGAATATTAAATTGTTATTTAATAAGCTTGACTTCTGCTGCACTAAACTAACACTCATAGCCTAGAAGAGACTGAAGTGTAACTAAGTTCATGCCTGATTGTATGATTGAGCGACACTACCGTATAAGATTGTAATTGCATTGTGTGTGGGGCGTTTGTCATATGTTGGCCTAAGCGCGCAGCTGACCCAACGTACGAAAACGCCAGTGCGAGTAGCTCAACAGCAGAGTGGCTAACAGTATCGTTCGGAATGACTGTTAGTGGTTTTGCTTCACTACAGTGTAAGATTGCAATTGTGCGTGTGCGTGCGTGGCGTTCCCGTATTCGACCTAAGCGCAAAGCTGACCCGAATATGAAAACGCGGATTGCATGAGCACTCGACCGCAGAGTGGACATTTCTAGCAACAGCTAGTGGTGGCGGTAAGGAGCATTTGAGGGGTCCCAGTCTTGTCTGTAGCTTGAATAAGGCTATTCCCTGCTTGATCTGGTCAAACCCGCAGTCGGGAACCGTATATGCAGGCGTGCCGCGGGCCGGTTCCTGACACAGAGCATTGTGTGCATTGTAATGTATTAAATAAGTATTTGATCCCCTATCAACCAGCAAGATTTCGGGCTCCCAGGTGTCTTCGCTGTATGCAGGTAAAAAGCTGAGATTAGGAGCAGCCTTCTAATGCTGGGGATATATGGTATGTTTCTGTACCGTGTATCGACCAGCTGATCCGTCCAGCTGATAATATTCAGCTGGCCCGATCAAGCCGCTCGACTCCCGTCTGCTCGATCCCCGCCAGCGGACAATGGCAGGGAATTGAGCGCTGATTAGGAAGCGCCGGCGGGGACGAGCTGCAATCGATCCGTGCACACGCGCGGACGAGCAAGGACGCGGCTGGGGTCGATCCGGCAGCTAATCTGCTGCCGGATCGACCCGTGTATTCCCAGCATAAGGGAACACTCCTAAGGGAGTGGGAGCACTCCTAATCCCAACTTGTTACAGGACCTGTATAAAAGACACCTGTCCACAGAAGCAATCAATCAGATTCCAGACTAGCTATCATGACAAAGACCAAAGAGCCAAGGTGTCACAGGAGCCCTAGTGGTCAGACCGCAAATTGCCTTCCAATCGGTTTCAGCACACAGACCATGCAAGCTGTGGGCGTGATCTTTGCGCAGAAACCGACGGAAATTTGGGAAGCACCTCTGTTTTCTGAGACAGAGGAACTCACTCACTGGTTATTTCTCGACCAGCAAATAAAAACGGTTAACACACTCTATTCTGTCCGGCTAATAACAACAATAGTAGCGTCTCTTCAGAAGTCTGAGTTCAGTTCCTGTGTATGCTGGATAATAGGGTAGCGGAACAGTGAATGACTTTGGTAAAGTCTTTATTCACGGCAATATAAATAATTAATATATACAGACAATTATTAAAATCAACAATTATTGAAACATTAATAGCCAGTATGAAAAATAAAAGAAAGTGAGAAAAAATACTTAGTTCCTGGAAAGATGTCCTTTAGTGGGAAGAATCAAAGTTCCTTGGTAAAGTCCTTTGTTTCAGCTCAATTTAAAATCCAAGCAAAATGGAAAATGTCCTTTGTTTCAGTTCAGACAAGATGGCCGATCAAGATGGACGCTAGCCATGTGTCCTCTGGCTAGCCCCAGACAGCTCTCATACAGATGGAATGTGGAGGACTGAGGGAGGAGTCCCTCGCAACCACTTTTGAACAATGCCCATCTTTGGGTGGAGCCTCAAGTATAGCCCAGGGGTTGGACAGGGGCGGTGAGCTCCCTGGCTGGGTGCTCTATGCCCACCAAATATGACATTTGTCATATCTCGGCTTACGCTTTCCTCACACACATGACCATCACATATTCATATTCCTCAGACTAGGCCAGTTCATATGATACCAAACTTGGGCATGTTTGCATGCCCGGTTAAAAAACAGTAGAATCCCCCGAGTTCTGGTTATGCCAGTGGCCCCAATTTAATATCAAAATAGTCACAAGATCCGGACCAGCAGAATGATATAACTTTCACATTTCTCACCTGAACGGTATTCCTTAAATATGCAAGAAACCATATACAACATTCATTTCTTCCTGCTTATTGCTGCAGTCAGGCTGTCTGGTTTCAAGCTGTGACTAGCTCTCTGGGCTCTCCCTGTATGAAAGGGCCTTTTAGTATGTTAATTAACATCTGAGTGTGAAATTAGCTTGGGCAAACTGAGTTTTACACCTCTGGCTAAATTAGCAAGTCACAGGGCCAGGTTTCCTGCTAGCTGGTAAAGGGGGGAAAAACTGTCTTTTTAAAAAAAAAACAGGAATGTCAGTCTCTGATTGCTTGCCCGACTACAATCAATGATAATCGGTACAATAAACCGTTTGCGTTCTCGTTTCTCACGGCTGTTCCGTGACACAAGGATGTTAGAAATAAGATTGTAGACCTGCACAAGGCTGGACTGGATTACAAGACTACTGCCAAGCAGCTTGATGAGAAGGTGACAACTGTCGATCTCCATTGGTTTGGGGCTCTATGCAAGCATTCACCTTGTGGAGTTGCAATTATCATGAGAATGGTGACAAAGCAACTGTAACGATCGGTGTCAGCTCGCAGAGAGGATCTGATTATTGGTGATCTGCAGAATCACCAAGAATACAGATCTATACCTGATTATGGATGATCTGCAGAATCACCAATAATACAGATATAGTGCTAACCTCTGGACACCTCTAATAAAGTATATAGTGAGTGTTTGGTGTAACAGTATGACTTTGAGTAACCACCTGAAGAGCAGGTGGCCCTAGGCAGTACGGGAAGTACTGCTATAGAGAGTACGAAAACCTTCCAGCAGCCTGAGACTCTCCAAGGGGTGGAGTCAGGCTGAAGGTAGGAAGGACCAGAGAGTGAGTGACACCTGGAGGTGGATGTCACTGACAGATCTGGAGACTATCTCTTAAGTGGAGAGAGATAGCTCTCGAGGTCGGGCAAGCCAGGTCGGCAACACACGGACAGACAAAGTACAAAAGACAGAAGGCTGATTCGGTATCCAGGACCGGCAGGGTTTGGCAACGTGATATCAGATATGCGTGGTACTGAATCAGAAAGCAGAGGGATAGTCAGGAAAGCAACAGGTCATAACAAATATCAAACAATGCCTAGTCTTGGGTGTAAGGTCCGTGGTCTCTACACCCTGGAACTAGTCTGAAGTATAACAGAATGGTAACACAAGTTCCCTAGTCTTGGGTGTGTGGTCCGTGGTCTCTACACCCTGGAACTAGTCTGATGTATAACAGAATAATAACACAAGTTCCCTAGTCTTGGGTGTGAGGTCCGTGGTCTCTACACCCTGGAACTAGTCTGAAGTATAACAGAGTAATACAAGTAATCTGGCTCAGTGTGAATCCCCAGGTCCTCCTGGTTCAAACACACTGTAGGATCTGACTAAGGTCTGAGTGCTTCCACGTAGTGATCGCAACGGCAGACAATTTGAGAGTGGCCAGCAGTAACCATATATCGATCAGTGCTCTCAGGCGCCACCCTAAAGTGATCAACCAATGGTTACCAGCTCTGAGGTCATCTGACCAGCCTGGTCAGCTGATTCCCCCCTTGGCCATCATAAAAGCTCTGCCTTTCAGCACGCGCGCGTGTACTCCTAAACCTATGTGAACTAACAGGCTCAGCCACCCCAGCCGCACGCTGCTGCGTGCAAACCGCCGCGCTGGACGCGGAACCAGCCGCCTCGCCATCAATACATGTGGCGGCTTTTCCGCGTTCTGCCATGTCACTAGATGCACGCTTCCGCGTGCAGACCGCCGCGTTGGATGCGGAATCGGCTGCCTTGCTGATAGTGCATGCAGCGGCTTTTCCGCGTTTTCTCACAGCAACCCAGAACTACATGGGGGAAACATGTCAATGATCTCAGGGCAGCTGGGATCATAGTCACCCCCCCAAAAAAAATTGTGGTAACACACTATTTCCCGAAGGACTCAAATCCTGCAGAGCCTGCAGGACCCCCCTGCTCAAGACAGTACATGTACAGGGCCGTCTGCAGTTTGCCAATGCAAATCTGAAGGATGCAGAGGAGAACTGGGTAAAAAGTGTTGTGGTCAGATGAGGCCAATATTGAGCTCTTTTGCATCAACATAACTCCCCATTTTGGGGAAGGAATGCTGCTTATGACCCCAAGAACACCATCCCACACCAAACATAGAGGTGGACACATTATGCTTTAAATATGTTTTTTCTGCTAAGGGGACACAACACATTTACTGAATTGAATGCACAATGGATGGGGCCATGTACTATCAAATCTTGGATTAGCACCTATTTTCCTTAGCCAGGGCATTGAAAATGGGTTGTGGATGGGGGGGCCAGTATGACAATGATCTTAAGACACATGGCCATGGCAACAACTACGTCATCATTTGATAGTTTCACTAATTACAATCCAAATCAAGCTCTGGCTTTAGGGCACGGAGTTTTGAGGGTTCTTTTGTTGTTATTCTGTGCCTCAAAGCTACAATAAACCTACCATTACAATTATAAACTGGTCATTTCTTGGTCAGAGGGCAAAAGAGCAAAATCAGCAATGTATCGAATAATTCTTTCCTGCACTGTATATATATTTAACTTCACATTGAAATTATACTTCTGCTCAGGAAACTATGGCTACCATTGATTACAGCTAATGGGCACTGTAAAAGAATCAGACAGATAAAACAATCAGACAGATACATACCTAAGGAGAGGGAAGGCTCTAAGTCCTATAGAGCCTTCCTGCACCTCTCACTTTCCTCATTTAAGCAGCGGCTCCCCCTTTGAGCGTGAGCGTGCGAGAGAGAGCGATAGCTCCCAAGGACTTCCAAAGCCTCCTTTGGCGGCAGAGAGCAGTATTTGACCACATGGTCGAATACTGCTACCGGGGATCAAGCGCTGGAACACAAGAACCACGAGTGAAGCAGGAAGGCTCTATAGGACCCAAAGCCTGCCCTCTCCTTAGGTAAGTATCTGGCTTTAGTTTCTTATGTACTTTCACCTCCCTGGCATTATGATTACCGTATTTGTTGCCGTATAAGACGCTCCAGAATATAAGACGCACCTAGGTTTACGGGGCAAAAAGTAAGGAAAAAATATATATTCTAAACCTGGTACGTCCATGTTCCAGGAGCGTCTTGTAGATGTTCTCCCCCAATTGGTGTCCTCCTGTGTCCCCATCTGTCCCCAGTGTGTGTACTACTGTCCCCAGGTTGTCACTAGTGTGTGTCTTGCTGACCCCAGGTGTCCCCTGCGGCCCCCAGTACGTCCCTAATGTGTGTCCTGCTGTCCCCAGTATGTCACTAGTGTGTGTCCTGCTGTCCCCAGTATGTCCCCTGCTACCCCCAGTATGTCCCTAATGTGTGTTCTGCTGTCCCCAGTGTGTCTCTGGTATGTCCCCTGCTGTCCCCAGTATGTCCCTAGTGTGTCCCCATTATGTCCCTAGTGTGAGTCCTGCTGTCCCTAGTATGTCCCTAGTGTATGTCCTGCTGTCCCCAGGTGTTCCCTGTATGTCCCCAGTACGTGTCCTGCTGTCTTCATTATGTCCCTAGTGTGTGTCTTGCTGTCCCTAGGTGTCCCCATTCTGCCTACAGTGTACTTCCCCGTGTATGTCCTCAATCCCCCACACCGCCGCTTGTGACTATGTTCCCCCTGGGTGGTCCACATCTGCCGCGTGTATGTCCGCAAACACCCGCCGCCACCACTCGTGCCGATGTTCCCCCTGTGTGGTCTACAACTGCCCGATTGTGTTGCAGCTTTCCCCCGATGTAAATAGCTTTACTGAGCTCATCTTACCCAAGTCAGTGCCTTCTGCGGGGATCGGAGACCTCTCCTCAGTTCCGCACTTCAGCTCTAGTAATTGCTTCAGCTGCGTCATTAGCAGAAGCCTTCACTAGGGGGAGCCACGTGTGTGAAGAGAGGTCTCCGATCCCCGCAGAAGGCACTGACTTAGGTAAGATGAGCGCGGTACAGCTATTTACACCGGGGGAAAGCGGCGACACAAGCGGGGGCACAAGCGGGTAGTTGCAGACCACACAGGGGAGACATAGGCACAAGCGGCGACAGCTGGTGTTGTGGACCACCCAGTGGGAACATAGTCACAAGCGGCGGCGGGTGTTTGCGGAGTTAAACGTGGTTTGTGGGCAGGGAGCGGACCACACGGGGAGCCATGGGCACACACGCAGGGCAGTGCAGCGAATCCCCGACATGGGGGCGGGTCACGGTTTCTATCGGCAGGTGTTAGTATGTCAGGGATTCCCTGCCTTTGCCGTATAAGACGCAGGGACTTTTTCTCCCCATTTTTTGGGGTGAAAAGTGCGTCTTATACGGCGGAAAATACAGATTTCCAAATTAAGGGTTATAAGCCGCATCTACACGCGTAGATGCGGCCGCGATGCTCCTTATCAATCGAGCCGCTAATGCGGCTCGATTGATAAGGTCCGACAGGACGGATCTTGCTTCCGCCGATTCCCTGCTCGCTCCCCGCTAGGGGACAATGGCAGGGAATCGAGCGGAAGATAAGCGGCGCGGGGACGAGCGGGAATCGAGCGGGTATTGATGCCGGCGCGCGAGCGGGGACGCGGCGGGCACGCGGAAGAGGTGATCCGGCGGCTAATCGAGCCGCCGGATCGCTGCAATGTCCCATCGTGTAGATGAGGCTTGAAAGCTGTGCAATAAAAAACATACCACAGAGAGATCTGCAGCAGCTCCTGCATATAACTCACTCAGGCATAGGATTGCCGCTCTGAGCTGAGGTTTTTCGTCCCGCGCCTGACTCCGGATTACTGCTAAGGAGGTTAAAAGGGTTATTGATTAAAAGAGTAAATTGTTATTATGAAAAATGTATGTCCAGCTGGTGGGGGGTCGTCAATAGCTGCTTACTGCACTAATACAGTGCTATTGTTTCATCAGTTCTTGATCATATTTCCGATGAAATATAATTCAGAATTAGTGAATAAGGTCGTTATTACAATCACTAATCTCTGACTGGCGTTGATCACTTGCAATATTGAGCAACTGCTATACTGGTGGATGGAAGTGCCCAAAAATAATAAAACAATTAAAAAAACATTTAAAAAGGAGAGGCAGTGGATGGCTTACCTCTCCTGTAGACAGAGTAGCCAGAGTCTTTTCAATGCCTTACCACACCCAATCAAGACAGCCCCAACCCTGGAGGCATTTAAATCTGAAAAGCCGAATTTAGTCTGGCATTTATGATTACATAACCTTTTCCCCTGTAACAAATCACTATGTACTGATCTGAGACAAGCTTATCCACTTTGGGTCCTGTTGGAGAAAAGTGCTTTACAAATGTTTTGTTGTTGAGAAAGGTTCATTACAGGTTTACTACACATTAATAGGGTTGGACTTACTAACATTAATAGTGTTGGACTAACTAGACTAATAGCTTAAGTGCAACTAATAATTCCTTATCCTAACCTTTTGTTAAAGTGATATATTACACTATTGGTTCCTGGTTTTGTTCTCTTTGTGATTTTTTGGTCCTTGGATTCTACTGATTCATCCTCCTCCAAATATCTCTACGGCTGTTCCTTTTCCCAGCCAGTATTGTTTGTAATAGGACTGGGATCTGATTAAGAATAGTAATGATAGCGATTCTGGGAGCTTTATTTGAAGTGCAAGTGTACTTTTTTTTTATCGTCAATGACTTTTTTAACTAATATTTTCACCATGCTGTGCACCAAAAATGTTCCGTGTAATCACTTACATTTTTTCACACAACTATTTATTCTTGCCAACTTTATTGTTAATTTTGATAAAACTACAACACAGTGTATGCAGTGCTTTATAAGTCAGAAAGGAGCATAGATAATACTGAGCTATGCAATAAAGTTTGGCAGTATCTATTGTTGTTGTAATACTTTTAGTTGTTCCTCCGAAACACTGTATCTAGGCAGTAAGTCTTCCTTTAGACAATGCGCTGTAAAACTGATGCGTTTTAACCAGTGGCATACTTAGGGTATTTGACACCCAGTGCTGATTATTTACTGACACCCCCCCCCCCCCATTTTTTTCTTAAAGAGAAGGTCTGAGGTAATTAAAAAACAAAAGTCTACTTATATAGGGCTTCCTCCAGCCCCTGGCAGCCATCCTATGCCCTCGCCGCAGCTGCGCATCCAGCCGGTGGCACAGGGTACCCTCTGGTGCTTGGGGTTATGCTGACGTGGTCTGGAGTGTACTGCGCAGATCACTCCAGATGACGTCAGCGCGACCGTGAATGGCTCTCATGCAGGTGCAGTAGACTCCCATTGGCATCTGCACCAGAGTTGCTCTAATGCACCAGAGGGGACCCCCAGGCCACCGTCTGTAAGCCGAGCTGCGGCGAGGGCGCAGGACAGCTGCCAGGGGCTGGAGGAAGCCCCAGGTGGGTCGATTTTTGTTTAATTACCTTGGATCTGTCCTTTAACCACTTCCCGACCGCCGTATATACAAATGGCGGCCGGGAAGCGCACCCCGCAAGGACCGCCGTATAGACAAATGGCGGCGGTCCGGGAGTCGGAAGCCTGGCATTTTGCCTCTGCTCGCCGGCCACTTAGCAGAGCCGGCGAGCGGAGGAATCCGAAAATTCAGCCAATCGGAAAGTATAAGGCACTTTGTTAGGTAAACAAAGTGCCTTATACGTGCTTCCTCCTCGCCTCGTGGTCTCATTGTTGCAGAGACCACCAGCGAGGAGGAACCACTCGTAAGTGTATCCAGCAAACAGCTTTTTTTGACCTCAGCCTCCCTGATCACCCACCCCAGGCCTCATACCCCCCCTGATCACCCCAGCAGACCCCTGCCTAGCACCCTTGCACCCCTACAAAACCCCCACCCCCCCCACCTGCCACTAACTAGCGACGCTGCCCCTTAGTTTAGGTCCCTAACTGCCTCCTAGTCACCCCTGATCCCCCCCCCCCTACCTTTAGATCACCCCCAGACCCCATCCCAGACTACCCCCCTGTATACTGTATACATCTGTATACAGCTACCTTACCCTCTGATCCCCCTCTGATCCCCCTCTGATCACCTGTCTATCACCTGTCCATCACCCCTCAGCACCCCCACCCATCAGAGCAGACCCTAACTGCCCCGCGGGGGTAACCGATCACCTGCCCAGGCCCTCGATTGCCCTCATACCCCCCTTCTGATTACATCCCCTGCTCTTTGTTTACATCTGTCCTCCCCAGCAATCACTAACTGATCTTTGATCAGTAACCCCCTGTGTCTGCCTCTCATCAGATCAGGACTCAGTCTGCCCCGTGCAGGCTCCTGATCAACCCCCCACCCCCTCAAATCGCCCTCAGGCCCCCCCCCTAATCACCGTCCAAGTGCATTGTATTTGACTGTGCTGCGCTTGTATTCGATTGTGCTGCGCTTGTATTTGATTGTGCTGCGATTGTATTTGATTGTCCCGTGATCTGCTTCGATTGTCCCGTGATTGTTTGATTGCCTGAGACCCCACTTCCCACCACACCCAACCCCCCCCTCCCCCCCCACCACACCCAACCACCACCTTCCGAGTGCATCAGATTTGCTTGTGCTGTGATTGGAGTCGATTGAGCTGTAATTGTATTTGATTGTCCCGTGATTGTTTGATTGCCTGAGACCCCACTTCCCGCCACACCCAATCCCACCCTCCCCCCATCACCTTCCGAGTGCATCAGATTTGATTGGGCTGTGATTGGATTCGATTGTGCTGTAATTGTATTTGATTGTCCCGTGATCGGCTTCGCTTGCCCTGTGATTGTTTGATTGCCTGAGACCCCACTTCCCGCCACACCCAATCCCACCCTCCCCCCATCACCTTCCGAGTGCATCAGATTTGATTGTGCTGTGATTGGAGTCGATTGTGCTGTAATTGTATTTGATTGTCCCGTGATCGGCTTCGATTGCACCGTGATTGTTTGATTGCCTGAGACCCCACTTCCCGCCACACCCAATCCCACCCTCCCCCCATCACCTTCCGAGTGCATCAGATTTGATTGTGCTGTGATTGGAGTCGATTGTGCTGTAATTGTATTTGATTGTCCTGTGATTGCTTGATTGCCTCTGAGACCCCACTTCCCACCAACCCCAATACCTCTCAAATACTCCCTTTTTGCTAGGTAGGTGCTCTTTTTTTCTGGGTAGTCTCGGAGGAAAACCCCATAAATTTAGCAATCCAAAATGGCAAGAAGGGGGCTTTCCGATGACGAGGTATACAGGTACATGGACCAGTCGGATGAGTTCTTTTGGGAAGAATCATCCGTCGAATCTTCCGGGTCCGAATTTGAACCTGTAGAAAGCAGTGGTTCCCTGACCGATAGTGATGACGAGGCTATGGTCCCGGCTAGAGCCAGGCGTACCAGACCCCAAGTCGTTAGACCGCAGGTGGCGCAGGATCCGCCTCAAGGGCAGCAGGGTGGTGCTAGCGCTGTTGATAGTTTTCTTGGTGAGGCAGGCACCAGCAGCGCAGCATCTCCTGGACTTAGTGCCAGTGCTTCCGTAGACCCTGGCGAAGTGGTGAGCGTCAGCATGGAAGTTGAAACTGGTACGGTGGCAAGTGCAGTAGTACCCCCGTCGCAGCCACCAAGAAGAAGACGGGCCCGTAGTACCCATAGACTCCCAGAGGTGCTGGCACAACCAGATTGGCAATCCCCTGATTCCGCCGCACCCGTAGTGCCCCCTTTCACCGCCCAGTCTGGAGTCCAGGTGGCGACAGCTCATCTAGGAACGGCCCTAGAATTTTTGCAGCTGTTCATCACCCAGGTTCTCTTGGACTTAATTGTGGTTGAGACCAACCGTAAAGCCACACAATTCATCACCGAGCACCCGGAGAGCATGTATGCCCAGCCTTTCGGGTGGAAACCAGTCCAAGTTTCCGACATTAAAATCTTTTTGGCCCTTATCCTTCACTTGGGACTAATGAAACAGAATGTATTGCGGTCGTATTGGTCTATGAACCCAGTACATCATGTTCCCTTGTACCCTGCTGCCATGTCCAGGACACGATTTGAGTCCATCCTGCGCTTCCTGCACTTCAACGACGACAAAACCTGTCATGAAAAGGGCCACCCTGCTTATGACCGGCTCCACAAAATTCGGCCCCTCATAGACCACCTGTCCTCAACATTTGCAGATGCTTATATCCCTGAACAGAACATCTGCGTAGACGAGTCCCTCTTACGCTTTACCGGGCGCCTTGGCATCAAACAGTACATCCCAAGCAAGCGCGCCCGGTATGGGGTGAAACTGTATAAGCTCTGTGAAAGGGCCACAGGCTATACATGTCGTTTTAGGGTCTATGAGGGAAAAGACTCAAAATTGGAGCCGGTCGGATGCCCTGACTACCTGGGGAGCAGTGGAAAGGTTGTGTGGGACTTGGTGTCACCCTTGTTCCGGAAGGGGTACCATCTTTTTGTGGACAATTATTACACAAGTGTGGCCCTCTTTCAGCACTTAAAGTTAGAAGGAATCCGATGCAGTGGCACTGCGCGGCCTAGTCACCAGGGCTTCCCCCAACGGCTCGTTACCACCAGACTTCAACGGGGGCAGAGGGCCGCCTTGCGTACTGAAGACCTGCTCGCGGTGAAATGGAGGGACAAGAGGGACGTTTACTTTCTGTCCACCATTCACACAGACACGACAGTCCAAATTCAACGGGCAACTAAGGTCATTGAAAAGCCCCTTGTCGTCCACGAATATAATGTCAACATGGGAGGGGTGGACTTCAATGACCAGAGGTTAGCGCCCTATTTAATGACCCGGAAAACAAGACGCTGGTATAAGAAAGTGTCTTTTTATCTGATTCAATTGGCAGTTTACAACAGCTTTGTTCTCTACAGTAAGGCTGGGAGAACTGGATCTTTCCTCCAATTTCAGGAACAGATCATTCTGGACATCCTGTATCCAGGAGGTGCCAGCCCCCCCCCCCCCCCCCAGATGCAACTAGCCGACTGCATGGTAGGCATTACGCCTATCAGATTCCGTGTGCCCCAGGTCAACGCATCCGAAGAAAACGTTGTTGTGTCTGCAGCAGGACTGGAAGAAGGAATGACACCAGTTTTTATTGTCCCCGCTGTCCTGACCAGCCTGGTCTATGCGCAGGGCCGTGTTTTGAGAGGTACCACGAGCAGGTACACTATTAGAACCTAGGGAACTCCAGACACAGGAGTAGGCACACACTCAGTGGTCTTTCGCACATTGTCGCAGGGAGAGGAGAGGTAAGCTTGAAGACCAAACGGGTAAGCATAAAAGTGGGAAGAAGGATCGGTTTCCATGCTTGATATTGCTGATCTGTCCTGGGTTGGCGATATAAGACGGCATGTTTGAATTTCCCTTGAGTGTGGACACCCCCGGTTTATATGTGATTTGGGCCTATGATGATGCTTTAATGCCACACAGAGTCATCTCTATTGGCAGGCATATTGCTGTATCCTACAGGCATAATGCTGTATACTAAAGTTCTGAGACCCAGTCACATAAGTTGGTGGCTCACCCTGAGTGCAGGGTGGCACGGGGTGTCTCTCTCCTGAGGTTATCACTGCCATTAATGTGGAGGAAGATCTGCCATTGATGTGGAGCAAGGTATGTTTGCCGTTCATTTTTCCTTTCAGCCCAGAGTGCATTACTTGTATACCCAATATAAGGAGTATAGCAGAAACTCCTAATACTGGCCATACATGTAATGATTGCAGAGACCCTAAAATGCCAGGACAGACTCCACAAATGACCCCATTTTGGAAAGAGGACACCCTAAAGTATTATGTGAGGTGCACGGTGAGTTCATAAAAGATTTTAGTTTTTGTCACAAGTTAGCAGAATTTTTTTTTAATTTTTTTTTTAACAAAGTGTCATTTTCCGTTTACTTGTGACAAAAAATAAAATTTTCAATGACCTCACCATTACCCTCATGGAATACCTTGTTGTGTATTCTTTCCAAAATGGGGTCATTTGTGGGGTTTGTTAACTGTCCTGGCAAGTGGGCGGGGTGCTAAATTGTGAGCACCCCTGTAAAGCCTAAAGGTACTCATTGGACTCTGGGCCCCTTAGCGCAGTTAGGGTGCAAAAAAGTGCCACACATGTGGTATCGCCGTACTCGGGAGAAGTAGTATTATGTGTTTTGGGGTGTATTTTTACACATACCCATGCTGGGTGGGAGAAATACCTCTGTAAATGACAATCTTTTGATTTTTTTACACACAATTGTCCATTTACAGAGTTATTTCTCCCACCCAGCATGGGTATGTGTAAAAATACACCCCAAAACACATTGTACTACTTCTCCCGAGTACGGCGATACCACATGTGTGGCACTTTTTTGCACCCTAACTGCGCTAAAGGGCCCAAAGTCCAATGAGTACCTTTAGGATTTCACAGGTCATTTTGCGGAATTTGATTTCCAGACTACTCCTCACGGTTTAGGGCCCCTAAAATGCCAGGGCAGTATAGGAACCCCACAAATGACCCCATTTTAGAAAGAAGACACCCCAAGGTATTCCGTTAGGAGTATGGTGAGTTCATAGAAGATTTTATTTTTTGTCACAAGTTAGCGGAAAATGACACTTTGTGAAAAAAACAATAAAAATCAATTTTCCGCTAACTTTTGACAAAAAATAAAATCTTCTATGAACTCACCATACTCCTAATGGCATACCTTGGGGTGTCTTCTTTCTAAAATGGGGTCATTTGTGGGGTTCCTATACTGCCCTGGCATTTTAGGGGCCCTAAACCGTGAGGAGTAGTCTGGAAATCAAATTCCGCAAAATGACCTGTGAAATCCTAAAGGTACTCATTGGACTTTGGGCCCTTTAGCGCAGTTAGGGTGCAAAAAAGTGCCACACATGTGGTATTGCCGTACTCGGGAGAAGTAGTACAATATGTTTTGGGGTGTATTTTTACACATACCCATGCTGGGTGGGAGAAATAACTCTGTAAATGGACAATTGTGTGTAAAAAAATCAAAAGATTGTCATTTACAGAGGTATTTCTCCCACCCAGCATGGCTTCTTCCACTCCCCTGCAGTCATCCTGTGACCTTGCCATGATTCCACGAACCTCCAGTCATCTGCAGCACCCCCATGTCCGGCAGGTGGCTGGCCACTGTGCACACGCTGCGGTGGCCATGCACATCTATGATTATGCTCCAATAACCAGGAGTGCCCAGTGCATGTGCAATAGAAATGTTTACTTACTGCGCATGCACAGAATGCTCCCATCCACAAGAGTGTGATCAGGAGGTCTACACACCGAAGTCGCACATGCAGCTGGCAGAGGGGAGATGTTGGTGACTGGAGGATCGTGGAAGCTCGTTGAGGGCACACGTTGACAGCAGGGAGCTGGGAAAAGTTAAACTTAAACTGCTGTTTTTTCCCCACTTTAGGTTCCCCTTAAGTCTAGGCAGACAGATTAAACCCTCCCCCCACCCTTAAAGAGGAACTCCAGTGAAAATAATGTAATAAAAAAAGTGCTTCATTTTTACAATAATTATGTATACATGATTTAGTCAGTGTTTGCTCATTGTAAAATCTTTCCTCTCCCCGATTTACATTCTGACATTTATTACACAGTGACATTTTTACTGTGGGCAGGTTATGTAGCTGCTGCTAGCTGTTTTGTCTGTTAGAGACAGCTGTAAATAGCTAATTCCTGTCTGTGAACCTTGTTACATTGTAACAAACTGCCAAAAGTACCGCGGTCCCAGAGCTTCTTGTGGGAGGGGTTTCAGCACAAAATCAGTCATACAGCGCCCCCTGATGGTCTGTTTGTGAAAAGCAATATATTTCTCATGTAAAAGGGGATATCCGCTACTAATTGGTATAAAGTTCAATTCTTGGTTGGAGTTTCTCTTTAAGTATAGGTAGCCAGATACCCTCGCCCCCAGGGGCGTAGCAATAGGCCCTGCAGCGCCTGCGCCCGCGGGGGGCCCGGCCCCCCCTGGGGCCCGCTCGGGGTCGTTTTTTGGGGGCTGGAGGGGTGGCAGCATGAGGGGAAAGCCTTGCCCACAGTCGGCGGGGAGAGGGGAAGTTCCCCCCTCTCCCTCACCTCGGGGCTCTCCCCTCTGTGCCCCCCTCCAGCTAGTGAATGTGTGTGGGCAGCGGGCAGCAGCGGCGGCGGGATACATACCTTCTTCCTTGCGTTCCATCGCCGCCTTCTCGCTCTAGCGGCTGACGTCACTTCCGGCGGAAGTGACGTCAGCCGCTAGAGCGAGAAGGCGGCGATGGAACGCAAGGAAGAAGGTATGTATCCCGCCGCCGCTGACATCACTGCAGGGGGATTTTCAGGTGTCTGCTGCCCACATTACGATTTTCAGGTGTCTGCTGCCCATATTACGATTTTCTGGTCACTGCTACCCACATTGTGATTTTCAGGTGTCTGCTGCCCACATTACGATTTTCTGGTCACTGCTACCCACATTGTGATTTTCAGGTGTCTGCTGCCCACATTATGATTTTCAGGTGTCTGCTGCCCACATTACGATTTTCAGGTGTCTGCTGCCCATATTACGATTTTCAGGTGTCTGCTGCCCACATTATGATTTTCAGGTGTCTGCTGCCCACATTACGATTTTCAGGTGTCTGCTGCCCACTTTATGATTTTCTGGTGTCTGCCCACATTAGGATTTTCTGGTGACAGCTGCCTACATTGCGATTTTCAGGTGTCTGCTGCCCACATTGCGATTTTCTGGTGTCTGCTGCCCACATTACGATTTTCAGGTGTCTGCTGCCCACATTATGATTTTCTGGTGTCTGCTGCCCACATTGCGATTTTCTGGTGTCTGCTGCCCACATTACGATTTTCTGGTGTCTGCTGCCCACATTACGATTTTCTGGTGTCTGCTGCCCACATTGCGATTTTCAGGTGTCTGCTGCCCACATTGCGATTTTCTGGTCACTGCTGCCCACATTGCGATTTTCAGGTGTCTGCTGCCCACATTGTGATTTTCAGGTGTCTGCTGCCCACATTACGATTTTCAGGTGTCTGCTGCCCACATTATGATTTTCTGGTGTCTGCTGCCCACATTGCGATTTTCAGGTGTCTGCTGCCCACATTACGATTTTCTGGTCACTGCTGCCCACATTGCGATTTTCAGGTGTCTGCTGCCCACATTACGATTTTCAGGTGTCTGCTGCCCACATTGTGATTTTCAGGTGTCTGCTGCCCACATTACGATTTTCAGGTGTCTGCTGCCCACATTACGATTTTCAGGTGTCTGCTGCCCACATTGCGATTTTCTGGTGTCTGCTGCCCACATTACGATTTTCTGGTCACTGCTGCCCACATTGCGATTTTCTGGTGACTGCTGCCCACATTAGGATTTTCTGGTGTCTGCTGCCCACATTACGATTTTCTGGTCACTGCTGCCCACATTGCGATTTTCTGGTGTCTGCTGCCCACATTACGATTTTCAGGTGTCTGCTGCCCACATTACGATTTTCAGGTGTCTGCTGCCCACATTGCGATTTTCAGGTGTCTGCTGCCCACATTACGATTTTCAGGTGCCTGCTGCCCACATTACGATTTTCAGGTGTCTGCTGCCCACATTACGATTTTCAGGTGTCTGCTGCCCACATTACGATTTTCAGGTGTCTGCTGCCCACATTACGATTTTTAGGTGTCTGCTGCCCACATTACGATTTTTAGGTGTCTGCTGCCCACATTACGATTTTCTGGTGTATGCTGCCCACATTAGGATTTTCTGGTGACTGCTGCCCACATTGCGATTTTCTGGTGACTGTTGCCCACATTGCGATTTTCTGGTGACTGCTGCCCACATTGCGATTTTCTGGTGACTGCTGCCCACATAAGGATTTTCTGGTGACTGCTGCCCACATTAGGATTTTCTGGTGTGTGCTGCCCACATTATGATATTCTGGTGACTGCTGCCCACATTAGGATTTTCTGGTGACTGCTGCCCACATTACGATATTCTGGTGACTGCTGCCCACATTAGGATTTTCTGGTGACTGATGCCCACATTGCGATTTTCTGGTGACTGCTGCCCACATGGCGATTTTCTGGTGACTGCTGCCCACATGGCGATTTTCTGGTGACTGCTGCCCACATTGCGATTTTCTGGTGAACTCTGCCCACATTACGATTTTCTGTCCCACATTACGATATTCTGGTGAACGCTGGCCACATTACAATTGTCTGGTGAATGCTGTCCACGTTACAATTTTCTGGTGACTGCTGCTCACGTTACGATTTTCTGGTGACTGGTGCCCACATTACGATTTTCTGGTGAACTCTGCCCACATTATGATTTTCTGGTGAACTCTGCCCACATTATGATTTTCTGGTGAACGCTGCCCACATTACGATTGTCTGGTGAATGCTGTCCACGTTACAATTTTCTGGTGACTGGTGCCCACATTACGATTTTCTGGTGAACTCTGCCCACATTATGATTTTCTAAAGGCCCACATTACGATTTTCTGGTGAACTCTGCCCACATTACGATTTTCTGGCCCACATTACGATTGTCTGGTAAAATGCTGCCCACTTTACAATTCATTTACAGTGAAACGCTGCCCCATTACGATTATTTGGCACCTATGGGGGGGGGGGGGCGGCATCCAAATATTCGCAGGGGGGCCCAGTGATTTCTAGTTATGCCCCTGCTCGCCCCTTAAGTATAGGTGGCTCCCCCTTTAGTTTCAGGAGCCAGATGTCTCCTTAAGTATAGGCAGCTAGAAGCCCCTAACCTAAGTATAGGTAGTCAGATGACCCCACTCCTTAAAGAGGAACTCCAGTGAAAATAATGTAATAAAAAAAGTGCTTCATTTTTACAATAATTATGTATAAATGATTCAGTCAATGTTTGCCCATTGTAAAATCTTTCCTCTACCTAATTTACATTCTGACATTTATCACATGGTGACATTTTACTGCTGGCAGGTGATGTCAGTGGAAGGAGATGCTGCTTGTTTTTTTTGGCAGTTGGAAACAGCTGTAAACAGCTGTTATTTCCCACAATGCAACAAGGCTCACAGACAGGAAACTGTCAGGACCATGGTCCTGACATCACACTGTGGGAGGGGTTTCACCACAATATCAGTTGCCCTCCTTAAGTATATGAAGCCTCCCCAAAGTAGTCAGATGCCCCCCACTTTGGTATAGTTGGCTTCCCCTTGTGTATACAGATGCATCCCCTTAAGTATAGGCAGCCCCTCAAAGTAGTCCAATGCCCCCACCCCTTAAGTATAGGAGCCCCCCTTAAGTATAGGCAGCCCAAGCCCCACCCCCTCAAGTAGTCAGATGCCCCCACCCCTGAAGTATAGGAGCCCCCCCCCCCCCCCCCCCCCGAGTCTGTGGGGCTGGGCAATATCTCACCTGCTTCTCGGGGTGGCAATGTTCCCCTCAGTCGGCTGCCACACAGGTCCTAGCGCTGCCCATGGCTTCCTCTCCACATGCACATTGTTCCCCTCGCTGATTGATTCTATTTAATATTTCTTTATAAAATAACATTTCCACTTTTAAAGTACAAAATTATCATAGCATGGTTCTTGCAATTATACACGCATAAAAGGATGGTTTGGTCCAAGAAATATAGCTTTAGAATCTGAAAATAAACGAGAGGTCTTACAGCCCAACCTTAGCATTATTCTGTTTTTTAATGCCTTTTGTTGCTTGCAAACCATGAGTTTGCCAGGCCTTTGTCCCTAAAATCATGATGGGAATACTCAGATCTTTGCTTTGCTAAAGAAGTTCAAGACATTTTTGTTTTTATTTGTGGAGTTAGGAGTGCCACGCCCAGAAATTGAAAAACTGCTACAGCTCCAACCATTATGGATTGCACCTTTAAACTTTGGTAGATCATTATGACTGAAGAAAAAGGTAACAACAAAATCAACCATTTTTTTAAAGTACAACTGAACTAAGAGTACTAGTGGCTGCCATATTTATTTCCTTTTAAACAATACCAGTTGCTGTGCTGATGATCTCTTTGGCTGAAGTGTTGTCTGAATGACACACTTGAAACAAGCATGCCGTAATCCAGTTACTTCAATCAAAGCACCAGATCAGTTCGTTTGTTCAGGGTCAGTGGTTAAGGTTTTAAATACACAGGATCAGCAGAGAAGCCGGACAATCTACATTATTTAAGAGGAGATGTTAGCATCCACATCCATCTCAATTAAGGCGTGCTTTAAGCTACTTGGGCACTTTGAGTAGAACTTCAATAACCTTATGTATTTGTAGTGTTCCTTTACCATTAACCCGCCTAATCAATGCCACAAGCATAGTAGTTGGTTTAGGTGCAAAGTGGCACTGCCTTGGCATGGGGGTGAGGGGGCTCCTACCTTTTTATTTACATTGAGGTTGGCTATTTGCTTACAATAATTTCACATAGCTTTGAGATAATGCAAAGCAGCATTAATCAGTATGTGACAGTATGTGAACAATAAGGTAAAATGGTAGTTGTAACTCTGGACTGCTTGGGTTAGTTTTCATGTAATCACTGGTTAGACTGTCTATGCTTAGTATCTTAAATATGTATGAACAATGAAATATAAAGTACATAGCCAGTATATATCAAATAAACACTAGTACAAGTTCAAAGTGAGAATAAAAGAATAAAAAACATCACCACCAATGAGCCGCATGAGTTATAGCATATTGTAGTGTAGTAAGTAGTCTGATACTGTTGAAGAGGGGCTCCAAAACAAGTAGTGTACATCAAATATTCCACTTGGAGCTTTATCTAATCAACAGGTAGAGTAAGGTCAGGGTCCTATATTGTTTTCTTCTTGGGGTACAATGCTGGGTGAACATATAAATACAGTATGTACTAGTTAAGGGAAACATCAGGCGTTTAAAAACAAACAAAACAGATCTACTTACCTGGGGCTTCTTCCTGCCCCTGGCAGCTCCACTCCCAGCCGTTGTCCCGGGGTCCCCTCTGTAGCAGCCAGTGATCTGTTGAGGTTGGCCGCTTCTGCGCCTGTGCAGTGTGCAAGGCCGCTCTCCCAGGTCGCTGGCTGCTATAGTGGGGACCCCGGGACAAAGCCTGGGAGCAGAGTTGCAGCGAGGGACACATAGGCTGTTAGGGGCAGAAGGAAGCCCCAGGTAAGTAAACCTGTTTTTTCCTTTAACCACTTGAGGACCCAGCCTTTACCCCCCCTTAAGGACCAGCGTGTTTTTTTATGATCTGTGCTGGGTGGGCTCTGCAGCCCCCAGCACAGATCAGGTTGCAGGCAGAGCGATCAGATCGACCCCCTTTTTCCCCCCTATGGGGATGATGTGCAGGGGGGGTCTGATCTCTCCTGCCTGCCTGGGTGTTGCGGGGGAGGCACCTCAAAGCCCCCCTCCGCGATGAAATTCCCCCCTCCCTCTCCTACCTGTCCCCCCTGGTGATCGGGGCTGCACAGGACGCTATCCGTCCTGTGCAGCCTGTGACAGGCTGTCCTCTGTCACATGGCGGCGATCCCCGGCCGCTGATCGGCCGGGGATAGCCGATCTGCCTTACGGCGCTGCTGTAGCAGCAGCTCCGTTCAATATAAACAAAGGAGACAAACGTCTCCTGCGTTTACATTTAGTCTGCGAGCCGCGATCAGCGGCTCGCAGGCTATTCACGGAGACCCGCTCCGTGATCTAACAGGAAACGGGCGCTCGCGCGAGTGGCCTTTCCTGATTAATTAGGGAGGCACCTGGCGACGCAGATGTGCGTCGCTGGTCCTCCAGCTACCACTTTGCCGCCGCACGGTATGAGTGTGCGGTCGGCAAGTGGTTAAACACCTGATGTTTCCTTATGATGCATCTGATGCATCCCTTAGATAATTATTCCTTGAACACAGAGGTTGTGATATATACATAATGTGTGGAGTGTAATTATTGTGATTTTCTCAGTTAATTGACAGTGAGGTATTAGCTCAGGGTTCAGGACATTGTTTCGCTTGTGGGACTAGGACTAGCATTTATATGGTCATTTAATGACCACAGTGAAGACTAGGAGGACCAGCACCCAAATGGGGATCCACGTGTGCTATGCAGAAGTGACCCTGAAGCCCAACAGGGTCATGGACAATGGAAAGGAAGATCTTGCAGTACCAGAGAGGTGGCCATTTAACAGCAACAGACGCGGTTTCGGACACAAGGTCCTTTTTCAAGCTGTGTTAGGCTCTCTCACTGCTCACTGCTCCCATCTGATGTAGAAATCAACCATGAATAATAAATCCAACCTATCTGATCTACATTTTCATAAATATTGGCCGATTGCCAACAATCTTGGGATTGAGCATTATGTATGAGTTTAATCCTCATTTTCTGTCAAACATATTATTCTTTTTATCACAACTGTATTTAACTAGTCAGCTGGCTAGTTGCAGTTTTATTACTAACGTAATCCAGATTAACATTGTCAGTACTATTACTAATGTGATAACCTATTTCTGCAAATTATATTTGACACAGCTGAACCAACCGTATTTGGTTGCCTCAACCAGTATGAAAATTGTTAGTGTAAAAATGCAAAATGACTCCCATTCTATTTTACATCAATATAAACTGCATCTTAACGACTACACGCAACAAGACAGAAAACATTATGAAAATTTACTCAGACGTATGTTTTACACATGCATCTAAAGTACAGAGGAAGGTGCTTGTGGCCTAAGATTCAGATTCAGATGCTCTATATAAGAACATTTTCTTCTTTGCATGTGATCATCTGTGAAAGTTAATGTTCAAGTCTGAAGAAACTGAAGCTGCAGATACAATGAACAGCAGTTGCTGTGTTTTTGAGGAACCCCTCTTTAATAGTGTCCTTTCACCCTTCATGTACTTGGAATTTGTTCTTGGACTAGGTGGTAATATTATTGGACTGTGGATGGTCTGCCTTGAGTTTAAATCCTGGAAGCCAAACTCTGTATATTTGCTGAGCGTCACTTTAGCTGACTTTGTTGTTCTCATCTGTGTGTATTTCCGTGCAGATTATCTTCTTCATCATGAAGACTGGAAATTTGGTGACATCCCATGTAGACTATTGCTTTATGTCACGGCTTCTGCCAGAGCTTCTGGTATGATGGTCTTATCTCTTATTGCTCTAGATCGTTACTTCCGAATTTTGTTCCCATTTCTCAAAGTCAATAACATTACTGTAAGGCAAGCTGCTTGTTTATGTTTTATGGTGTGGCTGTTTGTCTTTTCACTGCATTCTTACATCTTAACAGGTCCTCATTTCCTCAATCTGAACAATGCAACACAATGTGAAAATTTTGCCATTTGCCCACAAGCCCCAACATCCTGGCAAGATACATTCTATATCTCCCTGTCCATTTTGTCCCTGCTAACTATCTGTTACTGCACTGTATGCATTGCCGTACACTTAAAAAACAATGCTATTGATACAAATGGAAAAGTAGGGAGAGCAATGAGGTTCCTTATAGCAGTTGCTGTTGTGTTTGTAGTTTGTTATCTGCCAGCTGCAACAATCCGAATTATAATCATTATCTTAAAATTTATGAAAATTGAGGATTGTGAACAGTTCAGGAGCTCAAATCTTGGATTCTATTTTGTTATGAGTTTCACTTACTTCTACAGCATGCTAAATCCCGTCTTGTATTACTTCTCAAGTCCATCTTCTCATAATTTGATAGCAAGATTATGCAACAAGAAAGAGATGACACTAAGCGAAACCCAGATTGTGTCAAAGTAAAAATCAGTGATTGTAAACACTGGGGCACATTTATTAAAGCCAATTTAAGGAAAATTGAAGCAGAACAGACACCAAATCATTTATCTGAATGTCTGCTGGTTGTTGTTTTTTTTGCTGTAGATCTCCTCTAGTCTTCTGTGCACATTTTTTTTTTAAAAATAAATATACCCCAATGTGTATGTATTTAACTTCCCACTAAAGCAACACCTATGCTTAAGAAAATATGGCCAGTAGCAGTTTGACTACTTTTATGCATTTTATTGACTAAAAGGGTAATGTAATTATTATAGCTCTCTCCCCCCAAGGAGGTGGGGAAGGAGCAGCGGGGGAATCAATAGCTGCTTACTGTTGTACTACTATAACCTTTTACCTGCCTTTTTTTTAATTGTGTGTGGTGCAGCACAGCGAGTGTTTTGATATTTACCTGATCTCCTCTTCCACCACCGAGTGGCGCTATAATGCTGAAATCCTCCTTTGGGTCCCGATCATTTGTCACTCCATGTGATCGGGACCCGCAGGATGATGTCAGAGTTACAGTGCTGCCAAGTGGTGGAAGGGGAGAGCCAAACCTGCATCAAGATCAGGTAAATATTGCACTCCCTGCCCCACTCTGCATGACTCTGTTGGAGGCAGCTCGAGTACCACTGGCTGCAGCAGCCTGCCCCGGGTTCTCATACATGAGATAACTCAGGCGGGGCTACTGAAAGGTTATGCTCTACAATGTTATTGGTTTGATCAGTTCTTTAGCTACCATTGACTTGTGTATGGCTAGCATATCTCTATGGCTGTTCCTTTTTCCAGCCAGCATTGTTGGTAGTAGGACAGGGAGCTGATTATGAGTTGTAAGGATAGTAATTTTAGGCGCTTTATTTAAAGTGAAAATTTACTTAACAGTGAACTTTTCAACTAATATGTTCACAATGCTGTGCACTACAAACGTTCACTATAATCAGTTACATTTACAACTATTTCTTCTTGCCAACTATATTGGTATTTTTTATGCAGCCACAACATATTATGCAGTGCTGTATCAGTTAGAAGGGGGGGGGGGGGGGGGGTAGTAACTATACAATTAACTTTTGCAGTATCTGTTAAGGTGGCCATACACGTTTAGATTGCCATCCAATGTAGAGAGGGATTGATTCACACACACTGCACACAGATTTTCAATAGATCTTATTATGAAATCTATTGAAAAGCTATCCAACTGCAGCATTGCAGTGTTCAATACAATGTAGCGCTATGAGCCTTCGATCTACTGCTGTGTCTGAACGATTGAAATTTACAGTTCAATCCTACAATCATAATTTTGAGTTGAAGTTACATAGTCACATAGTTGGGTTGAAAAAAGACATACGTCCATCGAGTTCAACCAGAGAACAAAGTACAACACCATTACCATCAAGCTCATTGCACTATAGCTTTCTGGTAGATTTGATCAGAGTAATTGAATCTGCCAGTAAAAAACAATGCATGTATGGCCTGCTTTACAGTATAAATGCCAGCCATGCTTTGCCTATTTACTTCCAAACATCACCATTTCCTGAGGCAGTAACTAGGTATGCCGCCCTGCCGCCATTCTTCCTGCCGCTAACAATACTGCTTCCTGTCTCTTCTGAGCTAAGAAGGCACCTGCAAATCTTGGTATATTCCCAGAAGAAAGTCATGGTTCATGTCCAAGGCACAACTTGACCAAATGTAAACAATGGAACAGCCATTTATAGGCTGTGTGATGTAAATTACATTTGTGGGCAAAATAATAATTTTCTATTTAACAATTTAATGATTTTATTTTTTAAAATGAAATAACATTTTCACTTTTAAAGACCAAAATTGTCATAACATGGTTCTTGCAATTATATACAAATATAAAGATGGTCGAGTTCAAGAAATAAATATTGCTTTAGAGTCTGAAAATAGATTAGAGGGCTTACAGCCCAAGCTTAGCATTCTGCTGTTCTTTAACATATTGTGTTGTTTGTTCACTGTATTGTCACTTGTATTTGTAGCTTGCTATGGCCATGTAAGCTTAGAAAAAAAACACTGAAATGTAATTGATTACAAACTATTGTTATGTAAATCAAATTTCTGCATATTAAACACTTCCATTGTAATTCCATCTTCATTGAAATCTCATATAATGTATAGCAATGGTACACAAGTCACTTTGTAAATAAATACTATTAAAATAACACTTTTCCATTTCAACCTGTAGTTGGTTTTGGTTCTTTAGAATTGACGGAAAGTTGGCATTGCATTTCCTATTTACTTGACCTTTATAGATTCTTCTATTGACTTGGTTCACAGATTTCCAGAGGAAGTGGTTGGATACCACGAAACGTGTTAGGACCCACCATTGAACTCTATTTGATAGCCAACCAAATTCACATGTACGGCATTACAACTTTTTTGATGGAGTTACAGAAGAGGCTAGCAATATCTGGGAACACATGTATGCACTTTAGATTTCTGACTTAGCCAATCATGGATGATCACTTCAGCTGAAGAAAATATAAAGTTTATATGTAGTTTTAGAAATAATTCAAAATCTTATGTTTTTCTTCGTTTTACATTTTGGTGGTTTAATGTGTCTCTTCATTGTACGATTTAAAACATGCATTTTAAATAAAACGTCACAAAAATGTGCAAGAGTTGGAATAGCATAAATGTTTTCAAGGACATGTACGAAACATTACAAAAAGTGAATGTGAACAAGTATCTGGGACCAACTGTTAAAGGACAACTGTAACCAACCACCAAACAAAGTTATATACTCACCTAAGAGGGTAAGATTTGGATCCCTTCCAGCTTTCCCATTCCTCTATGAGCCTCCTTGTTCCACCGCCAGACCCCCGTTTCAGCCTATGACTTTAATGTTAAAGAGCTTTCGAGTCTCCTCAGAAGGCCACAAAAGTGCTCAGGTCTCGGAGTACTTCTGAAGACGAGCGGCTCCATACTAGCACAGACTTGTACATGCACAGTACGGAGCCACTCATCTTCAGAGACCCGATTACTTCCAAGGAGACCTGAAGAAAAAAACGGGGGAGATTGAACGTGGAGCCTGGTGGTGGAACGAGGGATCACAGGGAGAAACAGGAAGGTTCTAAGGGATCCACAGCCTTCCTTCCTCTTTGGTGAGTCTCTAAATTTTTTTGTTTTATGAGGTGGTCCTTTAAGTTCCATCAACCAAACTGAGCTATGGGTCCATTTTTGAGTTCTGCAGGGAAAAGAAAACATGAGAAAAAAGAAATGTAAAAGAAAAACTATGGATCTTAGCTTAGCTGTTCATTTTACGTTTTATAGCTTTTCTTTCATTCAAGAATTTTTAAAATTCCCCATAAACTTTTAGGAAAGATAAACTGGGTTTATTTAGTACAGAGGAAAGACGTCCTTAGAGGAGATCTAATTAACATTATCAGGAGGCAACATAAAAGCTTGGAAGATGAGCTTTTTGTCTCAGCGTGTGTGCAAGGGGACACAACCTGCATATGGAAAAAAGTTTTTACCACCTATTCAGGAATTTTTTTTTCATTTTTTTTTAACCCAGCTAACTGTAATATTGATTACCAGAATTAAATTTACAAAAAATGTTCTGTCTCAGAAGCTGTACATTAGGGGTGTCCAAACTTTGTAGGCCAAGGGCCATTCATTAAAAACAATTTAAAAACTATTTTGCTGATTGCCTTTAGGTAGACTGTGATATTTTGTCAAATAAAACATTTCCACTGGAAATAACGCATATACCATGTTCAGTTAGTACAGTGGCAGCTGCAAATCAGTGGCTGCTCCTGCTACAGTGGTGGCAGATACCTTACAGGCGAACAAAGGGGGAGGCAGAGCAGTGACACAAGGTGGCCCCTGCATGAAATTATCAACTGTAGAGAGCTTTGGGGCTACCAGAAAAAAGCTTGGTGGGCCACATTTGGCCCCTGAGCCAAACTTTAGACATGCCTGATCTACATATATAATATTGTTTTCGTGGAATTAAAAAAGCAATGTTTTAAATTCCAGTTCCTGTGCAATCTTTATCCCCCTGGCATTAGGATTCTTTTTGGATTTTAGGGTCTAAAAGTGGTGCAAATTGTTTGCATGTTTTTAGACCCTAAAACTGGGAAAAAATTATGCTGCTAGAGAGATTTGCAGCAGCCCAGCACTTACCTCCCTGGGATCCAGCGCTGCAGTTTTCCATCTGTCCTCTGGGTGGCGCTGTAACCCTGTAGATAGATCGCCTTCTGTCGTCATGACGACAGACGGCAATCTCACCATGTGGATGCAGAGCCTCCGTGGAGAGGAAGAAGATTGGTGGCCGACATCAGGCTCCCCCGGGAGGTGAGTGAAAACGCCTGCTGCGCGCATTGCTCTGCACAGACCTCCCGGCAACTACCACGAGTCACACTCGGGGTTACCACTCGTGGCTTGTTTTTCCCACCCCGAGCCTGACTCGTAATTACGCCAAGGAGGTTAAAAGCACCCCGTCACTCTTTTCAAATGTGCTGGACTGGGGAAAAAGTTGTTATTTAGGATATGTATATAACTTAAAGTCTTTCAACCTGATTTATAAAAACTACATACAAATACTAGATTTCCTAGGCTGAGACGATTGTCTTTTCAAAAGATCTAATCTCATCACAGGTGTCCTCAATGTTGTTTAGCGACCCCTTGTGCTATAGATCACTAAATGATAGTCAGGGATGACTATTATTATTTGGTGCCGCCAGCTCATCTGCTTCTTGTCCCATTCTCATAGAAAAAAAAAACAGGCTGGCCAGCTGTAGCCTGTAATTTTTTGTGCTCTGTACATTGATGAATCTTAACTACTCTGCGACCGCCTAACGCCAATTTGTGGCTGCAGAGTGGCTCCCCCAGGACCGCCTAATATCGATGGGCATCAGGTCCTGTAGAATCAGAATCATTTTATTTCGCCAAGCATGACTGGGTCAAGCCCGGAATTGGGTTTGGCACAATGGAGCGGTACATAGAAAGAAAGAAAGACGTTAAGATGACAGTAGTACCTCATACTCAAATATGGACATACACAAATATACAATCATACACTCAGCATTAGATATACATATAGCTCAGTATTCCTCTTTCAAAAACATACTGCTAAAGACTGTCGCTCCTATGCAGGTGGTAGGGCGCTGATAGAGGGTGGTAGAATATTAAGGGTGTTCAAGAGGCTAACGGCCATCGGGAAGAAAGAGTTCTTGTGTCTGGTGGTCTTGGTGGGGATATCCCGGAGTCTGCGACCCAGTGGAAGTGGGGTGAAAAAACAGTGGCCTGGGTGAGAGAGGTCGCTTGCGATCCTCAGTGCCCTGGCTCGCAGTTTTGTGTTATACAAGTGGTCAAGTGGGGGCAGAGGTCTCCCAATGATCCTCTCCGCCGACCTAATGATCCACTGTAATTTGTGCCTGTCGCTGGCGGTGGCTCCCACATACCAGACCAAGATGGCGGAGCAGAGGATTGATTCAATGGTGGCAGTGTAAAGATCAACTTACCTTCGGTAACGTCTTTTTCGGAAGTCAAGAGGACAGCACCCCTCCTGAGACTTGTCTCCCTCCCTGACTGAGGACAGGAAGCTGAAAAATACTAAAATTTGCATGGCAAACAGGCAACAGTATAAATAGGGAGCAAGTACCTTCATCTTCAGTTATAAAAAAAGACACGGACAACCATTGATGCTGAAAAAAGTAATTTTAATTCAAAATGAACCCCAAAATAAGGTGGGTTGTAGGGGTACTGTCCTCTTGACTTCCGGAAAAGACGTTACCGAAGGTAAGTTGATCTTTCCCGGAGCGTCATTCGGACAGCACCCCTCCTGAGATGATAAACAAGATTATTCTCTTAGGGAGGGACTACGGCTTGTAAAACCTTTCTCCCATAACTTAAATCTGCACTGGCTAAAATATTAAGTCTATAATGCTTGACGAAGGTGTTGTGATTGGACCAAGTTGCAGCTCTGCAGATCTGCTCGATAGTGGCCCCAGCCCTCTCTGCCCAAGAAGCCGACACTCCTCTTGTCGAATGAGCTTTAATCGTAAATGATAGCTGTTTATTCTGAGTCCTGTAGGTAGTAGTAATTGTTTGCTTGATCCATCTGGATAATGTTCCCTTAGAAGCTTTGTTTCCTTTGAATTTACCAGACAACAGAACAAATATTGCGTCAGACTTTCTCCAAGATTTTGTCATCTCTAGGTATTGAATGAGACACCTCCTCACATCCAAGCAGTGTAATCTTTTCTCTTTCTCATTAGTTGGATCTTGACAGAATGAAGGTAAAAAGATATCCTGACTTCTATGAAATTTGGATACCACTTTCGGTAAAAAAGTAACATCTGGACGTGATCCTATCATCTGATATTATGCAGTATGGTTCTCTTATTGACAATGCTTGAATTTCTCCTATTCTCCT
Organism: Hyperolius riggenbachi; assembly: GCF_040937935.1. Taxonomy (NCBI): domain Eukaryota; kingdom Metazoa; phylum Chordata; class Amphibia; order Anura; family Hyperoliidae; genus Hyperolius; species Hyperolius riggenbachi. The sequence continues at coordinate 517,204,542 of NC_090646.1, read as the reverse complement.
AGCCGTAGTGATGGCAATGAGAAAAGCTGTTTTTAATGATAAAGATTTTTCTGATATATGTTAAATCGGCTCAAATGGGGCTTCACATAGTCCTTGCAAAATGGTATTTAGGTCCCAAGATGGAATCTTAGGTCTTACTATTGGTCTCAATCTCTTCAGTGCCTGAAAGAATCGAATAATAAACTCTTTGTGTCAGCACGCATAGAGAATCTGATTATTGGCGATTTGCAGTATCACCAAGAATCCAGATATATACCCGATTATTGATGATCTGCAGTATCACAGATAATCCGATATATTGCTAACCTCTGGACACCAGCAAAAGAACACAATAAAGACAGTAATATATCACGGAAGTGTGGAAATATCCACCACACGGCAATTCCTCAGAGGCATGGTTACCTCTGAATGGGAACCCAGTGAGTGAGATCCTCTAACCAGGCAGAGTGAGGAATCTCGACCCCTATCAGTAATCGTCTGCTTGGGGCAGGCGTCTCGGAGAGGCAAGCCTCAGAGATAACTCTCCAGTGGGAGACGTTCCACTGAAGGGAGAAAGGTCAGACAGGCAAGGGTTCAGCAACAGAGATGACGGCAGCGGTACAGGAACGGAAGGCAGAAGAGTAATCGGTAATCAGACAGAGATCGGCAACAAGGATCACATAGGCAAAGGTACAATAACGTAGAGAGAGAGAGTAGTCAAGGATAGCCGAAGTCAAAACACAGATACAATATCAAAATACAATCCTAACTAAGGTGTGAAATCCTTAGTATCAACACCAGGGCACTGAGCTAAGGTCTGAGTGCTAACACAACAGTGTATTCACGACAGCAGACAACCTGCTACTGACACACAAGCCCCATATGTAGCCAGAGAGTTTCCCAGCGCCGCCCCAGAGCCCCAGAATACCTCCTGAGGTCAGCTGACTGGAGAGTCAGCTGAGCCTCCTACGTAGGAGGTAAAAGTCCTGCCTCCTTGCACGCGCGCGTGTGACCCTCTGCCTCTGAAAGATGGAGAGGCTAGGCCCCGGGTCTGCGTCCGCCCACGGACTGAAGTCCGCTTGCCGCCATGTGAGACTCGCTGCCGTGTCGCCAGTCGCGGCGGCGGTGTCCCTGCCAGCCCGCGCCGGCCGCTCCGCCTGAACGACGGAGTCCGCCGGCTGAGAAGCGTTGTCTCCGCTATGCCTCACAGTACCCCCCCCCCCCCCCCCTTGAGGAGTGGACTCCGGACACCTCCTACACGATTTCTCAGGATGCAACTGATGAAACTTCTTCCTCAATTTCTCAACATGCATGCGATCCTCCGGTACCCAAGACCTGTCTTCTACACTATACCCTTTCCAATGGACCAAATACTGCACCGAATTCTGCACCAGCCGAGAATCCAGAATCCTCTCGACTTCGTATTCCTTCTGCCCCTGTACTACCACTGGGGGGGGGGGGGGGGAGGAATCTACATAAACTGCCGGTTTCAGTAAGGAGACGTGGAATGATCTCCCACATCTCATACTGGCTGGGAGATCAATCACGTAAGAAACATCATTGATCTTTCTGACCACAGGGTAAGCCCTATGAACCTGGGACCTAACTTGGTAGACAGTTGTCTAAGGGCCAAATGCCTGGTCGACACCCATACCTTGTCTCCTGGGGCAAAGTGCCACTCCACAGACCGTCTCTTGTCGGCCTGTTTCTTTTGCTTTTGAAAAGCTACTCCCAAATTTTTTATTTACCTGCTGGGAGCGAGGAAGAACACACAGGCAATGGGGAAAACTTAGGGGACTTTCCAGACACAACCTGAAAAGGAGACAACCCAGTTGATGAGCTCTTCAGGTTGTTGTGTGCGAACTCCGCAAAAGGCAAAAACTTGATCCATTCGGTCTGTGCATCTGCGACATAACATCTAAGGAACTGCTCCAGAGCCTGATTAACCCTTTCGGTCTGCCCGTTGGACTGTGGGTGATACCCCGATGAAAATGACAGGTTCATACCCAATGTGTGGCAAAAAGCCCTCCAAAACTTTGACACAAACTGGACTCCCCTGTCAGAAACTACATCATCTGGGATCCCATGCAAGCGGAAGACGTGCTGCGCGAAGAGATCGGCCAACTCCTGGGCCGAAGGAAATCCTTTAAGGGGAACAAAATGGGCCATTTTGCTGAACCTATCAACGATTACCCATATGACTGTCATGCCTTCCGATCTGGGTAGCTCACCAATGAAATCCATGGACAGATGGGTCCATGGTTTATTTGGTACCGGCAAGGACTGTAGGGTACCCACTGGGGCCAGGCGGGAAGGCTTGCTCCTGGCACACACTACACACTCTCGGACAAACTCCTTTCAATCCGAGGCCAAGGAGGGCCACCACACACACCTAGTGAGTAAATCCAGAGTGCGAGTGGTCCCAGGGTGACCCGCATTCTTATGGGCGTGGAACAGCTGCATGATCTGCAACCGGAACGGAAGTGGCACGAAAAGAACTCCATTTGGTTTCCCCTCCGGAGTATCCAGTTGATAGGAGGATAATGTAGCAGCCCAATCCTCCCAAGTTTCAGTGGCAGTGAACACTACCTTACGGGGTATAATGCCCTCTGGAAGTGTAGTCTGAGCTGTCTCAGGTTCAAAACATCTGGAGAGAGCATCTGCCTTTACGTTTTTAGAACCTGGGGTGTAAGTGATGACAAATCTGAAGCGAGAAAAGAACAAAGACCAGCGGGCCTGCCTGGGGGTAAGTCTTTTGGCGCCCTCAATGTACTCCAAGTTCTTATGGTCAGTATATACAACAATGGTATGTTCTGCACCCTCAAGCCAGTGACGCCATTCCTGAAAGGCCAGCTTAATAGCAAGGAGTTCCCTGTTTCCTACATTGTAGTTTCTTTCAGCAGGAGAGAATCTACGTGAAAAGTAGGCACAGGGATGTGTCTTACCCTGCACACCTGAATGTTGAGACAGGACTGCCCCCACCCCAATCTCCGAGGCATCTACCTCCACCATGAAGGGAAGGGCGACATCGACGTGTCTCAATATTGGTGCTGAGCAAAATAATTTTTTAAGGGTGTTGAAGGCTGACTGGGCCTCAGATGACCAATGGTAAGGGTCCGCCCCTTTCTTGGTTAGACTAGTCAGAGGGGCTACTACCGAAGAGAATCCCTTGATAAATCTCCGGTAGTAGTTAGCAAAACCAAGGAACCTCTGAAGTGCCTTTAAGCCTACCGGTTGAGGCCACTCTAAGAAAGCCGAAACCTTTTCTGGGTCCATAGAGAGACCTGATGTTGAAATAATGTATCCCAGAAAAAGAATTTGAGTGACCTCAAAGAGGCACTTCTCTAGTTTTGCATACAAAAAATTTTGTCTGAACTTCTTTAGCACATATTTGACATGCTTGCGATGCTCTACGAGATTTGGAGAGAAAATCAGTATGTCATCAAGGTATATCAAGACAAACTTCCCCAACACCTCCCTGAAGACCTCGTTAATCCACTCCTGGAAGACGGCCGGGGCGTTGCACAACCCGAAGGGCATGACTAGATACTCGTAATGCCCGTCGGGTGTATTGAAGGCCGTCTTCCACTCGTCACCAGCCCTAATGCGTACCAGGTTGTATGCCCCACGTAGGTCCAATTTTGAGAAAATACTGGCATTGGTAATCTGGGCAAAGAGATCGTCTATCAGAGGAAATGGATAGCGATTCTTTATGGTGATCTTGTTCAGACCTCGGTAGTCAATACAAGGTCTAAGACCACCATCTTTCTTTTGAACGAAGAAAAACCCCGCCCCGGCCGGTGACCGAGAAGGGCAGATGAATCCCTTTGCCAGGTTCTCAGTAATGTACTTCCGCATTGCCAGTTTCTCCGGGCCGGAAAGATTATAGAGATGACCCCTAGGGGGCATACAACCAGATCTTAGGTCGATAGGGCAATCGAAACAGAACACATCCGCAAACTCAGCATATTGAGCTGGTACCCCTTTTACCTCTACCTTGGCAGCACAAATGGCAATCCTCCCAAAACAATGAGTGTGGCAAACAGGTGACCAGCTAAGTAGCTGACCTGAGGCCCAATCTATCTGTGGGGAATGGAGCTGCAACCAGGGCATCCCAAGAATTACGGTGGAGGTTGCCATGCGCAAAACAAGAAATGGTAAAGTCTCCTTATGTAGAACCCCTATCGTGCATGATAACCTCGGGGTCTGAGAGAGAGGTTGTCTACACTGTAGGGGAGAATCATCCACTGCTGTGACGACTATTTGTCGGTCTAAGGGTTGTAAGGGCACACCCAGCCCTTTCACAAACTCGTAATCTATAAAATTGGCCGCGGACCCAGAGTCCACGAAAGCTTCCGTACAAACAGTAAAATTCCCCCAGGAAATGGAACACGGGAGGAGTAACCGATTATTCTGACTTAGAGGTAAGCTCTGTGCGTCTAGGGTATTACCTCTAACTACACCTAGACGGCAGCGTTTCCCGATTTCCTGGGGCAATTTTGAGCAATATGACCCTGCTCTGCACAATATAGACAAAGATTTTCCGCCCTTCTGCGCTCTTTCTCTGCTCGAGTCAACCGAGAGTGTCCGATTTGCATCGGTTCGTCAGTAGGAGGGGTAGGCGATGAAGATGCATAAGAGAGAGCTCTTACTGCATTCCTGCCTCTCGATTGGCGCTGATAGCGCAATCTGCGATCCGCATGTATCGCCAGGGAACTGGCGTCATCGACGGACTTGGGTTCTGGGTGTCCTAACATCAATTCAGAGACTGCGTCTGATAGGCCTGAGAGGAAACAGTCTAATAAAGCGTAAGACCCCCACCTAGATGACACAGCCCACCTTCTGAATTCGGCCGCATAAACTTCCACCGAATCTCGACCCAGCTTGAGAGTTTTGAGCTTCCTCTCAGCAGTGATCGAAGCATCCGGATCATCATAAATTATTGCCATTGCTTTAAAGAACTCCTCAACTGACGTCAGTGCTGTATCCTCGGGCGGAAGGCCATATGCCCAGGTTTGTGAGTCCCCGGACAATAAGGTCTTAATAAAGGTCACCCTTTGCTGCTCAGTACCTGACAAAGTTGGTCGTAGCTCAAAATAAGACAAAACTCGATTGTGAAAGTTCTGAAAGTCGGATCTTTGCCCTGAAAATTTTTCGGGCACTGACATACGGAGATCCGTGACCGGAGGGGATTGCACAGTGGCCACAGTCGTCTGCAAGGCCCTTACAGACCCAGCCAATTGGTTGATCTGAGTCTGTTGTGAATTAACCACCTCAATGAGGTTATTAAGTGAGGTGGTTAGAGTCTCGATCTGACTGCGTAGTGCTTTCATACTAGTGGTCTGCTGTTCTGTAACGATCGGTGTCAGCACGCAGAGAGAATCTGATTATTGGCGATCTGCAGTATCACCAAGAATCCAGATATATACCCGATTATTGATGATCTGCAGTATCACCGATAATCCGATATATTGCTAACCTCTGGACACCAGCAAAAGAACACAATAAAGACAGTAATATATCACGGAAGTGTGGAAATATCCACCACACGGCAATTCCTCAGAGGTGTGGTTACCTCTGAATGGGAACCCCGTGAGTGAGATCCTCTAACCAGGCAGAGTGAGGAATCTCGACCCCTAGCAGTAATCGTCTGCTTGGGGCAGGCGTCTCGGAGAGGCAAGCCTCAGAGATAACCCTCCAGTGGGAGACGTTCCACTGAAGGGAGAAAGGTCAGACAGGCAAGGGTTCAGCAACAGAGATGACGGCAGCGGTACAGGAACGGAAGGCAGAAGAGTAATCGGTAATCAGGCAGAGGTCGGCAACAAGGATCAGATAGGCAAAGGTACAATAACGTAGAGAGAGAGAGTAGTCAAGGATAGCCGAAGTCAAAGCACAGATACAATATCAAAATACAATCCTAACTAAGGTGTGAAATCCTTAGTATCAACACCAGGGCACTGAGCTAAGGTCTGAGTGCTAACACAACAGTGTATTCACGACAGCAGACAACCTGCTACTGACACACAAGCCCCATATGTAGCCAGAGAGCTGCCCAGCGCCGCCCCAGAGCCCCAGCCAATCAGAATACCTCCTGAGGTCAGCTGACTGGAGAGTCAGCTGAGCCTCCTACGTAGGAGGTAAAAGTCCTGCCTCCTTGCGCGCGCGTGTGACCCTCTGCCTCTGAGAGATGGAGAGGCTAGGCCCCGGGTCCGCGTCCGCCCGCGGACTGAAGTCCGCTTGCCGCCATGTGAGACCCGCCGCTGTGTCGCCGGTCGCGGTGTCCCTGCCAGCCCGCGCCGGCCGCTCCGGCTGAACGACGGAGTCCGCCGGCTGAGAAGCGGAGACCGCCGCCATGCTGCCCCGCATGGCGGCGTTGTCTCCGCTATGCCTCACACTCTTCTTGCGCTATTTTTCTTTCCAGAAAAACACTTAATGCGGAAACTTGTACCTTAAGTGTACTTGTACTCAGACCTTTCTTGTAGCCGCTTTGAAGAAACTCTAACACCGAGGATGATGATCTCACGTCCAATGATCTCTCTGTACACCATGTGTTGAACACTCTCCAGGCCTTATAATAGATCTGCCGAGTGACCTTTTTTCTACTTTGTATTAAAGTTTCCGTCAATTCATTGGAGAACCCTTTATTCTTCAAGATGCGCCATTCAGCCTTCATGCTGAGAGGTGAAGGAACTCTAGGTTCGGGTTTAACACTTGTCCTTGATTCAATAAGTCTGCTTGAAGTGGGAGTATAATAGGTTCTGAAACTGCTATAGTCCGAAGTAACGTGAACCAAGGTCTCTTTGGCCATAGCGGAGCAATGAAAACTACTTTGGCTTGATCCTGCACGATCTTCTTCAGTACTCTCGGCAAAAGTGGAATGGGCGGAAATGCGTACATCAGATGTGATCCCCAGTTTATTGAGAATGCATCCACTTTCCATGGATTGTCCTGCGGATACAGGGAACAAAACCTGAGACATTTCGTATTTATTCTCCTGGCAAATAGATCCACCCCCCGACCTTCCCACTGATCCACTATTTGTTGAAAAACCTGATGGTTGAGAGACCATTCGTTCTGGTCTAGCTTTGTCCGGCTCAAGAAGTCCACCAGGGAATTTGATGTGCCCTTTAGATGAACCGCTGTCAAGGATTTGACATTGTTTTCTGCCCAAGAGAAGATACGAGAAGTCTGGGTCCACAAAGCTACACTCCTTGTTCCCCCCTGTCTGTTCAGATATGCCACCACACAGCTGTTGTCTGTTCTGACTGTTATATGTGCATTCTTGAGATGAATACTGAAATGTTGTAGAGTCTGACCAACTGCTTTCAGCTCTCTGCTGTTTGATGACCTCAAACTCATTCTCCTGGACCATTGACCCTGGGCTGGCAAGGAATCCAAGTGGGCTCCCCATCCCCAGGAACTGACATCAGTTGTCAGTACTTTCTGAACTGGATAACTCCACATACGACCTTCTGAGATGTGTATTCGATGTTGCCACCACATTAGGGAAACTTTCACGTAGTGGGGTATTAACATTTTCCTGTCCAGCATTGACAACTTCTTGTTCCAGGCTTTTAGAATGCATAATTGCAGGGGTCTCACATGAAATTGACTCCATTGTACTGCTGGAAAGCTGGCCATTAATAGTCCTAACAGAGACATGGCCTTTCTTAGAGAAATTGTCCTTGCTTTCTGAAAAGAAAAAATAGAGTCTGTAATTGCCGAAATCTTTCTAACAGGCAAAAAAATTCTTTCCTCTCTAGTAGAAATACTGAACCCTAGAAATTCCATGGACTGACTAGGATCTAAGGAGGTTTTTTCCCAATTAACCAGCCACCCTAAATCCTGGAGGAACTGTATGGCTACCTGACTCTGAGCAAGTACCGAATTATGAGAAGGACCCCAAAACAAGAAATCGTCTAGATATCCAAGTATATTAGTGGATCTTAATCTTAGAATGGCTAATACTTCAGCTATTACTTTAGTAAACAGCCAAGGAGCTGAGGATATTCCGAAAGGTAATACAGAAAACTGAAAATGTCTTACCTTTCTGTCACGGTCAGTTACCTGTTCAGAGGAGGCGGCCAGTACGCACGGATACTGGCGGTCGTCCTGGTGGGTCTCGGCGGGGCGACCTGTCGGTGCTCACCAGTGTGCGCTGCGTTGCACGGCGTAGGCGTTGGCGTCAGGGGGCGCTGGCGTAGGCGTTGTGTGGCGTTGTGTGCACAAGGATGACTGCTGTGTATCTCCTGTTCTGGCGTTTGCGTGTGCGGGCGCTGCGCGTGCGGGCGCGTGCGCGTCTGGGCGTGCGCGCGTGCGTGCGTGTCTGGGCGTGTGCGCGTGCGTGCGCGTGCGTGCGCGCATCTGCGCATGCGCGCGCGGCGTGGTGTGCGGTGCGCAGGCGCGCGCGGCGCGTCATGCTGTGCGCGCCAAGGAGGCCTATTTAAGTCTGGAGAGTGCATTGCCTCCTTGCTGTAGTATTGCAGCAAGTGTGTGTACTCCCGTGCCGTGACTTATAGTCTGTCTATGTGTTACCCCGGAATCCTGACCTCGGCTTGTCTGACTGCCCGCCTGTTGATGAACCCTGCCTGCCTGACTACCCGCTCTGTTGCCGAACTCTGCCTGTCCGACTACCCGCTCTGTTGCCGACCTCTGCCTGCTCCGACTACCCGCTCTGTTGCCGAACTCCGCCCGTCTGAGAACCCGCTCTGTTGCCGACTCCTGCTTGTCCTGGGATTTACCTTGCTACTGTCCACGCTGGTCGTTGAGTCCTTGCACCACCCGACTCCGGCCAGGGGAGTGCCGCGGTTCCCGTCTGCTCAGCTCCTCATCGGATCCTGCGAGCACTCCTGCTTCCTGCACACCCTAGTGCTCCTGTTCCCACTCCAGAAGTACTGGGTGTCAAGCCGCAAGAGTTGCTACCCTCAGCACAACGGTCTCCTCTGCTACCAGGTCAGTGACATAATACTACAGCCAACAATGGAGACCGCTGAGGTAGCAACGGTTCTAACCACCCTCTGTAATCAGATGGCCGCACTGACAGATGCCCTGAAGGAGCTCCAAGCAGGCCACCAACGGCTGGAAGGCCGCATGGACACCCTCGCAGCAGCTGCACCCAGGCAGGCGCCTGCCCCTGCCGTAGCACCACAAGCACAAGCACCAGCAGTAGGCAACCTTGCTCCTGTACCTGCTCCACTAGCCCCTGAACCACGAGTTCCCATACCGGAACGGTTTTCTGGAGACAGATCGAAATTTCAAGCCTTTAAACATGCCTGCCAGCTTTATTTCTCTCTGCAGCCACGTACTTTTCCCCATGAGGAGGTAAAGGTGGGCTTTATTATTTCATTACTCCAGGGAGATCCTCAGACTTGGGCTCACAGGCTGATGGATCAAGAACACCCTGCTTTAGCATCAACAGAAGCCTTTTTCACCCACATGGCAGTATTATATGATGACCCACAGCGACAGGCCACAGCCGAAATAGGATTAAGTAAATTACGTCAAGGTCGAAGACCAGTAGAGGAGTACACTTCTGAGTTCCGCAGATGGTCAGCGGATACAGACTGGAATGAGGGCGCATTGAAACACCAGTACCGCCTTGGACTATCTGAAACCTTAAAAGATGAACTGGCTCGGGTGGGAATACCAGCTACTCTTGATGCCTTGATTGATCTGGCAATCCAGATTGATCGTCGGCTACGGGAGCGACAAATGGAAAAAGCAGCAGGCAACTCCTCCCGTGCACTCTGGGTTCCTGCTTTTCCTTCTTCTTCTGGCGCAGCTCCTACTACAACGATGGATCCGGAGGAACCAATGCAGTTAGGGGTTATGCGTTCTCCTGTATCGGCCGAGGAAAAGAACAGAAGAAGGCAAGGGAACCTATGCTTTTACTGCGGAGCTGCTGGTCACTTGATCAAGATGTGCCCGGTCCGACCCATGGGTAAGGTTTATTCATCTAGAAGTCTATCTTCTAGCTGCCTCCCCAAGTTTAACAATCATCTGACCATTCCTGTTTCATTTCAGTTCCCAGGAAGAATCATTAGAACCACCGCCATCATTGACTCCGGAGCCTGCAGTTGTTTCATGGACCTCTCATTCGCCACCCATCATCAGTTTCCAATGCAGCCCCGCAAAGAACCACTTCACATTCACTTAGCTGACGGATCAACCGTCTGTTCAGGGCCAGTCACTATGGAAACAGTTCCCACCAGCACTTTTCTCCTCGATACTCACCATGAATTACTTAAATTTGACCTTCTAGCTTCACCAATGTTTCCGGTAATCTTAGGACTACCCTGGCTTCAGGCACACAACCCACGTATCAATTGGTCCTCAGGAGTCATCTCTTTCGATTCAGTCTACTGTGGAAGTTGCTGTTTACCTGCTAACCCAATCACTTCTGGCTCGCTGTTATGTACGTCAGAAAGACTTCAAGAAATCGTTCCATCCCAGTACCATGAATACCTCGATGTCTTTGATAAAAAAAGGGCAGATTGTCTACCCCCTCATCGACCGTATGATTGCCCGATTGACTTAGTTCCAGGATCCAGGATTCCGTTTGGGCGTATGTTTCCCCTATCCGACCCGGAACAAGAAACACTTAAACTTTATATTGAAGAGAACCTTAAAAAAGGATTTATCAGGCCCTCCATCTCTCCAGCAGGAGCAGGAATCTTTTTTGTTCAAAAGAAAGACAAAACACTAAGACCCTGCATAGACTATCGGGAGCTTAATAAAGTGACTATCAAAAATCGTTACCCACTACCTCTGGTTCCAGAACTTTTCCAGAAGCTCCGTGAAGCCAGAATTTTTTCTAAATTGGATTTAAGGGGAGCATATAATTTGGTTAGAATAAGAGCCGGAGACGAGTGGAAAACTGCCTTCAGGTCACGATATGGACATTTCGAATATTTGGTTATGCCATTTGGGCTCTGCAACGCCCCGGCGACCTTTCAGTATTTTATAAACGACGTGTTGAGAGACTTTATCGATCAATTTATAATAGTTTATTTAGACGATATCCTAGTATTTTCAGCCTCATTGGAGGAGCACCGCCATCAGGTCTGTCAGGTGCTGTCCCGCCTTAGACAACATAATCTGTTCGTTAAGGCCGAAAAGTGTGAGTTCGAGAAGAAGGTCATACAGTTCCTAGGACTTATCATTTCAAACGAAGGATTTACGATGGATCCACAGAAGATCCAGGCAATCCTGGACTGGCCAGCTCCTTCTAACCGAAAGGCAGTTCAGAGGTTTGTGGGATTTGCCAACTTCTATCGCAGATTTATTAAAAACTTTTCCGCAATCATTCTTCCCATCACTCAACTCACACGGCAGAATAGTCACTTCATATGGAATGAAGAGGCTCAGGCGGCATTTGATAAGCTTAAGCAACATTTCACATCTGCTCCTGTTCTCAGACATCCGGACCCGGCACTGGCCTTTGTGTTAGAAGTGGACGCATCCGATTCTGCGGTGGGGGCAGTGCTATCACAAAGACAGGGAATCAGGGCTTTGCTACATCCAGTGGCATTCTATTCAAGAAAACTGTCTGAAGCGGAGAGGAATTACGATGTGGGGGACAGAGAGTTACTGGCTATCAAGGTCGCATTAGAGGAGTGGAGATACCTTCTGGAAGGTGCAGCCCAGCCTATACTTATTTTTACAGATCACCGGAACCTCGAATACCTAAAGACCGCCAAGAGGTTGAATCCAAGGCAGGCCAGGTGGGCTCTTTTCTTCTCACGATTTACATTCCACATCACCTACAGACCAGGTTCAAAGAACACAAAACCAGACGCCTTATCCCGTATGTTTCCAGAAGATGAGAATCTGAGCACACCCGATACAATCTTATCCGATCAGAACTTCTTGATTATTCAACCAGCCCTAATTAACCAGCTCCGTCAGGCATCAACCGGCCCATCAGAAGTCATCAAGGATTCTTTGGAAGAAAGGGAGGGCCTGTGGTGGTTCGGTAACAGGATGTTTGTGCCAGAAGAATTGCGGCACATAGTCCTCGAATCCTGTCATGATCACGTACTGGCAGGTCATTTTGGTGTCACGAAGACTCAGGATCTGGTGCAACGCTCATTCTGGTGGCCCAAGCTTAAAAGAGATTGCAGGTTATACGTAACCGCCTGTCCCGTATGCTGTCGATTTAAAGGATCAAAGTTTAAACCTTGGGGTCTACTTAACCCACTGCCAGTACCACCCAGACCCTGGCACTCCATTTCTATGGATTTTATTGTGGAATTGCCAAGATCAGAGAACTGTAATACCATCTTTGTGGTTGTTGATCGTCTGTCCAAGATGGCGCACTTCTTACCTATGGAAGGTACTCCTTCAGCGCAAAGGACAGCTGAAGTCTTTATTAAAGAAATTGTGCGCCTCCATGGGGTTCCAGCCGACATCATCTCGGACAGGGGGACACAGTTCACATCTCGGTTTTGGAAAGCCTTGTGCAAATCCCTGAACATTCAGCTACACTTCTCATCTGCGTATCACCCACAGTCAAATGGCCAGACAGAACGCACCAACCAGACATTAGAACAGTACTTGAGATGTTTCTTATCATCAACACAAGACAACTGGGTCCAACTCCTGCCATTAGCCGAATTCGCTTATAACAATTCCATTCATTCAAGTACACAACAATCTCCATTTTTCGCAAATTATGGGTTCCATCCGTCATTTCTGCCAAACATGTTTTCAGAGACATTAGTACCTGCTTCCGACAGTTTGATCAAGACGTTACAGGAAAATAACCTGACCTTGCAACAAACCATGGCTCAAGCTCAGGAAAATTACAAGAGGAAGGCTGATCGTCACAGAAGAGACAGTCCAGACTTTAAAGTGGGGGATCCAGTCTGGTTATCTACTGTAAATCTCAAGTTGGCCTGTCCTTCCAAGAAGCTGGGTCCTAAGTTCATTGGACCATTTCCTATCAAAAGGAAGATAGGGCCGGTGGCTTTTGAACTGGAGCTCCCTGATAATCTTAAGATTCATCCTGTATTTCATACGGCATTACTAAAACCTACCACTATGGACCCTTTTTCTGGTAGAGCAATGAATCCACCACCACCGATCTTAGTGGAAGGAGAAGAGGAGTATGAGGTGGAAGCAATCTTGGACGCCAGAAGAAGGTACAATCAAATCCAGTATCTCATCAAGTGGAAGGGATATGGCATTGAAGAGAGTTCTTGGGAATCAGCAGTCAACGTCCATGCCACCCATCTAGTTAACCAGTTTCATAAGGATTTCCCAGAGAAGCCAGGCACTAAGGGCATCCGGAGGCTGCCTCTAGAGGGGGGGCATTGTCACGGTCAGTTACCTGTTCAGAGGAGGCGGCCAGTACGCACGGATACTGGCGGTCGTCCTGGTGGGTCTCGGCGGGGCGACCTGTCGGTGCTCACCAGTGTGCGCTGCGTTGCACGGCGTAGGCGTTGGCGTCAGGGGGCGCTGGCGTAGGCGTTGTGTGGCGTTGTGTGCACAAGGATGACTGCTGTGTATCTCCTGTTCTGGCGTTTGCGTGTGCGGGCGCTGCGCGTGCGGGCGCGTGCGCGTCTGGGCGTGCGCGCGTGCGTGCGTGTCTGGGCGTGTGCGCGTGCGTGCGCGTGCGTGCGCGCATCTGCGCATGCGCGCGCGGCGTGGTGTGCGGTGCGCAGGCGCGCGCGGCGCGTCATGCTGTGCGCGCCAAGGAGGCCTATTTAAGTCTGGAGAGTGCATTGCCTCCTTGCTGTAGTATTGCAGCAAGTGTGTGTACTCCCGTGCCGTGACTTATAGTCTGTCTATGTGTTACCCCGGAATCCTGACCTCGGCTTGTCTGACTGCCCGCCTGTTGATGAACCCTGCCTGCCTGACTACCCGCTCTGTTGCCGAACTCTGCCTGTCCGACTACCCGCTCTGTTGCCGACCTCTGCCTGCTCCGACTACCCGCTCTGTTGCCGAACTCCGCCCGTCTGAGAACCCGCTCTGTTGCCGACTCCTGCTTGTCCTGGGATTTACCTTGCTACTGTCCACGCTGGTCGTTGAGTCCTTGCACCACCCGACTCCGGCCAGGGGAGTGCCGCGGTTCCCGTCTGCTCAGCTCCTCATCGGATCCTGCGAGCACTCCTGCTTCCTGCACACCCTAGTGCTCCTGTTCCCACTCCAGAAGTACTGGGTGTCAAGCCGCAAGAGTTGCTACCCTCAGCACAACGGTCTCCTCTGCTACCAGGTCAGTGACACTTTCCTTCGATTGGAACAGCGAATCTTAGATACTGTTGGGATGAGAGATGAATTGGGATGTGCCAGTAAGCATCCTTGAGGTCCAGGGATGCCAGGAAGCAGTCTTTCTGTAGAAGATGAATTACAGAGTAAATATTGTCCATTCTGAACCTTCTGTACTTTATGCATTTGTTTAGGCCTTTGAGATTTAGAATGAAGCGAAAGCTTCCCTGTGTTTTTTTTTTTACCAGAAACACCGGCAAGTAAAACCCCAGAACCTTTTGACATGATGGCAACGTATTTTAGTGGTGGGGGTTGATCGAATTCTATCTTGTATCCTTCTAGTATGATCTTTAACAACCATTGATTTGTTATGTGGAGCTGCCAGAATTCGAAAAAATGAGCCAGTCTCCCTCCCACCGGAATCCTGGCGTCATTGTTTGTCTGATCTATTGGGGGGAGTAAAGTTGGTCTTGGATTTTTGTGGCTTATAGGGAGCCCACCTTTTTCTGTTCTGGGTCTGCTTAGCTCCTGAGTCAGACCTAGCGGGCCCTCGAAAGGACCGCCTAGGTTGGTAAGGTCTTTTCTTATTTGGAAAGTTCTTTTTATTATCAGCGGTTCTATCTAGAGTTTCATCCAGTTTAGAACCAAATAATAAAGCACGTTCACATGGAATACCACACAATCTAGATTTAGATGAGTTATCTCCGTTCCCCGTTTTCACCCATACTCCCCTTCTTGCTGAATTTACCAGGGCAGTAGTTCTTGCCGTTAACTTTACTGTACCATTGGCCGCGTCTGTAAGGTAATTCGTTGCATTAAATAATTTAGGAAAGTCATTTAGGATTTCATCTCTGGGTACCCCCGTTGCAATCTTACTTTGAACTTCTAGTAACCAAGATCTAAGAGACCGACTCACAGCCGTAGAAGCCACAGCAGGCTTAAAAGTGAGAGAGGATGATTCCCATGCTCTGCGTAAAATATTGTCCATTTTTTTATCAATGGGGTCTCTAAGATTACCAAAATCCTCAAATAATAGGTCAGTTTTCTTTGACACTTTAGAACGAGAAGGATCCAATTTGGCCGGAGGACCCCAGAACGCCTGATCATAAGGACTAAAAGGATATTTCTTAGATAACGACCTGGGCCAAAAAGCCCTTTTTTCAGGGTTACTCCATTCCTTCTTAATCAAATCCTTTAAAGAAGAATGAACTGGAATAACCTGAAATTGGGGGTCCGCCAAACTAACATACATCTCATTCAGGGGTGTCAAGGATTTCTGTTCATCTTTTATACCCATTGTATCATACATTTCAGATAAAAGGTCTTTCATCAAATCTGGAGAAAATGCAAATCTTTGATGCTTTTCTGACTTAACAACATCCTCATCTGCTGAAATATCCTCTAACTCAGAAATCTCTCCTTCTGATAAATCAGATGCTTCTGAATCCTCATTCTTTCTTTTCCTTTTCTGAACCAAAGGAGGAATCAAGGATACCGGAGATCCAGGTGGATTCAAAATATTAACTGTAACGATCGGTGTAACAGAGAGGGTCTGATTACCGGTGAACTGCAGTATCACCGAGAATACAGAATATACCCGATTATTGGTGATCTGCAGTATCACCGATAATCAGATATATATTCTAACCTCTGGACACCTGAGGGATAAGAGTGTTTTGGTGTAACAGTAATACTTTGAGTATTGCACCTTAGGAGAAGGTACAGAAGCAGTAAGGAGTACTGCACAGAAGTAAGTTCCTTCCGTATGCCTAGACTCTCCTGGGGGAGGAGCTAGGCTGAGGATAGGAAGGACAGAACGTGAGTGACACCAGAGAGAGGGTGTCACTAACAGGTCTGGGAACTGCCTCTAACAGTAAGGCCAGTTCTTGAGGTCGGGCAATCCAGGTCGTTAACACACAGACAGATACGGTACAGATTCAGGAGACAGATACGGAATCCAATAAACAGGCAGGGTTTGGCAACGGAGTATCAAAATAGCGGGGTACAGAATCGAAAGGCTAATACAGAGTCCAGAAACGAGCAGAGTTTGGCAACAGGAAATCAGAGATAGCAAGGTTCAGAATCAGAAGTCAGCAGGATAGTCAGGCAGGCAGAAGGTCATAACAAATAATACAGTTCAATATTCCTAACGCTAAGGTGTGAGGTCCGTGATCGTCAACACCTTTGGAAACTATGCTAGAACACACATACAGACAAGGCCTGAGTGCTACCACGTAGTGACTGCAACGACAGACAACCAGAGAATGACCAGCACCCAGTATATATACACCTGTGCTCTCCAGCACCTCCCTCAAGTGCTGGACCAATGAAAGTTGCTGTGATTGTCAGCTGACCGGCCTGGTCAGCTGACCTTTCTCTGACTGCCATAAAGGTTCTGCCTCTCCACGCGCGTCATTCTGAACCTAGGTGGACTATCAGTCCCAGCCACACCAGTACTGTTTTGCAATGTCTCCGCTGACCCATGCGCGGGGTTGGTCACACCGCTATCTGCACCGGCGGCTGCCTCCCCGCGCTGGGTCAAAGTGTCAGCAACAGAGCCATGCGTGCTAACCGCCGCGTCAAGACACGGCGGTTTTTCCGCGTTCCGCCATGCTCTCCATGGAAACAGCCGCCTCACGCTGAGTGGAGGCGGCTGATTTTCCGCGTTTCCTTACAGTACCCCCCTCCCCAAGGAGTGGACTCCGGACAGCTCCTTCCCGGCTTCTCAGGATGTAAGGCGTGGAATTCCCTTTTCAATTTGTCAGCATGCATGCGACACTCAGGTACCCATGTCCTTTCCTCAATCCCATACCCCTTCCAGTGCACCAAATACTGTACTGAATTCTACACTACTCAGGTTGGTCATCTATCATCACAGGAGGAGGAGGAGGAGTGGGACCTACATGGACTGCTGGCTTGAGCAGTGACACATGGAAAGATCTTCCCTACGCATGCTGGCAGGAAGATCAATGGCATAAGCAACATTGTTGATCTTTCTAGCCACCGGGAAAGGACCGACAAACCTGGGGCCCAACTTGTCTGAGGGCTGTTTCAGGGTCAAGTGACGTGTGGATACCCACACCAAGTCTCCTGGTTGGAATCTCCATTCTAAAGAACGTCTCTTGTCAGCTTGACCCTTTTGACTCTGAAACGCTTTTTCCAAATTATTTCTCACGGCCCACCAAATGTCTTTAAAAGATTTTTGCCAGGCCTCCAGAGCTGGAAACGGAGTGGAGGCCACTGGCAATGGGGAAAACTTGGGCAATCTCCCCGTCACTACCTGAAACGGAGAAAATCCAGAGGAAGAACTTTTCAAATTATTTTGTGCAAATTCTGCGAAGGGCAGAAATTTGACCCAGTCAATCTGCGCCTCTGCAACGTAACACCTCAAAAACTGCTCCAATGACTGATTAACTCTCTCAGTCTGACCATTGGTCTGTGGGTGGTAGCCTGACGAAAATGACAGCTTCATGCCCATTTGGTGGCAAAATGCCCTCCAGAATCTAGAAATAAATTGGACTCCCCGATCTGACACTATGTTTTCCGGAATGCCATGCAGCCGGAAAACATGGGTGATGAACAAATCGGCCAGTTCCTGGGCCGAGGGGAGTCCTTTCAAGGGCACAAAATGGGCCATCTTACTGAAGAGGTCGACTACCACCCAAATGACCGACATGCCCTCAGACCTGGGAAGCTCACCCACAAAATCCATGGACAAATGGTTCCATGGTTCACTCGGGGTGGGCAAAGGCTGCATAGTACCTACAGGTGCCAGCCGGGAGGGTTTGCTTTTTGCACATACCGTACACTCCCTAACAAACTCTTTGCAATCTGCTGCCAGAGAAGGCCACCAAGCACACCTGGCCACAAGATCTTGCGTTCTAGACGCCCCAGGATGTCCCGCATTCTTGTGTGATTGGAACATTTCCAAGACCTGGAGACGAAATGGTAGAGGAATAAACATAACCCCATCCGGTTTCCCTTCTGGGATGTCCTTCTGGAAGGGACTTAAAGTCTCCTTCCAGTCCTCCCAAGTTTCAGTTGTAGCTAGCACCAATTTCTGTGGGACAATGGTCTCAGAAACGGAGGGCTGTGCTGTCTCTGGTTCAAAGCACCTGGAGAGGGCATCTGCCTTAATATTCTTGCTACCCGGCGTGTACGTAATAATAAATCTGAACCTTGAGAAAAACAGTGACCATCGAGCCTGACGAGGGCTTAACCTTTTAGCCCCCTCGATGTATTTCAGATTTTTGTGATCAGTGTAAACCGTGATCGTATGTTTTGCTCCTTCTAACCAATGACGCCATTCTTCAAAGGCCAGTTTAATGGCTAGGAGCTCCCTGTTGCCTATATCATAGTTTCTCTCTGCTGGGGAGAACCTACTAGAGAAATAAGCACACGGGTGTAATCTTCCCTGCAACCCAGACCGCTGAGACAGCACAGCTCCCACTCCAACCTCCGAGGCGTCCACCTCGACGATGAAGGGATAGGAAGTGTCTACATGTCTTAGAATGGGTGCAGAGCAGAACAGTTCCTTTAAAGTGGAAAATGCCTGCAGAGCTTCTGGAGACCAGTGGGTGGTATCTGCCCCTTTTTTAGTGAGACTGGTGAGGGGTGCAATGACAGTGGAGTACCCCTTTATGAACCTTCTATAGTAATTCGCAAAGCCTAAAAAACGCTGTAAGACTTCAACCCCACTGGCTGTGGCCATTCCAGAATAGCGGAGACTTTGGCAGGGTCCATAGACAGGCCCGAGGTGGAAATTATATATCCCAGGAAGGCAACAGATGTGACCTCAAAGGTGCATTTTTCCAGTTTCGCATAAAGCATGTTTTGCCTTAATTTATTCAGCACAAACTTGACATGGGATCTGTGCTCGGAGAGGTTGTTGGAGAAAATAAGGATGTCATCCAGGTAAACCAGGACGAATTTGCCCAACACCTCTCTGAATACCTCATTAATTAGTTCTTGGAAGACGGCCGGGGCATTACACAGCCCGAAGGGCATCACTAAGTACTCGTAATGCCCGTCGGGCGTGTTAAAGGCCGTCTTCCATTCATCGCCCTCTCTAATCCACACCAGGTTGTATGCACCCCGTAAATCCAATTTTGAAAAAATCTGAGCGTCAGTAATCTGCGTGAATAAGTCGTCTATCAAGGGCAAAGGATAGCGATTCTTCACTGTGATTTTATTCAAACCCCGGTAATCAATGCAGGGACGCAGGCCACCGTCTTTTTTCTTAACAAAAAAGAAACCTGCGCCAGCGGGCGACCGGGACGGGCAAATGAACCCTTTGGCTAGGTTCTCACGGATGTATTCCTGCATGGCCACTTTCTCTGGCACAGACAAATTATAAAGATGGCCCCTGGGAGGCATACAATCAGATCGGAGATCGATGGGGCAATCGAACGGGCGATGGAGTGGTAACTTATCTGCAGCTTTGGGACAGAACACATCTGAATACTCAGAATACTGCACGGGTACACCCTCCAAATGAACCCTGGTTTGGCCTAACTTCACCTTCCCTAAACACTGCTGAACACAATGATCTGACCAGCTAGTTAGCTGACCGGTGGCCCAATCGATCTGTGGGGAGTGGAGGTGCAACCAGGGCATGCCAAGGATAACTGTGGAGGTTGTCATGTATAGCACGAAGAACTGCAATCTTTCTTTGTGCAGCACCCCTTCAGTGACTCCCACCTCTGGTGTCTGGGATAACGGATGAATCCTCTGCAGGGGGGAATCATCCACAGCTATGACTTGGATGGGTGGTTTTACCGGGGTGAGTGAAATACCCAGTTTCTTAGCAAACTCAAAATCCATAAAATTAGCTGCAGAGCCTGAATCAACAAAGGCTTCAGTGACCTCGGTCTTATCTTCCCATGTAACTGTACAGGGAAGAAGCAGCCATTTATCTTCTAGGGGTAAGAGTCGGGCGCCTAGGGTGTTACCCCCTACAACTCCTAGGTGGTAGCGTTTCCCGGCTTATTAGGACAGTTTCGTACTCTATGTCCCCCTTCAGCACAGTACAGACACAGCTGTTCAGACATCCTCCGTCTTCGCTCCACCTGGGACAGCTTAGACCGACCAATCTGCATTGGCTCGGGTGGAGGCGAGACGGGAGGAGGTGAGGCAGAAGGAGGTGGGGTCACTGGGGTTGTGGCGTAAGACACTACTCTGACACGGTGACTACCCCTGGTCTGTCTTTGATAGCGCAGCCTGCGGTCGATTCGGATGGCGGCTGAAATGGGCTCATCGACTGTTCTGGGCTCGGGCTGACTTAGCATTAGATCAGAGACCTCATCGGACAGTCCTGACAAGAAACAATCTAACAGGGCATAAGTGTCCCACCGAGCTGTAACTGCCCACCTCCTAAATTCAGCTGCATAATCTTCGACCGGACCCTTGCCTTGACGCAAAAGCTTGAGCTTCCGCTCAGAAGTCGAGGCAAGGTCCGGATCGACGTAAATTACCACCATAAAAAAAATTCCTCCACAGAAGTAAGGGCTAGGTCTCCGGTGGGCAAACTGTACGCCCACGTCTGAGAGTCGCCAGATAACAAGGTTTTAATAAATGTGACCCTTTGGGTTTCAGTCCCCGAGGATCGGGGTCTCAACTCAAAGACAACACTCTACTCCTAAAATTTCGAAAGTCAGATCTGAGGCCAGAAAATCTTTCGGGTACAGGCATACGTATGTCAATGCTAGGAGGAGATCGCACCTCGTCCACTGACGTCTGTAGGGTTTGTACAGACCCTGATAGGGCATCAATTAACGCTTTGTGATTACCCAGCACTTGGTTGATGTTATCCACCGAAGTGGCAAGTGCGCCCAGGCGGTCAGTGCGTGCGTCCATATTGTTTTGGTCTGTCTGTCGTTCTGTAACGATCGGTGTAACAGAGAGGGTCTGATTACCGGTGAACTGCAGTATCACCGAGAATACAGAATATACCCGATTATTGGTGATCTGCAGTATCACCGATAATCAGATATATATTCTAACCTCTGGACACCTGAGGGATAAGAGTGTTTTGGTGTAACAGTAATACTTTGAGTATTGCACCTTAGGAGAAGGTACAGAAGCAGTAAGGAGTACTGCACAGAAGTAAGTTCCTTCCGTATGCCTAGACTCTCCCGGGGGAGGAGCTAGGCTGAGGATAGGAAGGACAGAACGTGAGTGACACCAGAGAGAGGGTGTCACTAACAGGTCTGGGAACTGCCTCTAACAGTAAGGCCAGTTCTCGAGGTCGGGCAATCCAGGTCGTTAACACACAGACAGATACGGTACAGATTCAGGAGACAGATACGGAATCCAATAAACAGGCAGGGTTTGGCAACGGAGTATCAGAATAGCGGGGTACAGAATCGAGAGGCTAATACAGAGTCCAGGAACGAGCAGAGTTTGGCAACAGGATATCAGAGATAGCAAGGTTCAGAATCAGAGTTCAGCAGGATAGTCAGGCAGGCAGAAGGTCATAACAAATAATACAGTTCAATATTCCTAACGCTAAGGTGTGAGGTCCGTGATCGTCAACACCTTTGGAAACTATGCTAGAACACACATACAGACAAGGCCTGAGTGCTACCACGTAGTGATCGCAACGACAGACAACCAGAGAATGACCAGCACCCAGTATATATACACCTGTGCTCTCCAGCACCTCCCTCAAGTGCTGGACCAATGAAAGTTGCTGTGATTGTCAGCTGACCGGCCTGGTCAGCTGACCTTCCTCTGACTGCCATAAAGGTTCTGCCTCTCCGTGCGCACGCGCGTCATTCTGAACCTAGGTGGACTATCAGTCCCAGCCACACCAGTACTGTTTTGCAATGTCTCCGCTGACCCATGCGCGGGGTTGGTCGCACCGCTATCTGCACCGGCGGCTGCCTCCCCGCGCTGGGTCAAAGTGTCAGCAACAGAGCCATGCGTGCTAACCGCCGTGTCAGACGCGGCGGTTTTTCTGCGTTCCGCCATGCTCTCCATGGAAACAGCCGCCTCACGCTGAGTGGAGGCGGCTGATTTTCCGCGTTTCCTTACATTAACAGAGTTAGTATTATCTGCATTCTCAGAAATCGGAGCTACATGCACATCTGCTGAGGAAACTGCTGGACTAGCAGCAGAAGTAGAGGCTATAGCTGAGTCTTTAATTTCCTTAATAGCAGAGGCCATTTCAGCCCACATCCAGCCCATAAATCCTTTCAAGACAGGAGATTCATCTTTAACTACTTTCTCTGTACAAGTCTGACACAATTTTCTTGCGGAAGAAGTTGAAAACCGAGTATTGCAGATAGCACATCTCTTCTCAATCTTTGTATGTTTATCCTGACTGGTCTGAGGAACATTCTTATCAGCCTTGAGGCCCATACACACGTCGGATTTCCGTGAACGACGGGTCGTTTGAACGTCTGTAATATAGCAAAATCACATCATGCATTAATACAGACAATCACCCACTTGACTGGTCTGAGGATTGAGTTTATCCGTCTTATCAGCCTTGTCTGTTCTTTTGGGCTAAAGGAAAACAAAACCAAAACATGACTGTAAGACACAAACATTCCCTCTAAGATTCAAATATACACTGGCTAAGTAGATAACCCCAATACTACTTGCCAGAGAGGGATCTAGGCCTGGCTCTGCAGCCTGCAGAGAGGAAGAACCTGTAGCGTCCTCCATCGTCAAAGACAAATTGCAGAATGACGCATGGACGTATAAAAACTGTTTAAATAATCCTCTGATTACCTGATTTGCTTCAGGTGCATTTTCCGCCACCGCCCGGCCGCCTCATGGGCTGTGCGCTGATTGCCTGCACCTTCCGGGTGGCCTACGTCATGCGGGACGCTTGCGCATGACGACTTCCGGTTTCGGAGACTGGAACTTCCTGTGTTGTGCGCCTGCGCCCATAAAGCAGCTGCCTCTTCTGGAGTAGCCTCCAACATGCTGTGGGACTCACTATCGTTCACTGAACGATCTTTCCTCCAGGAGTCCTGCACACGCTGCCACAGCCGCATGACCGTATAGCATCCAGAGGAGACTCTCCCACGCATCCTGACCGGGGACAGGAAACTGAACTGAAGATGGAGGTACTTGCTCCCTATTTATACTGCTGCCTGTTTGCCATGCAAATTTTAGTATTTTTCAGCTTCCTGTCCTCAGTCAGGGAGGGAGACAAGTCTCAGGAGGGGTGCTGTCCGAATGACGCTCCGGGAAAAGCATGTTAGAATCTCCTGCGCCATTCCGAACTTCCGCAGTTGGCGGAGGAAGAAGAGTCTCTGCTGGGCTTTCCATTGAGTTGACGTGATGTTGACCCTCCAACTGAGATCGCTGGAGATGGTGGTGCCCAGCAGGCGAGCGCAGGGTACTCTGGGCACCTCGGTGCCTTTAATGTAGATGGGGGGAGGGGTAGGAGCCGACTTCCTAAAATCAATTATAAGTTCTACGGTTTTGGCCGTGTTGAGCACCAGGCTGTTCTCCTTGTACCAGTGGCATAGTCTTTCCACCTGTTGCTGGTAATCCTGGATGTTGTCCTTGGTGACGCAGGGATTAGCGGGGAATGCGCACACGATTAAGTGCGCATTCCCTGCCAAGTGACATCGTGGGAATCCATGATTAGCTTGTCAGCCACGATCTGAGCTGGCAGGCTGTTAGAGAGAAAAAAAAGCAGTTATTTCTATGTACAGCACTGCGATCTAGCACAGCACTGTACAAGGGACAATCCTGTCACTTAGCTGTCCCTCTGGCCTTACAATGTAATCCCTCTCATAGGCTGATGCCTATGAGAGGCGATTGCAGTGATTGGATCTCGGGAGGAGGGAGACAAAAAAATAGTCCATTTTATTAAAAAAAACAAAAACAATAAATTTAATAAAAAAAAATTGCAGCAGCATTTAGATACCACCAATAGAAAGCTCTGTTGGTGGGAAGAAAGGGAGGTAAGATTCATTTGGCTGCTAAGTTGTATGGCCAAGTAATAAACAGTTAAAACTGTAGAGTGTTTAATTAAAATCACCTGGTCATTGGGGGAGGAGGGAGGGTGTAAGCCTGTGGTCCTGTAGTGGTTAAGATGTATTGTCACCAAGAGAACTCATCAACAATTGTTCCAGGTGGCAGTAGTTGAATGTCTGTCTGGGTCTAAAGTCCCAGAAAGGCACACTATAATCGTTCACTTTGTATAGCCTAATGTCAAGTGATCACACCCAACTGTATCAGGTTCGGTTGAATCATGTACAGGAAATAAACCACAATGCACAATGAGATGTATCGCTTCCAATGCTTACTTAGAGAACAGTTTTTTCTTTTAATTTTTATGTTATAAATACAATGTAATTAAAGCACAAAAGAAATAGATGTGCACTTCATAGGGTGATATGTCTTAGCAATCAGAGCTGCTGAACATAGCAAAAATCTTGCCTGATTATCTTGGTGGCAATAATATACAAACTCACCCAGCTTCACCACTTTTGCCTCATAACCTGAGACTTTGGTTCAAGCAATAGGCCTCTCTGGTGCATATGCTGTGCAATGCTGCAGTTTGGTTATCTGCAAGCTAATTTAGTTTTTTGCAAGCCTCTGAAATGTCCCCCTCTTGCTGCTAATCGGGTGGGGTGGGGGCTATTAGGGTTAGATACTACCAGGGAAAGGTTCTGTGTGAGAGTAGGGTTAGGTTTAGCCATAGTATAATATTGATAAATATTACAGATATTATACTATCAAAATCCAGTAGTAGAATATCAATAACTTTAGCCATATTTTGCTAGTGGCAATCCCCTCATTTCATGTATGCAGCAAGTGTCATGAGACACTGCGATTCATGTAACCCCTTAACAGGGGTGTAACAATAGCCCCCACAACCCCTACTGTCACTGGGGGCCATTCCTGTGTTAATGCAGAGCAGCAGCAGAGGCATATATTACTGGCTTCTGGCGGAGGGACAGCTTTTCTGCTCTACTCTTCACTGTACAAGCATCATACAGCACAGTGCAACCCTCCCCTGCATGTCACATGACAAAGGCACAAGCAGTGGCATAGCTAAAGAGTTGTAGGCCCTGATGCAAGTTTTACAATGGGGCCCCCCAAGCATTCTATACATAGCAATTGATACGGCGCACCAAAACCTGCCAATGGCAACTACAGTGTCTGAGGTGCAAGAAGGGGATGGGGAACAGTTTGTTAATAATTACCACTTTTCAAAGTATCTATAGAAGTAATTATTATGAGCACAGGACCAATGGAGAGCCATTACTGTAGTTGAGGGAGGGCCCTTCGGGGCCCCTCTGACCCAAGGGCCCCGATGCGGTGGCTACCTCTGCAACTCCTATTGCTACGCCCCTGGGCACAAGAGCCTCGTTGTGCTGTACGGCTTTTATACAGTGAAGAGAAATGCTGAGGAGCTGTCCCACCAGCCACCTCGATGGAGGCCAATACCAGAAGGTGGGGGTGGTGTGCGGGGCCCCCGGCCGACATATCTCTGCGGTGGTGCCGGCTCACTGTAGTTACACCTCTGCACCTTAGGATGATTTTTTCATGTACAAGTAATTCAGATCAACATCTTTATAAAACATGCTTAGAGAAAAGATGAAGAGAAGTAAAAAATCTGATACTATGAGTAATTCTAAATAATTCCCCACAAAGCACTGCACAAACAAGTCTACTGCTTTACACCTTACTGAGTTAATACACAGCACAATTAAACATTTTCCTGCACAAATGGTTTATTTTAGCATCGGGACCGGCATGGCGACCGTCTAGATTCCTTCCACTTCCTAATTTCAAGTGCTTTTAGACATTATTGATGAGTCAGAGAAACAAAAATGTTGATCCCTTTGATTTACAGGACAAGCATCAGATGGTATGTAGTGTTAGTATCTGGCAATCCTAAATACAGGCTGCTGCTAACAGACGTTTTGGTATCTAAAAGCACAACACATACAGAGCACAAAATCACTTGTCTACAAACTGGTTTATTGGAAAACTTTCCTAATATAAAAACTCCACTGACCCAGGAAATGGAAGTTATTTGCACAAAAAAAAAAAAAATAGCCATTAACCATCATCATTGAATTGGCAGCTAGTTAGCACATCATGTCCCCTTGTCCGTTGGACAACCCCAGGGACAAAAAGCTAATCTGCCAAGCTTTTGTTTTGTCCTCTGGTATATTTATTCATGTTAATCAGGTCACCTATCAGTCACTTATTTTCCAAGCTAAATAAACTCAGTTTGTGCAACCTTTCTTGGTAAGTGAGATCTTTCATCCCTCTGATTAATTTAGTTACCCGTCTTTGTGCCCGTTCTAGAAGGTCAGTGTCCTTTCTCTAGTATGGTGCCCAAAATGCTATCCCATACTCCAGAGAAGTGGCCTCACAAGTGATGTATACAGAGGGAGTAATATATTAGCAACTTTTATTATAAACATTAAATTTCATCTAAATAGTAATGCTGGGAATACACGGCTCGATTTTGAGCCATTAAGATGGCTCGATAGATAATTTCTGAAAAGTCCGATCTCCCGCCCGATCGTTTCGCTGCTCGATTTCGGATTGAAGTGAATGGAAAAAGATAAGAAAAACGAGAGGAAGGTAATAGAATTGACTGCGGAATCGCGCGGCGAAACGCGGGAGAATTGAACGTACAAAATCAACCTGTGTATTACCAGCATAAGAGGGTCTTACCAGCTGCCAACAACCCACAATATAAGGTTGTATGTCTCACATTCAGTGGTTATCCTAACGAACCTCGAGCAGATATGGATCCAAACTTCCACCACTCCCTCACTCTGATATATGGTATGGTATCCAGGAAGGCCAATATATAAACACAACAAAAAACAGCAACTCTAAGTGTAAACCGTTTATTGTAAAACAATCGGTATAGACCGTAAAAAACAATATAAAAACAAAGACTTACATACGGGGCGCAGGAACTGGGAACCCCTAATAAAAACTTGTGCGTGTAAGCTGGTCCACAACCAATAAGACATTAAACGGGCCACCTTTGTTTTTATCTTGTTTTTGACAGTCTATACCGATTGTTTTTACTATAAATGGTTTACACTTAGAGTTGGCGTTTTTTGTTATGTTTATGTAACGATTGGTGTGGCACACAGACGTCTGATTATTGGGTGATCACCAATAATACAGACTCTATACCTGATTATGTGGTGATCTGCAGTATCACCAATAATGCAAGTATAGAAGGCAGAGAAACAGAGGTGTAAAGTGTTTGGTGCAACAGTAGATAAATGGATAGATTTCACAAGAGAAGCTGGTGAGTACTATCTGAAACAACAGTGCTAGACCTCACCAGGGGAGCTGGTGGGTACTAGCTGCAACAATAGTGCTAGCCCTCACCAGGGGAGCTGGTGGGTACTAGCTGCAACAACAGTAGTATAAATAATAGGTCTTTACCAGAGGAGCTGGTAAAGTATTAACAGCAAGAGTAACAACAAAGTTTGGCTAAACCTTACCAGAGGAGCTGGTAAGGTACTAACAGCACAATCGACTGAATAGTTTAACTAGACCTTACCAGAGGAGCTGGTAAGGTACTATCAGTCACAGGAGCTGTATAACTTAAACTAACCTCACCAGGGGAGCTGGTGGGTATTTAGTCAAAAGAGCACCTCACCAGTGGCAAGGGCCCACTGGTGAGTAGAGAGGTCAGACAGGCAAGGTTTGGCAACTGAGAGGCAATTACAGTACAGAAACGTGAAGCAGAGAATAGTGAGTTATCAGGCAGAGGTTCAGCAACTAAGGTCAGATAGGCAGAAGTACAGAATCGATAAGCAATAGCAAGGTCAGAGTATAGCCAGAATCATACATAGGTAATCAGTAATACAATATAACAATAGTCCTAGACTTGTGTGAAATCCCTGGTTTCCTCCCAGATCAAAGCACACCGGATACTTGTCTAAGGTCTGAGCGCTAACACGAGTGTATTCGCAACAGCAGACAAGTTGCCAATGACTAGTGAAGGCTTAAGAAGCAGAGGAGAGCTCACAGCCGCGCCCCTTACCAATCAGCCAATCCGAGCGGCGTGAGTCACCTCTGATGGCAGCCGACCGGCAGGTCAGCTGACGCGCCTTCTTCCAGCATAAAGGTCCTGTCTCCGCGCGCGCGCGCGATACAGCGACCCTATGAGCACGAGACAGTACCGTTCCCGGCGTGCTAGACGCCGACGGAATAGATGAGGCCTGTGAACAGGGAACAAAGGCGGCTGCGGGTATCCCCTGCATGTCCTCAGCCGCCATAGTTGCAGATGTTACAGTTTATATATTGGCCTTCCTGGATACCATACCATATATCGGAGTGAGGGAGTGGTGGAAGTTTGGATCCATATCTGCCTGAGGTTCGTAGGAATACCACTGAGTGCGAGACATACAACCATATAATGTGGGTTGTTGGCAGCTGGTAAGCCCCTCTTACTCTTTTCTGGTGATGGTTGGCTACCAGACCATGCGAGGTTGGAATATCACCGTGGTGAAGTTTCATTGACTGTATTTATTCCTCGTTGATCTGCGCTTTTGACTTCTTAATACTGATTTTGTGGACTTTGTGGAAGTTGTTCATTCTCGGCAGTGATCATATGTTCTATTTCCTTGGCGCTGATAAACTGCTTGTATTAAATTTCATCTGCCATGTGCCTGCCCACGTGGCAATGTTGTCAAGAAGATCCCGTAATATGTCACTATCCGTCTTAGTGTTCATAATACTGCATCATTTTGTATCATCTACAAAGATGGCTACATTACTCTGTATTCCATCTATTAAATCATTAATAAATAAATTGAAAAGAATTAGACCAAGTACTGACACCTGCGGTACTTCACTTCTAACAGTTTCCCATTTTGAGTATATTACGTTTACCACCACTCTTTGCCTTCTATCCCTTAACCAGTTATCTCCACATACACACATTTTCTCCCAGTCCCTGTATCTTCAGCTTCTGCACCAGGCTATTGTGGGGAACAGTGTCAAAAACCTCTGCAAAGTCCAAGTACACTACATCTATAGCTTTCCCAAGATCTACATTTTCATTCACCACTTTATAAAACATTAGCATGTTGGTGAGACAGGACCTGTCTTTAGTACATAATCTTACTCATTGAAAAATAAATATAGAATCATACTCTTAGGGCCCGTTTCCACTACTAAGTGATGCGAATGTGGCTACGTAGCCGCATCACATCACTTCCACCGTCGGCCGCATCACTTCCGCATCTCCAGATGCGGAAGTGAATTGAAGAGATGGGACGCGGCTGCGGGCGGATGTGGCCATGCGAGAATCTGCAGCATGCTGCAGATTCTCGAATCGCTCCGCACCGATCCGCACAGAAACTCTTCCATTGCCGTGCATGTGTTTCAGGACACCCACGGTGCAATGCGGCTATGTAGCCGCATCGCACCGCTCCTAGTGGAAACGGGCCCTTATACTTTAGGGGTAGACACTTATTTGTGTAGTTCCCTTAATTGAAATTTGATTGCTCTAATGAATATGTATGTTTGCTGTCACTTCCAGGAGTGGGTTATTAAACATCTGTTTGGAATGTGGGCGGTACCCCTGAGGAAGGGCCATGCCCAAAACATGTTATGTACTGTCTAACTCCAATATAGCTTGTTGCTGCATACAGTGTGCATCTGAGTGCTGTGTCCTTCTTTCAAGTTTGTACGTGTTTATTTGCCTTTACCAATATGAAAATGGTGAGTGTAAAAATGCAAAATGACTCCCATTCCATTTTACATCAATATAAACTGCAGCTTAACCACAACACGCAACAAGACACAGAAAACATCATGAAGATTAACACTGAAAATGTATGTTTTACACATGCATTTAAAGGATAATGCACATTTTGACTAATCTTAGAGGAAGGTGTTTGCGGCACCAAGACTCAGATGCTCTATAAAAGAGTATCTTATTCTTTGCATGTGATCATCTGTGGAAGGTAACATTCAAGTGTGAAGAGACTGAAGCTGCAGATACAATGAACAGCAGTTGCTGTGTTTTTGAGGAACCCCTCTTTAATAGTGTCCTTCCACCCTTCTTGTACTTGGAATTCATTCTTGGACTAGTTGGTAATATTATTGGACTGTGGATGGTCTGCCTTGAGTTCAAATCCTGAAAGCCTAATTCGATATATTTGCTGAGCGTCACTTTAGCTGACTTTGTTGTTCTCATTGGTGTGTATTTCCGTGCAGATTATCTTCTTCATCATCAGGCTTGGAAATTTGGTGACATCCCATGTAGACTATTGCTTTATGTCATGGCTTCTACCAGAGCTTCCGGTATGATTGTCTTATCTCTTATTGCTCTAGATCGCTACTTCCGAATTTTGTTCCCATTTCTCAAAGTCAATAGCATTACTGTAAGGCAAGCTGCTTCTTTATGTTTTATGGTGTGGCTGTTTGGCTTTTCACTGCATTCTTAAGTTCTCATAGGTCCACGTTTTTTAGAACTGAACAATGCAACACAATGTGAAAGTTTTGCCATTTGCCCACAAGATAACTTATTTGCCCACAAGCCCAGGGGCGTAGGAATAGGCCCTGCAGCCCCTGCGCCCGCGGGGGGGCCCGCCCCCCCCCCTGGGGCCCGCTTGGGGCCGTTTTGTGGGTGCTGGAGGGGTGGCAGCATGAGGGGAAAGCCTTGCCCACAGTCGGCGGGGAGAGGGGTAGTTCCCCCCTCTCCCTCACCTCGGGGCTCTCCCCTCTGCGCTCCCCTCCAGCTCGTAAGTGTCTGTGGGGCTGTGGTGGGCAGCGAGCGGCGGGCAGATACATACCTGCTTCCGTGCGTTCCATCGGAGACTTCTCCCTCTAGCGGCTGACGTCACTTCCGGAAGTGACGTCACTTCCGGAAGTGACGCTCAGAAAATCTGCAGGGGGGCCCGGTGGGGCCTAGTTACGCCCCTGCACAAGCCCCAACATCCTGGCAAGATACATTCTATATCTCCCTGTCCATTTTGTCCCTGCTAACTATCTGTTACTGCACTGTATGCATTGCTGTACACTTAAAAAACAATGCCATGGATACAAATGGAAAAGTAGGGAGAGCAATGAGGTTCCTTATAGCAGTTGCTGGTGTGTTTGTAGTCTGTTATCTGCCGGCTGCAACAATCCGAATTATAATCATTATCTTAAAATTCATGAAAATTGAGGATTGTGAACAGTTCAGGAGCTCAAATCTTGGATGGTATTTTGCTATGAGTTTCACTTACTTCTACAGCATGCTAAATCCCGTCTTGTATTACTTCTCAAGTCCATCTTCTCATAATTTGATAGCAAGATTATGCAACAAGAAGGAGTTGACACTAAGCGAAACCCAGATTGTGTCAAAGTAAAAATCCGTGATTGTAAACACTGGGGCACATTTATTAAAGCCAGTGTAAGGAAAATTAGAGCAGAACAGGTGCAGAAGCCTTTATCTGAACATCTGCTTTGTTTTTGCAGCAATTCTCCAGATTTCTTTGTACTGTTTTGTTTAGTGATAACTCTACCTCACTATGTATTTACAGTGGCTTGCAAAAGTATTCGGCCCCCTTGAAGTTTTCTACATTTTGTCACATTACTGTCACAAACATGAATCAATTTTGTTGGAATTCCACGTGAAAGACCAATACAAGGTGGTGTACACGTGAGAAGTGGAACGAAAATCATACATGATTCCAAACATTTTTTTTTACAAATCATTAAGTGCAAAGTGGGGTGTGCATAATTATTCGGCCCGAGTCAATACTTTGTAGAACCACCTTTTGCTGCCATTACAGCTTCCAGTCTTTTAGGGTATGTATCTACCAGCTTTGCACATCTAGAGACTGAAATCCTTGCCCATTCTTCTTTGCAAAACAGCTCCAGCTCAGTCAGATTAGATGGACAGCGTTTGTGAACAGCAGTTTTCAGATCTTGACACAGATTCTCGATTGGATTTAGATTTGGACTTTGACTGGGCAATTCTAACACATGGATATGTTTTGTTTTAAACCATTCCATTGTTGCCCTGGCTTTATGTTTAGGGTCGTTGTCCTGCTGGAAGGTGAACCTCCACCCCAGTCTCAAGTCTTTTGCAGACTCCAAGAGGTTTTCTTCCAAGATTGCCCTGTATTTGGCTACATACATCTTCCCATCAACTCTGACCAGCTTCCCTGTCCCTGCTGAAGAGAAGCACCCCCAGAGCATGATGCTGCCACCACCATATTTGAAAGTGGGGATGGTGTTCAGAGTGATGTGCAGTGTTAGTTTTCCGTCACACATAGCTTTTTGCATTTTGGCCAAAAAGTTCCATTTTGGTCTCATCTGACCAGAGCACCTTCTTCCACATGTTTGCTGTGTCCCCTACATGGCTTGTGGCAAACTGCAAATGGGATTTCCTATGCTTTCCTGTTCACAATGGCTTTCTTCTTGCCACCCTTCCATAAGTTATCTCAATAACTTTATCCCTGATCTGTCTGGTGTGTTCTTTGGACTTCATGGTGTTGTTGCTCCCAATATTCTCTTAGACAATTTCTGAGGCCGTCACAAAGCAGCTGTATTTGTACTGACATTAGATTACACACAGGTGCACTCTATTTAGTCATTAGCACTCATCAGGCAATGTCTATGGGCAACTGACTGCACTCAGACCAAAGGGGGCTGAATCATTACACACACCCCACTTTGCAGTTATTGATTTTTTAAAAATGTTTGGAATCGTATGATTTTTGTTCCACTTCTCACGTGTACACCACTTTGTATTGGTCTTTCACATGG
Organism: Hyperolius riggenbachi; assembly: GCF_040937935.1. Taxonomy (NCBI): domain Eukaryota; kingdom Metazoa; phylum Chordata; class Amphibia; order Anura; family Hyperoliidae; genus Hyperolius; species Hyperolius riggenbachi. The sequence goes on along the minus strand of NC_090646.1, from coordinate 517,171,629 downwards.
AATTCCAATAAAATTGATTCATGTTTGTGGCAGTAATGTGACAAAATGTGGAAAACTTCAAGGGGGCCGAATACTTTTGCAAGCCACTGTGTGTACTTGCAAAATACTGTAGACTTGTGTATGGCTAGCATATCTATCTCTACAAGAGGCTTTACACTGTTGCCCACAAGTATTCCTTCTTGCCAATTTTATTGTTCTTTTTGTAAAGCTTCAACATTTTATGCAATGCTGTATAAGTTAGAAATCTATTGAAAATCTATCCAACTGCAGAATTGCACTATTCAATACAGTGAACCACTATGGACCATCGATCTACCGCCACATATTAGCAATTGAAATTTACCGTCCAATTATAATTTCAAATCAAAATTACCATCGATGTAGCTAATTGCGCTATAGATTTCTGGTAGATTTGATCAAATCTGTGCGTAAAAAAACAATGCATGTAAGGCCTGCTTTAGAGTACAAATGGCAACCATGCTTTCCCAATTTACCTCCCAAACATCATAGTTTCTTAAGGCTGTAATCCTGACTAGAGCTGCTTGGATTTCTTACTTTACTCAATTTTCGCTTTCCGAAAAGTGACTTTCTGATTCTGCAAATTTCCATAGAAATTCGATTTTCTGATCATTTCCAAAGAATGTTATTTTTTTGTCAATAAGGTTTGTGAATTGTAAATATAAAATTTGCTATTTTTTGTGGATGTACAACACTATTATGCGGAAAACTTCTGCATTCTGTGATTGGCCTAAAATTACAGTAGTAATTCGATTTCTGTGGAAAAATTCTGCATTCACTGACTGATCTAAAAATTCCCACTGAAAAATTCTGCATTCTCCGATTGGTCCACTTTTTCCAAGCTCTGTTATTAGGCTAAAATTTCGGAGATGCGGTATTTCCGCATACCAATTTCTGCTACGGTAAGCCCATTTTCTGAAATTGGAAATCAGAATTCTGCAGAAATGTTCCGACCATCCCTAATCCTGACTAGGTATGCAGCCCTTACCATTCCCCCTGCCACCAGCAATACTGCTTCCTGCCCCTTTATGCCAACCTTCTGACCTAAGCAGGCACCTGCAGATCTAGATATCTTCCTCTATTGTTTATGGCATTATTTTCTCATACGATTGTATGTTCGATTTAGTTTCTCTAATAAACTAAATTAGTGAGAAAAAAGCCTATACATAATATTTATTCCATCGGCTTCTTGTCTCATTCTCATAAAAAATGACGGCTGAGGGGCCAGCTGTAGCCGAGCCTCTGGTCTGTTATTTTTTTCTGTGTTTTGAAATGAGAGCGATATGGAGGCTGACATATTTATTTCCTTTTAAACAATGAAAATTGCCTGCCTGTCTTGCTGATCCTCTGCCTCCAATACGTTTAGCTGTAGACCCTGAAAAAGCAAGTAGATCGGATGTTTCTGACAAAAATGTGACAAGATTAGCTGCATGTTTGTTTCAGACGTGTGATTCAGATGCTACTGACCAGAAATATCAGCAAGACTGCCAAGCAACTGGAATTGCTTAAAAGGAAATACATATGGTAGCCTCCATATCCTTCTCAATGAATGAGTGTTTTAAAGTGTAACTGTCAGGCATAAAATCAATTCTTTATTTTTATAAAGTAATAAGGATGCCAACGAGGCACTCAAAAGTTAAAAATAACTCATATTTTTCTTCTCCATAAAAGATCATTACCTAGTTTCCCTGGCACCTATTTTGTACATCTGCCGCACAAAGGAAGTTGCAGGGCATGCTGGGTTTTCTTTTTATCTTCCTTACTTTCCTCCCCTTTTCCCCTCAGACATAACTAATGCAGCCTGATTGGCTGAAGCCTCTTTCCCTCTCGTTTTCCCCTCGCACACCTCTGTTCCTCTCTGATTGGCTAATATTTCTCATGCTGAGAAGCTGCAGAGTCACACAGTGACAATGCACTTGCTATTGAAGAGCTGGGTACTCCTGAAGAGTGTCTGGGAGGAGGGCTGGCAATACATACACAATCAGGCAGAGGAGAGTAATGCTAGGTACACACGATACAATGGATGTGGCAGGTAACTCTGCCAGAAAACTGTACCATGTGTACCTAGCATTAGGGAGGAAATTATATCAGGATTGGCTTCAAGATAGACACAGTTAAAATGGAAGTTCCTAAGTAGGATTTTCTCTTTTTTTTACTATAGAAAAATAACTAGAATCAAAACGTGGACAGTGCAATACATATGTTATGTAAGTAGAGCAAGTATTTATCTATTTATTTATGTGTTTGTTTTTTTTCTGGCATATTATGGCTGACAGGCAGCTCCTCTTTAAGGCCTGGAATCTACTACAAATAGCTAATCGCAATTGCTAGCGTTTTAAATGAGCGTTTTGTGGCGATTTTGGTAGCGATTTTAAAAAGTCTAACGCTTTTCCAGCGATTGTGCAGCATTTTTAATTCTGATTGGTCCTTTCAATTAATTTAAATTTTTTTACAGTGTGCAGTAATTTAAAAACACTAGCAAAATCGATCTGTATAGCGATTCATGACCGATTATGCCAGCGTTTATATACTTTACATTGCAGAAATGCTAATGCTCAAAAATGCTGCATGTTCTGCGTTTGCGATATTGATAATCGCAATCGCTCCAGTGGAATTTGTCCGATCCATTAACAGCTAAGCATTTAGGGAAATCGCTAGCGTTTTGAATCGCTCCCTAAACGCTCAAAAAAAAATCGCTCTAGTGGGTTTCAGCCCTAAGATGTATTGTCACCCAGAGCAATGAACAACTGTTCCAGGTGCCAGTAATTGTGTGTCTATATGGGTCTGAAGTTCCAGAAAGGCCCAATGTAATATTTTTCTTTGTATAGTATGATGTCAGGTGATCACACCCACCTGTATCCAGAGCAGTCATATTATGCACAAGACATAAACCACAATGCAAAATGAGATGTATCCATCTTCAACAGCTCTGATTGCGAAGACCTACCACCCCATGGTGTGCAAACCTATGTTTGTGTGTTCACAGAATGTATCCCCAGTGGATTGTGTGCCTGATGACTTGACTCATAATGCACATTTTATGGTGGATTATATTTATTAAGGGTCAATCAGCTCTCCCTTCTGCCACAGTGGTTGGTCTTTGAGGAACCATATTTTGACATCAATATGGATAAATAGTATTTACTTTTATAAGAAAAAAAAAGATAAAATAAAATTAAAAAAAACAACTTTATGTGAACAGCAATCACTGTCCCAGTAAAGTGTTCCATAAAACTAATCTTATTACTACACTTAAAAGATACGTCCAGGCAATAAATGTGTCATTGCAGCATCCCACTAAAGCACACAGATTGCAAAGGGAATATGTTTTACATCCTGCTTTACATGAAGTCAGGTCAAACCTGAAAGAATTCTGTGCATGTTTTAAACCAAGCTGTATATTGTTACAAGCAGTGGCATAGCTAGAGATCATAAGGCCTGATAGCAAAACTTTCATGGTGCTCTCAGATGGAGGCAGTCTTATGCAATGCCACCAGCCCCTACCCTGTGGATACAATGGCATATATAGGTAAGACAGTGCCCATGGAAAATACTAAAATTGCGCCCCCCCACACACACACGCAGACAGACACACCTACAATCAACAGCATCCGGTCTAACCTTTTTGGACAAGGTAACCCCTTCATGCAAGGAGAACATGTGCACACACAAATGCCAGAATGCAGCAGTCACTATGAAATAAATTAGGCTATCCTGCTGATCCTCTGCCTCTAATACTTTAAGGCAGGGAACATACATGACCGTTTTCATACACGTTTTCTGCACAGAAAAACCGAGAACTCATGTTAATCAAAGGGCTCGTTCAAATTAAAAAAAAAACCTGACATTCTGCATGATGACTCTGCACATTTTGTCAGATTTCTGTATTAATTACATTCGCTGTTGTGAAAAAAACGCATGTGTTTTTCTGCATAGAAACACACTTGGTGTGCAGAAAACGTATGCAGAAAAAGGCAAGCTGAAAACTGAAAGACAAGTGTTATTCCTGCATAAGCCATAGACCCTGAACGAGCATGCAGATCAAATGTCTATGACACACCTGACAAGATTAGCTGCATGCTTGTTTCAGGTGTGTGATTTAGACACTACTGACCAGAAACATCAGCAGGATTTCCATGGAACGGTATTGTTTAAAAGGAAATAAATATGGCAGCCACCACTCTCATATGAGTGAAAGCAATGAAACAGATGGTAGAGTGATATCAGTTTGTATAGTGGACATTCAACTGTAGCGCTTATCTTTAGAAACCCTTAATGAAACATTTGCAGTGACGGTTATAACATAATAAAAGCCTGACAAGCCTGTTAAATATCAGTAGATCTATAGATACTGAGCTAGAAATATAATGCATTTTAACTATTGAGGTACACTGTACAAGAGAGAAGTTGTTAAAACTGGCCACAGAGATGCCAGCAGGATAATGGTTAAAGTGCAGAGAGTGTCATAAATAAAAGTAAGTAAACAGCACAATGAGATAAGGCTGAGGAATGTGTGAATGAGAGAGAGGGGAATGAATGGGAGATCCTGTAACTTCTAGACCAGAAGCATCTGCCGCTATCTCAGGGGACTGAGACATGATCTGTGGTAGGGAGTTCGGAGCTCACCTCTCAATAGCTTCTAATGTAGATATATGACAAAGACTGAGACTGCCAGGCTGCTGGATGATTTTTACTCCCTGTTGGCAGCAGCACTGCGCCCCCCCCCCTGTTGTTTGAAGAGGGAGGGCACCTGGGGCACGTGCCATGCCTGCACCCTTCCAGATACGCGTCTGTATGGATATGAGTTAAATTGGGCAGTTTACATTCTTATGCAATTAACACTGCATATAGTTAATGAGCATTGAGGCAAAGTCAGAGGGTGGAGGAACACAAGAAAGTTAATGGTGAATACATTAAGTACTGTAAGAATCTATACGTTGGTTGCTATTGGCAACAACACTACACCTTCGTTCGGCACCATATCACAGGAAGTGTGATAACTTGACTCTCATCACAGCAACAGCATAGGAGATGGAACTTCTTAGACGTACTCAAAGTTTTTAGGAGTTTATTCAGTAAATAGATATACAGATGCTTATCTGTACACAGCGAAGCAATTGTTCTGTAGTAAGTCCTTTTTGCGATACAGCTCGTGGTCCCATTGCATGGCAACTAGGCTTTCTCTTATGTTACATCTACACTACGTGCACCTATATACAGCATACAGTTAGATAAGATGATAATACATTACAAAAAGAGTAAAGGGTGGAAGTCATCAGCCAGAAGTCAGATGCAGCAGAAGTAGCCCCCCCCCCCCCCCCGGGCACTTGTTACCTCTTCTTATACTAAACTCTAAAGAGTTAAATGTGACATCATCTGAGCAGGGACGGATCACTAACTCATCGCCTGCTATTGGCTGATAAGACATGACAAGCACAGTTACTGCGCATGGCCTGTAAAATTCCATGTTCCAGGTACTGATCATCTTGTTCTGAGGAGGCCATTGTTTACCTTTTGAAAATATGCAAACACTCGAAATGTTTACAGAACAAGACTGCCTCTCTGTCTGTACATCGTATCCTTGTACTGTTCTTCAGTGCTTCTAGAAATCCTCTTTAAAGGTATACTCTGCAAATCAAGTATTTTAACTAACCTCAGTTAAAGTAACTAAGGCCTACGAATTCAATCATATAATACTTAAATTCTAACAAGTACCACCAGGGCCCCTCTGCTTCGGGGACCCATAGCTGCTGCTATAGCTATTGCAACGCCCATAGTTACAAGCTTACTTTTCTTTATCAACTGCAGACTGCAGTTGAAATAATATTAAAACGACATTCAGTAACAAAATGGAATTTGTTCTTGTGACATGTTACATAGATTTTTGTGCTAACATGGTGTAGTCCTTTAATAAGCACTGAAATGATTATCTGCATCTTGTGCAAATGGTGATCCATCCCAATGCTGCGTAATATGTTGGCGCTTTATAAATACTATAAATGAATAATGCATGGTGAGCACGTTCTTGATTATGTACAGCAACTTTATTTTTTTTTTTTTTAACATTCTCATGGCTAAACAGTGAAAAAAAATAATAGAAAGGCATTTTAATCAAAATAGTATTTATTTAAAAATGTTACACGAGTATGAAAAAATTACTTTTTAAAATTAAAGAAATAAAAGCTATGTTTTAATAAGTAACAGATGTAAAAACCTGAATGCCGTTGTTAAAAAAAGAAAACAATGGAAAAAATGAAACATGTAGACATGCGTATGTACAGTCCCAATCCTACATAGAACCAGCCTGTGGGTACTTTCTTTTCTCATTGCATTGGTTTAGTAGCCAGAGTTCTAAATGGCAGTTTCTCTGTCGCCTGCGGTGATATCAGAACAACGTGGTGGCTGGCGAAAAGTTAGCAAATGCACAATTTAAGCCTCTATAATTGGTGTGCACAAACCTTTTTTTCTTCTTCTTTGTAACCAGAGCAAATTGATTTTTTTCCTCTGCATCACAGATCACTGGTCATTTTCCACTTTAGTAAATTAGGACCAATGTGCCATTCTTGAGATAGGGCCACGTTACCCACTGAAAAAATATGTAGCCTGAAAAATATGTAACCCGAGGTGAGAGGGATATTGAGGCTGACATATTTATTTCCTTTTAAACAACGTCAATTGCCTGGCAGTCCTCATGATCCTATGTGTCTTGTACTTTTATCCATAGACCCTAAGGGCCCGTTTCCACTATTGCGAATCTGCATGCGTTGTCCGCATGCAGATTCGCACAACCAATACAAATGGATGGGCCTGTTTCCACTTGTCAGTTTTGCTGTGCGTTTTTCTGTGCGGGATTTTTCTGCACGGCAGAGCCCTCAGAATTCGCCTGCGTGTGGAATGCAGGCGAATCGCACACAATGTATTTAATAGGGAAATTGCATGCGTTTTCCCCATGCGGTTTTTGCTGCGAATTCGCATGCGAATTTGTATAGGTACCAATGTAAATTCACACAGGCAGTGAGATGGTTAAAATCGCATATACCCTCACCTATACGAATTTGCATGCGAATTCGCGGCAAAAAACGCACACGGAATCGCATCCGCATGCGATTTCATCAGCGGTGGAATCCAGGCGATTCCGCACCGCAATAGTGGAAACGAGCCGTGAACAAGCATGCAGCAGATCAGGTACTCTGACTCAGCTGACTCATGTTTTACTGGATTAGCCCTATGCTTATTCCGGGGTTTTGACTCAGACACTATGTATGCCAGAAGATCAACAGGACTGCCAGGTAACTGGCATTGTTTACAAGGAAGTAAATATGGCAGCCTCCATATCACTTTCACCTCGGGCTTCCTTTAAATAAATATGTAGGTTAATATCTGCACTATTTACATATCAAAGAGGAGTAGAGAACATGAGCAACTCCTGTTATGAGATTGTGATTGGCAAATTCTAAAATCAGCAGTAAAATCGGGTATTCGCTCCGCAGTTTGGCCAGTGATGCATCGTCAGCTAGCCCCATCCATTTCAGCAGTAAAAGTTTCATGGCGTTAGGAAATAAGGCAGACACCAGTTCCTCAGCAGGTGGCAAGTCCGAGATGCGGTCAATATGTTTCCTCTTAAATTCTTCTACCTGCTGACTGATGCGGTCATTCTCAGTGTGGAAGCGTTCTCCCAGCCAGCTGCTAACCTCAAGCAGCAGACGATTCTCATAGACAGAGGGTTCGGTGCCCTTCTCATTAGGCAGGCGACTCACAGTTTCTAAAAGCTGGACAATGCTTAAAATCATCTCTAAGTGCCCATGTCCACTGAACACATGATCAACAACCTCTATTAATGCCACAATGGTTTTCTTCAGCTGTTCACATGCATCAATCACTGTACTAGAACAGGTGACTAATAAAGATTTAATTCTTTGAATGAAGAAGTCATTGCCCAAGGTTTCCTGTGAGTGGCATGAAGATTGAGCTTCTTTAGTCATGCAGTAGTTGTGTTCTGCTGGAAGGTTCTGAGGAGCTCTACGAATGGGATGTAACCCTGTAGAAGAGCAGCCAGATGATGCTTCATGGCAGCCAGGCTCCTCTGTTTGCTTGAAGACTGGTACAGGATCTTCTGGATTTCCAAGACAGTGCTTGAGCATGTAACATTTACTCAGCAGATCATCCCCGAGATGGGACTTCCACAGCTCCTAAAACATTACATTGTGCAGGTTGGTGAGTATTATAGAAAGAGGCATTTCATGAGACAGACTGATAAGTGGGCACAGATTAATATGGTAAATTAATAAACATGATCAAATGATAGGCAGAAAGACACTGCATACATTTACATAATCCTGTAACAACTGCAATTATTTACACCTCATTGACCATCAATATTGTTATGATCACTTCTGCAGCATGTACTGCTGGCTGCAGTTGTTCTGTAGACAAGCAGTTTTTGATTTCTTTACATGCATTTGCTCGCAGTTTTGCTTGCACTCACACTAAGTGTTGATTTCATCTGCAGTCGCTCTGCAGTTCATGACAGTTTGGGATGCTCTTGTGAAGTCAAACATTGTCTGTTGCAGTGGAGCTGCAATCCCTTTCATGCAGGTTGCATAGCTTTGTCTGCCTTTCCCTGCTGCCAGCTTGTGACTGATTATCATTCACCTATGTGGGAATCTGCATGTCTGCCCCCATTGGATGACCTCAGTATAAAGAGCTGCTTCCTGCAGTGCTCCTCGGGCTATCATAGTTTCAGCATCAGCCTGTCTCGCTGTTTCTCTGGGCCCCTGACCGTGTTCCTGGTTCTAGTGTTAATTCATGTGGACTCCTGTGTAGGAGTCAGTGAGTCCTTCTAGTCCTGTTCTTGTTTATCAGTATTTGTTACTTTGCTAGTCTTGCATCATATATTGGTTCATCGCCAATATATACGCATACTAGTGTGTTTGATATTTTCCTTGTATTCGTGTTACGTTAATAAATCAGTGTTGCTGATATATACGTACTCGAACTGTTTATATCCTGTGTTCAGTCAGTCAGTTTCCAGCACGTTTCAGTAGGTTGCGCTTCGCGTGATCACCCATGCTTAGCTAGTTCAGTCCTGTTCCTGTTACCTTGCGTGGATTGCGCTCACTTCTGTGTAGAAGTAGCAAATCCTTCCTAGTCCTGTTCCCTGTATTGCTCCAGTTCCTAGCCAGTGTTCCTTGTTTATGTTATATATCGGTTCATCGCCGATATATACATATGTTAGTCAGCTGTTTGTAGTTTCATTGATAGCTGTAATTGTAATATGCTAGGAATATCATATATGCCTGCTCTGTGTGCCACATCTCCTACTCGAGTCAGTCCTCTCCTCCACTAGTGCGTTCGCACTATCACTGGGGATATCCTGGTTCCTTGTGCTTGCGTGTCTGTCTCCTTCACGTCAGGTTATGCATTACGTGCTGACTGTGGAGAATATACCACCGAGTGTAACAAATATGCATGAATTGTTCCATGTAACCAGCAGCTCTGCAGACAATGGGCCTGATCCTATTCACCTTTTCTGCTAAGTTTTCTCATGGGAGATTGTTTTTTGTCATCTTCTGTTTAACCACTTGCCGACCGCGCACTCATAACGCGCGTCGGCAAAGTGGCAGCTGCAGGACCAGCAACGCAGTTCTGCGTCGCCGGCTGCAGGCTAATTAATCAGGAAGCTCGCGCGAGCGGCTGCTTCCTGTCAATTCACGGCGGGGGGCTCCGTGAATAGCCTGCGGGCCGCCGATCGCGGCTCGCAGGCTAAATGTAAACACAAGCGGAAATAATCCGCTTTGTTTACATTCGTACAACGCTGCTAACAGTAGCAGCGTTGTACCAGATCAGCGATCCCCGGCCAATCAGCGGCCGGGGATCGCTGTCACATGACAGGCAGGAGCCTGTTAGAGGCTGCACAGGACAGATCCGTTCCTGTGCAGCCTCGGATCTCCGAGGGGAAGGGAGGTAGGAGAGGGAGGGGGGGAATGTCGCCGCCGAGGGGGGTTTTGAGGTGCCCCCCCCGCAAACCTCAGCCAGCAGGAGCGATCAGACCCCCCTACACATCATCCCCATAGGGGGGAAAAAAGGGGGGCGATCTGGTCGCTCTGCCTGCTACCTGATCTGTGCTGGGGGCTGCAGAGCCCACCCAGCACAGATCACAGAATACAGCGCTGGTCCTTAAGGGGGGGGGTAAAGCGTGGGTCCTCAAGTGGTTAAAATAACTGTTTAGCGATCTGCGATTGAAAAAAGTACCCCAAAAGCAGGTGAAAAAGTACTTATTCTGAGTATTTTCTTTCTTGTTGGAGGCCTAAAAGGCATTTTATTTATAAGATGTGAAAATATCACTCATGAGAAAAAGTTAATTGGATTGGGCCCAAGGTATGTTGGTACTTTATAAATCAATAACAATAAAATGTGTCAGTGCTATATAAATGCATAGTGATCAAGAACATGATGATTTTTTCTCATAGGGTGTTATAAGTAACTACATATTGGGGGAATAAAATAATGGCAGAGGAAGGTGAGAACAATACTGCTTTAGTAAATCAGTCGCAACGTGTATCTTTCTGTACAGAATTTTTTTTTTTAAAGGCTACTTTACATTGTTTCAAAGTGTCCTATCTTCAGTGTTGTCCCATTTACAAAAATGTGATAGGTGTACTCACTTTTGTGAAATACTGTATAATATAAATCCTTCAACTACCGGTATCAATATTGTGTTACATACAACTTATTTTAAAGGAATTAATTGAACCACTTGACGACCACAGTGCTAACCCCCCCTAACGACCAGGCTCTTTTTTGTTGCGCTGGGCTGTGCAGGCTTTTCAGCCTCCTGCACATCCCAGCTATTGAGCCCAGCGATCGGACAGTTTATTTATTTTTTCCTTCAGCCTCATCAAGGCTCTCTCTCCCAGTCCCTCCTCCCCTCTGTGCTCTGAATGGAACAGGATGGTGATCCGTCCTGTTCCACCTCTCATAGGCATCAGCCTATGAGAGGACGGCGCTCCCCGGCCAATCAGAGGCCGGGGATCGCCGATGTCGTACAGCGCTGCCGGGGATCGCAGCGTTGTACGGATGTAAACAAAGGGGATTTCTTTCCCCTTTCGTTTACAAACAGCCTGCTAGCCGCGATCGGCGGCTAGCAGGCTAATCACGGATCTCCATTCCGTGAAGTGGCAGGGAACGATCGCACATGCGCTCGGCCGTTCCCTGGGAAACTGCAGCCCCAGGACTTGACGCCAATCAGCGTTAGGCGGTCCTGGGGCTGCCGCTGCGGCCACGCCCATCGGCGTTAGGCGGTCCCCAGGTAGTTAAAGTGGTCCTACACTCTTGCACAGGAGACAAGGAAAAAAACTCAGAGAAAACCACCCTGTGTGTATTTACAGAGAACAGCCCGTCTAATTATCCCTTATCTGCAAGTAATCACAAATGTAATTTGAGCTGTTAGCTCTATCTGAACCGTGATGAGTTGTGCGCAGCGTTAGGCTGGGAACACACTTAGTAGAATCGCATGTGATTTTCACTATATGCTATGGGAAAAAAGCATGCGATTCTACTAAGTGTGTTCCCAGCCTTATGTGTTAATACGTAAACACAGGAAGTAAACTCTTTCTGTGCCCCCGTGAAATCAGAAAGCAGACACTGCAGAATTATTGTAGGAATTCTGTAAGCTGTGACAAAGAAATGTATTTCATTAATGGTTATTATGCCGCTTATCTTTTAGAGCAGAGGGGAAGTTCTGCATTTAGGTCTGCTTTTAACGCTAAAAACTTCCCTTAGGAAATAGTAAGCAGGTAAACAATATAATCTTATTCAACTAAATTGTCAAAGAGCTTTGGTTGATTTCAAAGCCAGTGCAGTAGGAAGAAGATGAAAACTTGTTGGTAAGTGAAGCTGAATGCTTGATCTGGGCATCTCCACTCGTTTGTACAGTTGTGCTGTTACACTTGCCCCATTGTTCTTTCTATATTAAGACAAGCGGCAATATGTATTAATCAACAATTATTCTAATTGATTGCCATTGTTATGACACCTCTCAACTAGAGAGACTGGTTGGCATAGCTTATTTCACTACCATCGCCATCTCTCTAACCACTTTAGTAATATCTAACATAAGCAACTGTCAGTTAAAGAAAAATATAATCAATACCTGAAGACTCTCAATGACTGCCAGCTGTTCTTCTCTGCTGTATAGATCAAAAGCCACTTTAAAAAGCCCCTGAATGCTATAAAACCACAGACTGTTCAGTCCACCAGGAAGTCGCAACTTCTCAAACTTGAAATCTGGAGGAATTAAAAAACAAAACAAAAACAGAACCCCAAACTTTAAATTGTAATATACAAGATTTGTAATATTGCTGTTACTAGATTAAAACACAGTAAACTTTCTATCATTTTTTTAAATGTTTTATTAACACACAAAAAAAAAAAGTTACAGAAATTTCTACCCATTGGGGCTTGTACAGACAATACTCCAAGAGATACAGATTTGCATGATCCCCATGGGAGACCAATCTCACTAACAGATCTAGGGCATTAGGTGATTTCTATAGATAATAGGAAAGGTACATTACATAAGCATCTCCTTAGGACGAAAAGCATGTACCGCATATACTCATGTATAAGCCGCCCCGTGTATAAGCCGAGGTGACCACTTTTCCCTCAGAAACCAGGAAAAAGTGATTGACTCGCGTATAAGCTCCCTCCCGAATATAGCCCCCTCAACAGTAGCTAGATGTGCCCCCAGTACAAGTCATCCCCTCTCCCCATAGCTAGATGTGCCCCAAGGATGATACAGCTGTGTCTGAAGACACCACTAGATGGCGTCATAGATATGAGACACAGCGATTGCCACACAATAAAAATCCTTGATCAATACACCGCTGACGCATTGCTTGCATGCTCTGATCCACAAGCTGGGAACCCAGGTAGTCTTGAGCAGCACACTCTGCACACCATGTTGCAGGGATGGGGGAGAGGGGGGGGGGGCACAGGCACAGCATCAAGTCAGCTGGCAAGAGTAGGATTACTAGTACATGATCCTTACACTCCTCTTCCAGTAACAAAAACCTGCTCCACCATCCGTTCACTCCACTGACTAGCATTTAAAGGACCACTATCGCGAAAAAATGTTAACATTTTAAATACATGTAAACACATACACATAAGAAATGTGTTTCTTCCAAAGTAAAATGAGCCATAAATTACTTCTCTCCCATCTTGCTGTCACTTACAGTAGGTAGTAGAAATCTGACATCACGGGGGATTCTTCGCAAAGCTTTTATTCTTTATATAAACTTTCCCTGAAAAGGATTTATACAATGATGCTGGCCAGCCTCCCTCCTTACTGCACACTTTTTGGGCAGTTGGGCAGGGCAACTGCCATTCACTAAGTGCTTTTGAAACTAAACAAAACCCTGAGAATCCCCCATGAGGAGTTGGGCTAGTCCAAAACCTGTTGGTTCTGTCAGATTTCTACTACCTACTTTAACTGACAGCAACATAGGAAAAAAATTTTACTCTGGAAGAAACATGCGCCTTATTTTTATGTATTTACATGTATTTTAACCACTTGAGGACCCACCCTTTACCCCCCCCTTAACGACCAGCGCTGTTGTAGCTGATCTGTGCTGGGTGGGCTCTGCAGCCCCCAGCACAGATCAGCGTGCAGGCAGAGCGACCAGATCGCCCTCCTTTTTTCCCCACTAGGGGGATGATGTGCTGGGGGGGTCTGATCGCTCCTGCCTGCGGGTGTTGCGGGGGGGGCACCTCAAAGCCCCCCTCCGCGGCGAAATCCTCCCCCTCCCTCTCCTACCTGGCCCCCCCTGGAGATCCGGGCTGCACAGGACGCTATCCGTCCTGTGCAGCCAGTGACGGGACGTCCCCTGTCACATGGCGGCGATCCCCGGCCGCTGATTGGCCGGGGATCGCCGATCTGCCTTACGGCGCTGCTGCGCAGCAGCGCCGTACAAATGTAAACAAAGCGGATTATTTCCGCTTGTGTTTACATTTAGCCTGCGAGCCGCCATCGGCGGCCCGCAGGCTATTCACGGAGCCCCCCGCCGTGAATTGACAGGAAGCAGCCACTCGCACGAGCGGCTGCTTCCTGATTAATCAGCCTGCAGCTGGCGACGCAATACTGCGTCGCTGGTCCTGCAGCTGCCACTTTGCCGACGCGCGTTATGAGTGCGCGGTCGGCAAGTGGTTAAATTCTATGATGTTCGTGATAGTGGTCCTTTAAGCCAAGGGGGTAACTTTTCAGCACATTTTTTGTGCTGAAAAATTAGGCTTATACGCGAGTATATAAGATATAACAAACAGGATTATAAATCTAAACCCGACCTTAGGAGTCTAGCAAAACAATAAGAGCGGATGATGATCACCAAGTCACCTCTAGTGGTAGAGCAAGAATAGGAAAGAGAAAGGAAGAAGGAAAGAAAGAATAGATTGGGTTGAGTACTTCACACCTGGGCAAGCAGGGATTCATAATTATCACAATATTTGAACATCTCCCAACAAGCCCAAGTATATATGAACTAGTCCGTTCTGTTCTCAGACAATAAAATAGTTTCTTCCATTTGTGCAATTTTATCCACCCTGTTTAATCATCGAACAATCGTAGGGGGAGTTGCTTGCTTCCATTAGGTGCTTTTTAGTTTGCCTAGTTTTTCTTGCAAATCTCTTGTGGCAAACCATGCTATATATTTAAATGGATCCATCATTGTCTGTATCTCTGTTGTTGTGAATGTGGTGGTAAATTTTTCCCATGTTGAGTACAGTTTCTTTGTGGATCTTTCTTTATGTGTTTGTGCCTCAAGCTTATCATAGATCAGTGGTTCTCAACCTTTCAAGCACATGTACCCCTTTGTGGGTCATCCCTAAGCAAATGTACCCCCTACTGAATAAATCGACTCGGCGAAAAAGTGATGTGGGTGGAGCCAAATACTAGTGAAATACTGGTAGTCCCCAGTTAATAAAATGAGATCGGGACTGTGTCCATTCTTAACCTGAATTCATTCTCTTTTGTCCCCCTCTGTTCTCCCTATGCCTCTTTTGTCCCCCTGTGTGTCACCTCAGTTTGTGCCCCATTTGTTCCCCTCTGTGTCACCTCTGTTCCCCCTGTGTGTATTTTTCCCCCTCTGTTCCTCTCGTCCCCCTGTCCTAGCTAGGTATAGGTCCCCCAGTATAGGTAGCAAGGCATAGCTGCCCCCAATATAGGTTAACAAGGTACAGGTGCCCCCAGTATAGGTAGCGAGCTATAGGTGTCCCAAAATAGGTAGCCAGGTACAGGTGCCATAGTGTAGGTAGCGAGCTATAGGCGCTCCAGTATAGATATCCGGGTACAGGTGGAGCCCCAGTGTAGGTAGCGAGCCATAGGTGCCCCAGAATAGATAGCCAGGTAAAGGTGGTGCCCCAGAATAGGTAGCAAGCTATAGGTGCCCCAGAATATATAGCCAGGTAAAGGTGGTGCCCCAGTGTAGGTAGCAAGCTATAGGTGCCCCAGTATAGATTTCCAGGTACAGGTGGTGCCCCAGTGTAGGTAGCGAGCTATATGTGCCCCAAAATAGATAGCCAGGTGGTGCCCTAGTATACTAGGCACAGTCCCGTGCGGACTCCTCTCGATGGGCACCACTCTTCGCGCTCTACTCTTCTCGCCGCGTCCTTCTGCTATGGTTACTTCCGGCAGCACCTCTGACGTCATGAGAGGCTGCTGGATAACCATGGCAACAGGACATGAGGCGACGAGTGGAGAGCCCGGCAAGAGGATTCCACGCAGGAACGGGGCTAAGTAAGTTACTGCCCCCCTTGCCACGGACACTGCCTGCCCTGCCTGCCACTTCTCTCCTGTAGGCGAGATCCGCCATTTTGTCTTTGGCCCCTGGGGGAACCACCCTGACAGGTGCCAATGTACCCCAGGGGCCCGAGGACCCCAGGTTGAGAAACATTGTCATAGATGAACAAATGCATCAGTTCCTTCTTGAGATCCCAAACTGTAGGCACACTTGATTATATATCTCGCCCACAGGAGAGAAGTGGCAGGCAGGGCAGGCAGTGTCCGTGGCAATGGGGGCAGTAAAGTACTTAGCCCCGTTCCTGCGTGGAATCCTCTTTCCCGGGCTCTCCACTCGTCGCCTCACGTCCTGTCGGGGCATCACGGTGGCGTAGTGGTTAGCTCTCTCGCCTTGCAGCGCTGGGTCTCTGGTTCGAATCCCAGCCATGGCACTATCTGCAAAGAGTTTGTATGTTCTCTCCGTGTCTGCGTGGGTTTCCTCCGGGCACTCCCGTTTTCTCCCGCATTCCAAACACATACGGATAAGTTAATTGGCTCCCCCTAAAACTGGCCCTAGACTACAGTACTTACACTACATAATATAGACATATGGCGATGGTAGGGATTAGATTGTGAGCTCCTTTGAGGGACAGTTAGTGACAAGATATATAAAGATATATATATATATATATATATATATATATATATATATATATATATATATACATACATACACTGTACAGCGCTGCGTAATATGTCGGCGCTATATAAATACTTATTAATAATAATAATAATATATCACCTTATATAAGCATGGTATGCATGGTATGTGCCAACCGGGACATTCTTCTTTCCTTGTGGTGAGTCACATGCATGTTGGTATCTACCTTCTCCGCATAATTAAATAGACATAGCTGAGGGAAAAATACAAACTTTTTCTTGCACTTTCTATCACTTTTACTAATACAGAGTCACCTCTCCAGCTGGAGCAGCAGAATGGGTAGCTTCTCTGTCAGGGAGAGGTCATCTTGCTTTATGAAAATATGGAAATGAGTTGTATGCAGTGTGAATGAGCTCTTAGGTGTTAGAAGTAATGAAAACGTTATGGTGCTGTACCAATAGCAGTTGAAATGTCAAAATTGTGTTCCAGGCAGGGGACACACTTGTTGAAATCACAGGGGTTTTGTCACAATGCAAAATCGCATGCAAAAAAGTAAGCAATGCTTTCATATGAGGCTGCTGTGTTTTCAGAAGCCATCTGCGATTCTGCATAGAGTTTAAAAGAAACATACTGCCTCCACCAGGCATGTGATTCCTCTTTGCAATTCACTGTCTACTATAAAAACAAACTAACAAAAAAAACTCCACCTGCACTCAACTGCAGAGGAATGCACATACCATGCAGAAAACCGCTTGCGGTTCCTACAGACATACGCGTGATCCCTCCCTAAGGGCCTGTTTCCACTACACACAGATTGGATGCAGAATGCACGCAGAAAAACTGACTCCAATGAATGCCTATGGACCTGTTTCCACTAAACGCAACTTTTCTGATGCAGATTTTCCCATAGGCATTCATTGTAGTCAGTTTTTCTGCATCCATTCTGCATCCAATCTGCGTGTAGTGGAAACAGGTCCTAAGGGGGTAAAGAACACCCAGAGTGTGGAAGTGGTTAATGTACTTCCTATAATATTGCTTGTGTTAGAAAGCATATGTGTTAATCCTGTTTGGGTACATCCTACCTAATAAAACGCAATTGTCTCTGCGTCCCATGTGCCTGTGTGTGTGTGTTTTTGTAGTGCGCATGTGCAGGGAGGGACGCAGAGACACTGAACAGGAGGACGGGGCCAGAAGGGGCGATCGGGCGCATGAGCGTTGATGTGCGCGGTGCAAAACCTAGCCCATTTTTATACGGGCTAAGGTCACTAGTACTGTATATAACACACATATTATGCTTGGATTTTCATGACTGGTGCCTAAATATATATATATATATATATATATATATATATATATATATATATATATATATATATATATATATATATATATATATATATATACTGGTAAATTCAAAGTACCTGGGCTAAAATCAAGCCTTGTAGCTAATCCCTTCTTTGCAAACTTGGCGTGAATTTTGGGATGATTTTCTGTCCGTACTTGTGTTTGTGAAACAACATCAGCTCCAAGGAAAACAGGAATCAGGTCAGCCTGCAAAACACAGGAGTAATTCAGACAAGCATAGCAAAGCGTAGTTGGCAAAAATCAATGTTTTTCTTGACACTGACAATTCGTACAAGAGCGAATATGGCTAATGTCAAGTATATTGCCTACTTTATGTTTTTAAAGTTGAAGGCTAGTTCACAGTACTCAGTTGTGTTGTAGAATAATTCTGCTTGTCAACTCACTGCCGAGAGAATTCTATGGGGCTGTTCACAGTACTGCGGAGTAACGGACTGCGTTATTCTAACTCGCTGCATGCAGGCTTTGCATTAAAGGACACCTGAAGTAAAAGAAATATAGAGGCTGACATATCTATTTCATTTTAAAGTGTACCCGAGGCAGTTTTTAATATTAAAAAAAGGGACATAGAAGCATGTTCCCATCTAAAAGACATGCCTCTCTGTGCCCTCCAAGCTGCTGACAGCCCCCCCCCCCCACCCCACATCTAGCAACAAGCAGCTTGTTGCAGAGTAATGGGAAGTAATGGGGAAGGGACGTCCAATTGCAGTAGAGGTATTTCCTACATAACCCTTCCTCGTCTCTAAGGGTAGGACCATACTAAGCAGAAACACTAGCGCTGTGGAAAACGCAGTGTTAACGCACATAATGCAAGTCAATGGGCCGTATGAAAACTACACATGTCTGCGTTCTGCAATGTGTGTTTTTAAAACGCAGGCTTGCTGCACATTTTTCCAAAACGCATATGTCACAGGAGCCCTAGTGGTCAGACCGCAAACTGCCTTCCAATCGGTTTCAGCACACAGACCATGCAAGCTTTGGTCGCGATCTTTGCGCAGAAACCGACAGAAATTTGGGCAGCAGCCCGACCAGAAGGGAGCCTGTGAGGTACGGTAATTACAACTGTACACACTATTTCAGGGTATCTGCCACCACCACTGGTATGGGCCAGTGGACCCGACTGACTGACTGGTCCTGCGAATAAAAATGGTTAAACACACTCTATTCTGTCTAGATATCAACAATAGTAACGTCTCTTCAGAAGTCTGAGTTCAGTTCCTGTGTATGCTGAATAATAGGGTAGCGGAACAGTGAATAAAGTCTTTTATTCACGGGCAATATAAATAATATATACAGACAATTATTAAAATCAACAATTATTAAAACAGTAATAGCCAGTATGAAAAATAAGAGAAAGGGAGGAAAAATACTTAGTTCCTTGAAAGATGTCCTTTTTGTGGGAAGAATCATAAAGTCCTTTGTTTCAGCTTAATTTAAAATCCAAGCAAAATGGAAAATGTCAGTTTCAGTTCAGACAAGATGGCCGCCAACCACATGGTCCCCTGGCTGGCAGCAGATCGTTCTCATACAGATGGAATGTGGAGGACTGAGGGGAGGGCCCCTCGCAGATACTTTTGATGAAGCTGGTTTGGGGGTGTGGCAACGCCAGCCCCCTCTGAATTACGCACCAATGACAGTTCATTTCTTCTGAGAGATTTTAGGTTTTAAACTTACAAACTGCCGTAACTCACAAACGATACACGTTATATTTAGGGGGATAACAGATTCATACTGGTCGGAAAATACAGACTAATATGACATCAGACATGGCTAGTGCAGCAGACCCAGTTCTTGAGAAGGGTCATACCTCAATAACCGGACGGGCTATCACAATGAATTTCATATCAGCACGATGGCCAGATTTTACCGAATAAGACTATATGAATTTCATAGCTGTGCGACGTATGGTTGCCATAGAATCGACAAGAAACCATACCTCATATGCATTCAGATGGCCCGTGATCGGTGCCGGATAGACTGGAGTGAAAGCAGGTTTTGAATAGCCCCCTGCTGGGATTAGCTTCCTTGCTCTCCCTGTTATGAAAGGCTCACCAAATGGAGGTAATTGAGAATAAACATCCTCCTGGACACAGGCCCGGGCTAATTAACACATCAAAAGACATCCTGCACCTAAGTTAGGCAGAGGAGAAAAAAAACTTGTAGTTTAACCACTTGCCGACCGCGCACTCATAACGCGCGCCGGCAAAGTGGCAGCTGCAGGACCAGCGACGCACATCTGCGTCGCCGGCTGCAGGCTAATTAATCAGGAAACAGCCACTCACGCGAGCGGCTGCTTCCTGTCAATTCACGGCAGGGGGCTCTGTGAATAGCCTGCGGGCTGCCGATCACAGTTCGCAGGCTAAATGTAAACACAAGCGGAAATAATCCGCTTTGTTTACATTTTTACAACGCTGCTAGCAGTAGCAGCGTTGTACTAGATCAGCGATCCCTGGCCAATCAGCGGCCGGGGATCGCTGTCACATGACAGGCAGGAGCCTGTTAGAGGCTGCACAGGACAGATCCGTTCCTGTGCAGCCTCCGATCTCCGGGACAGGGAGGGAGAAGAGGGAGAGGGGGAATCCTGCGGTGGAGGGGGCTTTGAGGTGCCGCCACCCACACGCATGCAGGAGCGATCAGACCCCCCCAGCACATCATCCCCCTAGTGGGGAAAAAAGGGGGGCGATCTGGTTGCTCTGCCTGGTATTTGATCTGCGCTGGGGGCTGTAGAGCCCACCCAGCACAGATCTTAGTAATCAGCGCTGGTCCTTAACCTTTCTGGCGGTAACCCCGGACGTAGTTCGGGGTAAGCTGCGCAGGAGGTTTTCTCAGGCCCTACTGGGCCGATTTAGTTAATTTTTTTTTGCTGGACGCAGCTAGCACTTTGCTAGCTGCGTCAGCACACCGATCGCCGCTATCCGTCGCGCCGCGCGCCCCCCCCCCCCCAGACCCCGTGCGCTGCCTGGCCAATCAGTGCCAGGCAGCGCCGAGGGGTGGATCGGGACTCCAAATGACGTCACTGACGTCATCCCGCCCCGTCACCATGGCGACGGGGGAAGCCCTCCAGGAAATCCCGTTCTTTGAACGGGATTTCCTGATCGAAGCGGGCGGGGGGATGCCGCTGAGCAGCGGCTATCATGTAGCGAGCCCTGGGCTCGCTTCATGATTTAAAAAAAAAACAAAAAACTGCTGCGTTGCCTCCTGGCGGAAATAATTAAACCGCCAGGAGGGTTAAGGGGGGGTAAAAGCTGAGTCCTGAAGTGGGTAAAAAAAAACAGGACTGTCAGTTCTGCTTGCTGCAATGACTGGCAAATCCGACCAAGACATCGGAAAGTCGACGGTGAATCTGCCAGATTCGCCGACGTTCCTTCCGGCTATTCCGTGACAGCTGGGAGAAGGAGAAACTCCAGGTTGCTACAGGTAGCCCCTACACAACCAATCCAGATTCTATTGATCTATGGCGTAGTGGTTAGCACTCTCACCTTGTAGCGCTGGGTCCCCGGTTCGAATCCCAGCCAGGGCACTATCTGCAAAGAGTTTGTATGTTCTCTCCGTGTCTGCGTGGGTTTCCTCCGGGCACTCCGGTTTCCTCCCACATTCCAAAAACATACAGATAAGTTAATTGGCTCCCCCTAAAAAAAATTGGCCCTAGACTACAGTACTTACACTACATAATATATATAGATATATGACTATGGTAGGGACTAGATTGTGAGCTCCTTTGAGGGACAGTTAGTGACAATATATATATATATACATATACACTGTACAGCGCTGCATAATATGTTGGCACTATATAAATACTAAAATAATATTAATCTGAAGCGCAATCGATGCAGAGAATCGAGTGCGATCGCTTTTTCTTCACGGGTAGTTCCAGGACGCGTCTGCGGCCCCGCAACCGTCCGTGACAGCATAGAATGAATGTCAATGGTGACGCAGATGTATTGTGTTTTGAATGTGTTTATTTTTTCATAAAAACCAAGGTAAATTATGTATTTCCGCTTTCTCCAGCCCCTTGCAGCTGACATGTCCCACGTCGCAGCTCCGCTTTCCACCACCGGCCCAGGGTCACCGCACGATGTCCCTCCAGGCGTCCTATACGAGCGCTGCTGTCAATCAAGGCCACATTGTCCACGGCTTACTGCGCAGGCTCAGAACTACTACGCCTGCACAGTACGCTGTGTACAACGTAGGCTTGATTGACAGCGGCGCTCGCGCAGTAAGGACCACCTCGATGTCGTCCTCTGCACCATGCGGGGACCCCAGGCCAGCGGCTGCGAACGGAGCAGGACAGTCGGCTGTCAGCGCGGGACAGTTGGCGACAAGGGGCGGGAGAAAGCCCCAGGTAAGTAAAAGCAACGGAGCTGCCAGCGGGACCCGCAGAAGAGCCAGGACGCCGGGGGACCTCGCGGTCTAAGGTGGGCTGGAGGAAGCCCCAGGTAAGTTAAATTTTTGATTCAAAGTACTGCTCAGGGTCCCTTTAAAGGGGCGATTTCCAGAGCTTTTTTAGGCCCTGCTTTCCCCTATGAAATCCCTCCAAAAATGTTGCATCCATGGCAATTACGATTTCACCAAATTGAATCAATCCTGTGGGATCTCCTCCATTGCTTTTTATTAGACTAGAGCTTTAGGAGTTGCCAGTGATTCCAAAGCGTGTCTTAAAGCACTCTAGTGGGTCCCAGGTCTTAGGACCTTTTGAAATCACGATTTCCAAAAGCGCAAAGTTCCATGATTTCCACCGCAATCATGATTGGCCGGTAATTGTAGGCTACGGATTACTTCAGGAAAATTGCAAAAAATCTGCTAGACCAGACAAGAAAGTGGATCCACCTTGCATTGACTAAAGGTGCCCATACACGGTACAATCAAATCGTTTGATTTTACCGTTTATTCGACCAAAAGATCAAATAGAGAAGAAATTGAAAATAATCCCTTTCTCAAATGGATTATTCTGGTTTTTTTCCCTTTAAAATCTTATACAAAATAAAAATTGTATATGGCTACCTTAACATTAACCTAGCGCTTTTGGAATTGCAGGTGGGTTCCAGGCAGGTTTCACCAAACCAATGCAATGAAATCTGGAGCACAAAGGAAGCAGATGCACAGAGCCATGAATGATTACTTGCTCCAAGCAATCTCTGCATTTTTGCACAAATGGTCCTTGCACAGATTTTGATAAATTTTCCCCAGTAGTGTGTCAGGTAGGTGAATCAACAACTCTCTCACTTCATTTCCCACATTACAAATAGAAATGGTCACTTAGATGCTAATGCCTGGTACACACCATGCAATTTCCTGTCAGATTGAATCAATCATTTGCAACAGGTCTGAACTGATTTCCTATAGTTTTTCTAATCAATTTTTCTAACCACATCTGTACAAAATCAACTGGAAAGCAGATCGGACCTGTTGGAAATTATTGAATCTGTAGATAAATTGCACCATCTGTACTATGCATAAGAATGCATGCAACTTGGAACTGGGCCAATTAAATGGACTTCTGACTACTAGCCCAATACTAAGCTGCATGCCATCTGCAAGCACCAGAGCCGAGACAAGGTCCTCCAGCACCCAAGGCTGAGACACCAAAGTGCGCCCCTCCATCCCTCCCACCCCAGCTGTCACACAGTGATTGCTATTAGACTAAGAGGCCCCTCAGGACCCCCAACACCTTCATCTTTAGTTATCTTGCTTGCAGTCACTGCCATGTATCCCCTTTTTATTTCCCTCTGCTTCAAGCACAATAGGGGAATGATAGCTGAGTGAGTTATGCGCCCCCTCCTACACTGCGCTCTCAGGCTGGAGCCTCTCTCGCCTGTGCCTCAGCCCGCCCCTGGCAAGCACCCCAGAATTCCTTTCCTCTATGATAACGAGCCTATCCTTTCCTTGCAAATCATTTGTACAAACCTGTGCTGTTTGGCAATGATGTAGCTTAAAAGAGAAGGGGGGACATATGAATAAGTATCTCAGTCTCCTCTTGCCAGTGTCCCATTCTGAAAACTGCAGAGTCCTCACCTCTGCTGCCATCAGCAGGCCAAGCGCAGAGATCTAGTGTAAAAAATAAATGAAAACCGATAGCAATGCTCAAACTGTTGTGCACTTTTTTTTTTTATTAGGGCATATAAACACACGTGCTGTTCAAACAATGACCATACACATGACGCAGTCACTCAGCAGCTATCACAGCTGTCAGCTTACCTAGATGTAAGTCGCACTTCCTTTACTCACTTATTTAGAAACACGTGTCCAATACAGACATCCGCTCACATTCATTAAGCGGCCATTATTGTTGCTGGCAACCAGAAAACTCCGACGCTATAGTATCTCTGCTGGTTCCTGTAAACATGTCTTTCCACCACTAGGTGGTGCTGCCATCATATAATATCGTATACAGCGTGCAGTCGGCAAAGCTAAATTGAGAGTCTTCGTGTTTGAATGAGTATACTAAATAAAATGTAACCAAGACAAATGTAACCAAGTGCACAGCTCCCAACTGTCTTTTTTCAGATGGACTGTCCCTCTTTGGGAACTCAGTCCCCATCCCTCGTTTTCCTTATTTGTTCCTCTTTTAGGACTCCTACAGATGTACATATATATCGTTTTCTCCTGAAAAATGTGTTTGATTGGCTGTTTGTATCATTTTTTGAAGACCAAGCACAGTTTAGGGACCCTGAGCAGATGGCGTGGATATGCATTTAAGCATACCCACAAATACTCTGTAAGGCCCGGTTCACATAAGGCCCGGTTCACATTAGCGGTGGCCGTCCGGAATCGCCGTGCCGGAGCCGGACCGCTTGCAGAACGGACGGAACGGACGCACGGCAATAGCAATGAAAGCCTATGCGTCCGTTCTGCCGGACCGGAGCCGGGCCGGATCCGGACCGGATCCGGACTCCGGCGTCCGTTCCAACATGCGCTATTTTTTGGTCCGGCTCCTCCGGCAGCCGTATCCGGAGCGGAGCCGGACTGCACCATCCGGCCAATACAAAGCAATGAGAGCCGGAGAGCGCACAACACACTGGCTACAAAAACCGGACGTTCTACCCCACTTCCTATGCATTTTGGATGGGGACCACATGGGCCCAGCGTTCAAAGAGTGGGGCAGCAGCGATTTCATGCTGGAGCTCGTTTTGGCAGCAACATGTCTGATGTCTGATAACGAGGAGGCGAACAACAGGAAGGAGAGAATTCCCAGGTTTACGAGTAAAAAATGCCTGGATCCATGGTCCCAACTGCAGTCTCTGTATCCACGGATGGTCTCCACACGTCCACCTGTCTCCAACAATGACCCCAGACCCTTCTGCTGACCTCCCAGACCCCAGGTATTTACAGGATGTTATCTCCTTAAGAAACCGGATCCGGACCGCAACCGTGTTCACACCGCACGGAAACCGGATGCAAACGGACCGGATCCGGACCGGATCCGGATAGGAACCGTACGGATCAGGTCCGGTCCGGCTCCGGTGCGTTCCGGACATCCGGTGCGGTTTTGACAAAACCGCAAGTGTGAACGGGGCCTTAGCGGTTGTTTGCCAAACGGACCGGATGACCTGACCGGATCCGGACCGGATCCGGATCGGAACCGTACGGTTCTGATCCGGATCCGATCCGGATCCGGTCAGGTTGCATCAGGTGGTAATCAGGATGCGATCCGGATCCGTTTGGCAAAGTTAACGGAAAAAAAAAAAAAATGGGGTCTGGGAGGTCAGCAGAAGGGGGACCTGTGGAATCAGGCCCTCTGCTGTTTAGCACTCACCTCCACCTCCGACATGCTGCCAACATCCTGCCAACACCTCCAGC
The DNA here is from genome assembly GCF_040937935.1 of Hyperolius riggenbachi. Lineage (NCBI taxonomy): Eukaryota > Metazoa > Chordata > Amphibia > Anura > Hyperoliidae > Hyperolius > Hyperolius riggenbachi. Next base: position 517,146,016 of record NC_090646.1, on the reverse strand, counting down.
TCGTGCTGCTCCACTCCAAAATGCTTGCCCATGTGTCCCCAGCCAATATCGCCGCAAAAATCCGCATAGGAAGTGGGGTAGAACATCCGGATTTCTCAGCCAGTGTGTTGTGCGGCCTCCGGTTCCCATTTGTTTGTATTGGCCGGATGGTGCAGTCCGGCTCCTCCCCGGATACGGCTGCCGGAGGGGCCGGATGAAAAAATAGCGCATGTTGGAACGGAGGCCGGAGTCCGGATCCGGCCCGGATCCGGTCCGGCTCCGGTTCTGCAGAACGGACCCATGTGAACGGACGCATAGGCTTTAATTGCTATGCCGTGCGTCCGTTCTGCAGGCGGTGCGGCTCCGGCACGGCGATTCCGGAGGGCCACCGCAAGTGTGAACCGGGCCTAAGGCCTAGTGCACACCAGAGCGGTTCTGCTGCGGTTTGCGATCCGCTTGCGGGTGCGGATCCGCTAGGGTAATGTATTTCAATGGGCTGGTGCACACCGGAGCGGGAGGCTTTTTGCAGAAACGCATACTCCCGGGCTGCTGGAGATTTTGGATTGCGGATGCGTTTCTGCCTCAATGTTAAGTATAGGAAAAACACAAACCGCTCTGAAAAACAGCACTTCAGAGCGGTTTGCCAGGCAGTTTTTGTTACAGTAGCTGTTCAGTAACAGCTTTACTGTAACAATACATGAAATCTACTACACCAAAAACGCTTCACAAAACAGCAAAATGCTAGCTGAAACGCTACAGAAAAAGAAAAAAAAGCGTTTCAAAATCTGCTAGCATTTTGCGGATCCGCTAGCGGTTTTTGGTGTGCACTAGGCCTAAGGGCTGGTGCACACCGAGCTGGTTTTCTGGCGTCTTTACTGCCGCTTGCGGCTGTGGATACGCTAGGGTAATGTATTTCAATGGGGTGGTTCACACCAGAGTGGGAGGCATTTTGCTGAAACGCATACTCCCGGGCTGAGGCATTTTTTGGATTGCAGAGGCGTTTCTGCCTCCAATGTTAAGTATAGGAAAACCGCAAACCGCTCTGAAAAAAGCCAGTTCAGAGCGGTTTTGCAGGCGTTTTTGTTACAGAAGCTGTTCAGTAACAGCTTTACTGTAACAATATATGAAATGTACTACACCAAAAACGCTACCCAAAACGCTAGCTGAAACGCTTAATAAAAATAAGAAAAAGCGTTTTAAAAACAGCTAGCGTTTTGCGGATCTGCTAGCGGTTTTTGGTGTGCCCCAGGCCTAATGTCCTCTCACATAACGGCCCATTTAGTAAAGCTTTCTCTCCCCAGTCCAGCCAGCGTAAATTGCATTGGGGCCAGCAACTCTCGGTCTCAGCATAGTTGCGCTGTGACCCCAGAAGCGGATGTCGGGTCATGCGGTCTGCACATGCTCCGGCTTCCGTCTTCCTCCTCTCAGCCTATCTGTGCAAGAGCGGCACGTCGTCGTGCTCAGTGCACGAGAGGAGCTTCCGGGGTCATAGCGCAACTTTGCTATGAGTTGCCGGCCCCAATGCAATTTATACCGGCTGGACCGGTGGGAGAAAGCTTTACAAAAACGGGACGGTAAGTGAGAAAGTATTACAAAGTGTACCAGACACATCAAGTTGTAAAACTTTGATACTTATCCGGAGCTTCCTATAGCCCCATAAGCTTGTCCCACGCCATCCTCCCCCAGTCTGCCGTTCAGCCGTGATCTTCCCCGGTAACTTGCTCAGTCGCGCCAGTCCAGGTCTACTGCGCATGCGCGACAGGTCCACGCATGCTCAGAAGACCCACACTGGACCAGACTGAGCCTGTTACCGGGCTGATCACGGCTGAACGGGGCTGGAAGAAGCCCTGGGTAATTATCAAAGCTTTGCAATTTGATGTCTCTGGTTTACTTTAAATACATACCTACGCAGTCTGCTCAGGGTCCCTTTAAACACATTTTATTTAATAGAACATTATTAGTGGGTATTTAAAAAATGCTGACCTCTTCTTCTGCAACAATTATCAGAGCAAATATGATCATATCAAAAACTGTTCCTTTAGAGGAGCACATAATCCAAAAAGCCAGGAGATCCAACATGAGACTAAACAGTCCCACTTCCCTCATTGCCAATTGACAAAGCACTCACATGCCGCACTGCAAGCACAGCATTACACTTGAGAAAAGGACACCTGTAGTCAAGTATGTCTATTTAAATAAAAGTACAGGCAAGCTTTGGGGCGGCTTGTGAAGGCTTACCACCCATATTCCCACGAAGGACACAGGAGGCCGAACTTGTTATTATGAGGTGGGGACATAGGGTTCACCCTATATTCCCTTGGAATTCCTACTGAGGAGGAAGGGGGATGTCACAAGAGCCACCCATCTTACAATGGTGGTGGGGGGTGATACAGGGGACCACACATGCTATAATGGAGAGGGGCACAGGGCCAACACTTTTGTGTTAGGGAGACGATGATTGCAATCATTATATGGGGTTAACAAAAAAGATATTTAATATTTGTGAGAAATGGTTGCTGCATTGTACTGTATTTTTTGAGGGTGGGGTAATGGTTGTAATAATCGCCTAAAGTGTACCCGAGATGGGATTAAAAACAAATGTGTATATATATATATATATATATATATATATATATATACATACACTAGTGACTTAGGGCTAGGTCTGTCACTAATACCACATACACACACACAAACACAGGGCTTCCTCCAGCCCCCTCCAGGCTTATTGCTCGCTCGCTGTCCTCTTCCTTCCTTGTTTGTCCGCAACTGGCCCCAGAAATACCACCAGTCGGTGGCAGACGAAGTCCGGTCGCGCATGCGCAGTTGGCCCCGGACCAGAGAACTTTCTGAGGCCAATTGCAGAAGAAGGAAGAGGCAGAGAAGGACCGTGAGGGAGTGATAAGCCTAGAGGAGGCTGGAGGAAGCCCCAGGTATGTATATTTTTTCTTTAAATCCCAATCTCCGGTTTCCTTTAAGCATATGCACAATTAAGTCCCCCCATTAGCCAGCACCAACAGGGATTGGCTGATACAGGGATAAGTGTAGTTTCTGGTTGCTTGAGAGCCAGTGTTAAAAATAGGGCTAACTAAAATAAACCGTGCTTTATCCCACACTGTGTACTTACCAAAAACTCTTAAGCTACAGTGGTTTGCAAAAGTATTCACAAGTGAAGTTTTCCACATTGTTATATTACTGCCACAAACATGAATCAATTTTATTGGAATTCCATGTGAAAGACCAATACAAAGTGGTGTACACGTGAGAAGTGGAACGAAAATCATACGATTCCAAATATTTTTTACAAATAAATAACTGCAAAGTGGGGTGTGCGTAATTATTCAGCCCCCTTTGGTCTGAGTGCAGTCAGTTGCCCATAGACATTGCCTGATGAGTGCTAATGACTAAATAGAATGCACCGGTGTGTAATCGAATGTCAGTACAAATACAGCTGCTCTGTGTTGGGAGCAACAACACCATGAAGTCCAAAGAACACACCAGACAGGTAAGGAATAAAGTTATTGAGAAATGTAAAGCAAGCTTAGGCTATAAAAAGATTTCCAAAGCTTTGAACATCCCACGGAGCCCTGTTCAAGCGATCATTCAGAAATGGGAGGAGTATGGCACAACTGTAAACCTACCAAGACAAGGCCGTCCACCTAAACTCACAAGCGAACAAGGAGAGCGCTGATCTGAAATGCAGTCGAGAGGCCCATGGTGACTCTGGATGAGCTGCAGAGATCTACAGCTCAGGTGGGGGAATCTGTCCATAGGACAACTATTAGTCGTGCACTGCACAAAGTTGGCCTTTATGGAAGAGTGGCAAGAAGAAAGCCATTGTTAACAGAAAAGCATAAGAAGAAGTATCGTTTGCAGTTTGCCAGAAGCCATGTGGGGGTCACAGCAAATAAGTAGAAAAAGGTGCTCTGGTCATATGAGACCAAAATGGAACTTTTTGGCCAAAATGCAAAATACTACGTGTGGCGGAAAATTAACACTGCACATCACTCTGAACACACCATCCCCACTGTCAAATATGGTGGTGGCAGCATCATGCTCTGGGGGTGCTTCTCTTCAGCAGGGACAGGGAAGCTGGTCAGAGTTAAGGGAAGATGGATGGAGCGAGCCAAATACATTCCAATCTTGGAAGAAAACCTCTTGGAGTCTGCAAAAAACTTGAGACTGGGGTGGAGGTTCATCTTCCAGCAGGATAACGATCCTAAACATAAAGCCAGGGTGCAGAAGAAAGGAGGTCCCGCTATACCAATGGCTGGAAGAAATAAAGGTCTCCATTTATTTGTCACATTAGTGACACAAAAAATGCACAAAAAAATTAAAAAGCTGCTGCTGATATGGGGGGGCTTCCCATGGACTCTGTCGGATTTTTATCTTATTCTAATAATAATAATAATCTTAATTTGTCATTTACCATTTGCCATGATCCAACTGAGATAAATTATTTGGATCTGACTCCAAGTGGCTCTCAGACATCAAATAGGATAGTTACCAGAACCTTCCGTAAGGCCAGTGCAGGGAATTCACTCCTGTTAGCCTCCAGCTGCCATCCAAGACACACACTGAGGGCAATTCCTTATGGAGAATTGTTAAGAGCAGCCAGAAACTGTTCTGACCCCAATGACATGGAACGAGAGCTGGACTTGGTGGAAAAGAGACTCCAGGACCGGGGCTATGACAACTCTATTCTCAAAAGAGCCAAAGAGCAAGTGATGTCCAAAAACTGACAAGAGTTGTTATACAAGGATGCTGGCTGCAGACCGGGACACAGTAGTAGGGGGTTGACTTTCACGACTCCCTATAGCTTGGAATACAACAAAATAGTCAGCATTGTTAAAAAATACTTGCCTGTTCTGCACTCAGAGTGGGGCGTCAATTCACTAAGGGTTACCGACTGTTTTACCGAATGTTCGATAAATGTTCGGTAATTTTAAGTCCTGTTTGCAATTCATTAATATTTACCGCATGTATTACCACATTCGATAAATAGTCGATAACTATTCGGTAAATATTCGATACATTTTCGGTAACTCTTCGGTAATTTGCAAAAAAACAGTATTCACTAAAAAAAAAAGGGGGTGTGACCACACGTCAAATAAGAACAGTTTATCTCCACTGTAGAGCTGACGGTATCTACTGTAGAGCTGTCGGTATCCATGTTGTTGTACCTGAGGTAAAACATGATCTGACCATCCCTTCATATCATCCTTGTCTCCACGTCTCTGCTCTTCATCTCTGCCACTGCGTGTCTCAGAAGTTCCTTCTCCCCACATCTTTCTCCACCATCCGTCCTCCCTGTAATGACGACAAACTACAGCCACGCCCTCCGTTACCCAGAAGTCAATGCAAGCCTTCACTTCTGCCGATAATTTAAGGAATGCTTCCCACACATTTAACACAGTTATCACCATCTTTTCGGCAGTTTACCGACCCCATATCGAAGACATATAAAAAAATAACGAATTTACACCGCACTCGATACTTTTTTAATGAATACAGCACAAAAACGTTAATTAACGACTGCGGTAAAATACCGAAGCTTTTTGTTTTAACAAAATGTCTTTAGTGAATTGACACCAGATCCTAAACTCTGCAAAATTCTGGAAGAAGGCTGCAGATTTTCTGTACGCCAAGCCCCCGCCCTTTTTCTACTACCGCACTTCATTCTGTGGATTGAAGCCTGAGAAGCTCTCTGTGCTTCAAACATACACACAGTTCAGTACAGCTCACTAGAAGAGATATATATATTATATAAAAAGCAGCTGGAATCAAATGCATTGGCAGCTTTCAGGGCAAGATAAACTACACTTTGGAAACTTGTAATTTGTAGACAGACAATATTACTTGTGCACAAAAGCAAATATGATCACTGTACGAGTAATAAAAAGTAACGTCAGAGTTTCAGATGTGTAAGGAAGTGTAAAAGTAGATTTATGTATCTTGCATGGCCAGGATTTTTTTTTTTTTTGCCGGTTGCTTGAGGATTCTGGTTACCAGAGTTCTGGCTAACAGGGGCTTTACTGTATATGGTAGAGGCCTGCATGGATCTACTGTTTTAGACCCACAACTTACTTTGAGGAAACTGCTACCCGCACCCGACCCATGAGCCACTGGAACAGCAACCAGTCACTCTACCAGCTTCTATGGTCATGCCTCAACTCCTTGGCTTCAGGCTCCTGTATAAACCTTAATTGTGATTCTCCCTAACAGCTCAATCCCACAATTCAAGGGCACAGAGGCATGTAATTGTGCACAGAACATGCCTCTGTATCCTATTAAGTTTTAATACATCGGCCTCAGGTTCTCTTTAGGCCTTGTTCACATGTTAGATGGTTCTTAGCAAAGGTTGAGAATCTAGTGTATGTGCAGTGGCCCCCAATCCCACTTAGGAAAGGAAGGAAACAATTATCTTTTTACACAGGGCCAAGTGGGTTTGGAGAGGTTTTTACCCCTTTTTTGAATAAAATCATCACTTTAAAACTGCATTTCTTGTTTACCTGGCCCCATCCTGTAGAGCCATATCAATCCCTGTCATGTACTGAGGAGGACCAAAAGTCCGAAACAGGCTGTCTAAATGTGGGGTTGATGTGGCTGTGTAAAATGTAATGCTATAGGCTTGCTATACACCAGCGGTTCTGGATGCTATCCTGGCTACAGGGGCATAAAGTAGGGGTGCATTGTGGGTAACCACAAATGTTCACTTATAGCTGAACTATTGCAAGTTTTCTTCTGTTTTAAGAAGGCAAATCACACCAAGCATTGTTTACCTGGGTTGCCTTTGTCTAATATTTAAACTTGTTTGACTATCTGTATCATGTAATTTTGACAAACACACAAAAAAAAAATGAAGAATCAAGAGCGGGCAAGTACTCAATTTATTTCTGAGTAAAGCCTCTTTTCCAGGGCTGTGGAGTCGGAGCATTTTTTGGGTACCTGGAGTCAGAGGTTTCAAAGACTGAGGAGTCGGATGATTTTTGTACAGACTCCACAGCCCTGTCTCTTTCAGAAGCTAGTCTCCTACACCAGCTGGGCGCTTATTAGCGCTTTGTACAGGTGTCCCCACCACCTACGGAGTCACATTTCAGCATGGCAGTGGCCGTACTCAGATGAGACATGTCGCGGTTCCCTGCCACCAAGTAACACCATCACATCAAGCGAAGACACACGTAGAGTTATAAACCCTGCCACTCGGCTGCATTTTAATTGAACCAGAATGGTGCCCTTGGGCAGCAGATGGGACGCTGAACTCTCCGAGACCTCTTTCTGATGGGAAGCTGAACTGCGCGATTGACAAGCAGTTCATCATCCCATCTGCCAACCACCAGTGTACTTTGAGTGCAATTTAAATGCAGCTGAATTGCAGTGGAAGTAACATCATGTTGAGAAGGGGGGGGGGGGCACTGTCTAGCGTCAGTATCAAGCACTAACAAGCACCCCCGAGTAGGAGAGCAGCTGACAGGCGATTTCACCAACTGTCGGTTGCCCGTCTGAAAGAGGCCTTACTGCATTCTTGTAGTTTGCTAGTCTAGGCCACACCTGCTGGAAACAGTGAGCAGAGAACATGTAAAACAATGCATCCATTCCAGTCAGGTATGGTAAGTTAAAGAAGCAAAACAGATTCAAATATTTGTTTCCAACTTTATTATCTTTTTCCAGACAACCATACCTCTATTACACTGTCCTGAAACATCCAGAAATGTATTAAATTAATACAGCTTTAATTGCCAATTACAAAGTCATTCATAGAAAGCCAGGTACAGAATTCTCAATATAAGAAAACCCACGTAAGAACATACATATTACAAGAACAAATAAATATGTACTTGATATTAATACATCATACTGATAAAAAGATCCTCGCTCTTAATCACGTCTGAACCTTTTATTTGGACAGAATACGCATATTTACATTCATCCATTCTTACACCTACTATACATTTCTTATGCAACAGTCTTTTCATACACATATTCAAATAGGTCTCCTTGTCTAATTATTAACTTAGCAATAGAGTCTATAAACATTTTCTTTTTTACAGTAATAGCATAAGGCGACAAGTACACCATCTGTATGATATTCTAAGAGGAAAAAATAATCAGAGACAGAAAAGGAAACAGAAAAAAAAAAAAGTATCATTTGAACGTTTGGTTGGGGGTATAAAACCCAGTTCCCAATTAAAAAAAGAATTATCCTTGAATATTTTTTTTTCCCATGATGAAGCAAATTGGGTGCGATGGAACATTAGAGGCACGAGCGGATCTGGACTTGAGGTTTTAGACTGACTTGTCTGCCAGCCTCTTATACCCTGTAATTTGCCTTGCTATTTGGAATGCACAGTTAAAGGGGCTTCAGTGCTCCCATTGGTACTCCTCAGTTTGAGATCAGTGATGTCAATGGCTTATATGAGCAGGATGTAAGATGGGTGAATACAGGGAGCTGCCCTCTGCACTGGCAGACATAGGGTCATGTGTGCTTTACTATGAAAAGGTGCATGTTGCCCATGTTCATACAGAGTACCTTCTCAACTACATAACTGGAGAGGATCACCAGCTGAGGTTTATGAAACAGATATGTAGTATCACCATACAATGCAGCTTAGTAAATCATTGAAAAAGAGGAAAATAATACTGTGCAAAAAGCAATAATGTATACTACAGCAACCCATAGCAGCCAGATATCAGCTATACAGATCAGTTACATTCTGCATTTTGAACCCCTACACAGTGCTTGGTGAAATCATGGAAATACTGAAGATTTTAATCACCTACTATCCATAGCTTGTTGTAAATGTGAGACAAACGTGGAGACCTTCTCTACCGGTTGCAGAGATGCCGGGGTACAAGGGAAGCAGCTTGCTTTCAGAACTAGAATGTATAAGGCTCTGTACCCACAAGCACCAATAGGAGGGAGGGATCCCAGACCGTAAGAGGGGGAAGGGGGGTAGAAAATTCAGGAAGTGACTGATCTGAGCTGTTTAGTGCAGCAAGTGTAACATAAGATGATTTTGGATTCCTTGTTACAGTATAGAGGTGAGTGTCGCATCTGTAGAAGGCTATAGGAAATGCCCATACTGGCAGCAGGAAGGGCAGTGGTACATGGCAAGAGCATGGTGCAGGGCTTAAATAAAAAAAAAAAAAAAATAGGTGGTACAAAACAGTCTTCAGAAGTCCTACTAAAACACAATTTCAGGGGGAAATTCTTTTTAGTTTTAGATTTGTTGTAAAAGGTTAGAATCCCTTGAATTGTTATTGCTTTCTGTGGTCCACTTGTGAAATATTTGTGTAAAAGTGACGGAAAGAGCAACAACACATCGCAGGGAAATGTTAGATTCCTGGATTAGTTCTTATTGCCGTTTCTCATTTCCTGTTCCTGCTGCTACTTAGTTTTCAAATCCAAGCCACAGAGCTCAGAGACACAGGAAGTACACTAAAATCTCAACGCAGACCGCAATAAATCCCTCCAAAATTTTCTAACCCCTTTCCACATTCACCAAAGCAAACAATTTTCCTGAAATTGGGTTTTCGCCTCCTTCCTGTTCACCTTCTCTAGAAAATATAAACACTTTGGTTGTTTTTTTTCCAACACTATATTTCCAGCCCAATTTAAAAACACACAGATTATTTCTTTCACATCAGGAACCCCTGAATACTGATAGCATTGTGGTAAAGATATGGTTTTCATTACTTTGTCCATATTTGTAGAGTGCGTTTCTGTGACTGGTGATGCCAGGCACCAGCACTTGTCACGTGTTTGTTCATCACTCTTGATATTAGTAAGAAATAAAGAATCTAAATCAAAGATAAAAATCAATGCCTCTGTAAATTACATCCAGTGTCACGCATCAAAGGCATTTTAAATGTACAAATGTAAATAAAGTGCAAATAGGAAACAAAACATTACAGATGATACATGTACTAACATCCGGTGAACTTTAAAATAGAGGCAAATATTGCATGAGGTTTCAAACGCAGATCACTGTGCAAAGCCCTTAAATGGAAGATTGAAGCAAATGTAGATTTATTTCATTGCTTGAAAGGTGCAGTCCTAGTTCAGCCAATAAAGGGAAATGCTGGTGAGGTTGATATATCCCAACAAACAGAGGGCCAAGAGCTAAAAATTTAGCATTAGAAGGTCTCATCATCGTTGCAGCTGCTTGTCCAATGACCAAACACCTCACAGATGTCACAGTATGGTCTCTCCTCTTTTCTGTTGCCATGGAAATTTGAATGAGGAGGAGAGTCAGGCAATTGGGTCTGTGTTGGGCAGTCTTCTGTATCATGGAGGTCGAAACAGTCACAGATATCACAGAAAAGGCGAGGGGGCACTTTCTTCTTACTTTGTGTTCCATTCAAGCTGGAAGACAAATTTATTAAACTGATCATCTGCAAATTATACACATCTGTTTTTTTAACATGCACTAAGGACAAAATGCACTTTGAACATGCCTATGCAATAGCTGAAAGAAGAAGTAATTGACAAACATATGGCATGCAGAAGTACATGTAGTACAAAGAGTCAGAGTCAACTGAAGGAATGAGGTGGAAGGACAATATACAAGCTAGGATTTAAACTGTCCATAAATACAGTACATTACTAACAATAGGAAGTAATACATAATTGTATGCTACACAGCAATACTATCCTTCATACAACTGGCAGTTACATCAGACTAGTATACTATAACATACTCATTAAAGCACCACTGTCGTAGTGTAGTGTTACTGTTGTAATCCAAAAGATGTGCAACATACAAGCAGTTAGTCAAAGCAAACAACTATCTAAATTGACCTTTTCACTTAAAGAGGAACTCCAATGAAAATAACGTAATGAACATTTTACAATAATGATTTGTAAATGATTTAGTCAGTGTTTGCCCATTGAAACATCTTTCCTCTCCCCGATTTACATTCTGACAATTATCATATGGTGACATTTTTACTGCCGGCAGGTGATGTCAGTGGAAGTAGCTGCTGCTTGCTTTTCTTGGCAGTTGGAAACAGATGTTATTTCCCAAAATGCAACAAGGCTCCCACAGTGCGATGTCAACACCATGATCTTAACATCACACTGTGGGAGAGGTTTCAACACAACATCAGCCATCCAGAGGCCCCTGATGATCAGTTTGAGAAAAGTAAAAAAATTTTCATGGGAAAGGGGGCATCAGCTATCGATTGGGATGAAATTCAATCCTTGGTCACGGTTTCTCTTTAAAGTGTACTATACTGATCCTGCTTGCTTGCCTTTGTTGCAGGTGAGCAGGATATTTATAGGTACACTGCATGGACAACTGAAGTGAGAAATATATGGAGGCTGCCATATTTATTTCTTTTTATACAATACCAGTTGCCTGGCTGTCCTGCTGGTCTATTAGGATTCAGTAGTGTCTGAATAATGCCAGAAGCAAGCATGAAGCTAATCTTTCAGATCTGACAATGTCAGAAACACTTGATCTGATGCATGCTTGTTCAGGGTTTATGGCTTTAAGTATTAGAGGCAGAGGATTAGAAGGATAGCCAGGCAACTGGTATTGCTAAAGAGGACATAAATATGTCAGCCTCCATATATCTCTCACTTCAGTTGCCCTTTAAAGAAAGAGACACTGTAACGAGAAAAATGTTCCCTGGGGGGTACTCACCTCGGGAGGCCGAAAGCCTCAGGATCCTAATGAGGCTTCCCCAGTCTTCCTCTGTCCCACAGGGGTCTCGCTGCAGCCCTTCAAAGCCGGCGCGACAAATCCGACAGCCTGTTCAATATTTACCTTTCCAGGCTCCAGTGGGGGCGCTGTTTCGGCTCTTCTGATAGAGATAGGCAGAAATAGCCGATCTCTGTCGGGTCCGCTCTACTGAGCAGGCGACTTGCGCCTGCGCAGTAGAGCGGCCCGACGGAGATCGGCCATTTCCGCCTATCTCCGCGGGAAGAGCGGATACTGCGCCTGCGCTGGAGCCACCGAGGTAAATATTTACATTGCCGCCGCTCCGGGAGGATTTTCGCCGCCACCGTGGGTCCGAGGACGACAGGGGAAGCGTCAATAGGATCCAGAGGCTTCCCCCACCCGAGGTGAGTACCCCCCAGGGGACGGGTTTTCGTTACAGATTTTCTTTAATAAAAGCAATTTATTTTCATAGCTCCTTTCTCTTGATACATCTCTATTCAGAGAGAGTAGCCCTGCCTCCTTGACCCAGGTGACTATTTTTGCTCTTCTCATGCTGCTCGCACCAATCCCACTGACTGCGGGTGGATGTGTCCTCAGCCCGGCAACTTTGGACTTTGCATGGACATTCACAAATTTACTGGAAAAAGAGAGGGTGAGTCATGGAGGCTCTCTGTTATGTAAATCTGAGGGGCCACCTGGGAGAAAGATTGCTCACATGTGCTCTATTATTTCTTCTACCCTTTAAGCCCCCTTTTAGAGATGAGAAAATAATGTGCAAATAATGCTGCATACACACTTGAGATAAAAGTCTCTGGAAAAGGCAAGATCACAGACCAATTTTACCCCATTCCATGTAGTATGAGAGCCATACCTACACAGTCTATTCTATGGAGCTGCACTCCCCATCAGATAAAATCTTTGCAGGATGCTGCACACAAAGATGCTGTACACATTCAAAAGATCATTATCTGCAAAAGATCTCTTCCTGCAATAGATCCATTCCTTCAAAATGCATTCATAGTCTATGAGATCTGCAGATCCTCATACACACCTTGTTTAGCAGGCAATCATCTGCAGATCAGATCCACCAGGATGGATTTTCAGATCTGCAGATGATTGCCAGATATGCAGATGAAGTCTGTTAAACAAGGTGTGTATGAGGATCTGCAGATCTCATAGACTATAAATGCATTTTGAAGGAATGGATCTATTGCAGGAAGAGATCTTTTGCAGATACTGATCTGTTGCATGTGTACAGCATCTTTGTGTGCAGCATCTTGCAAAGATTTTATCTGACATGGAGTTCAGCTCCATAGAATAGACTGTGTAGAGTATGGCTCTCATACTACATGGAATGGGGTAAAATTGGTCTGTGATCTTGCCTTTCCCAGAGACTTTTATCTCAAGTGTGTATGCAGCATTACAGTTTAGTTTGCGCTCCACAGGCGTATGAGGCTGGGAATTGTAATTAATCATCAGCTTTAACTTGTAACAGATTGGCATTCGGCAGTTCCCAAATCTGGTTAGCTTCCTCACAAAGTTCTAAAGGTGGCCATACATCAGGTGATTTGGTGGCCGATCGACCATCCAATTCAATAATAATCGAATTGGATACAAATCTGTGCTAGGTGCATGCCCGACCGTCAATGCAACCAATTCCGGGACATAACTGGTCGCATTGTCAACCGCTCATGCTGCAAGATGTAGGGCCAATCGGTTGCGAGAACAGCGTGCAATTTCGCAACGATTGACAAATGTGACAAAACCCCAGCGCTGTCCTCTCTAATGAAGAATGCCCCCTCAGTGCCCAGTGTAAAGTATACATCACCTCTAGTGATACATCACCTCTAGTCCATACACGCGCGCCTGATGTGGTTTCCTAGTAAGAGCATGCAGGTGGCGACACACACGCGCCCTGTTTAGGAAACCATGTGGGGACGCACGTGTATGCAGAGGAGGAATCCCAGAAGCCAGTGGGGGACAAGGCGGAGACCGCAGATCGGTAACGTATACTTTACACTGGGCCCCGGGGGGACATTTTTCTTTAGGGGAAAGTATCAGGGGTAGAGGGGGGGCATGGCGAACAAGTCCGATTCTGGATCGAAGTGAAAATATGCAACCCTGTCTATTGCTGAAATAAAGCACTTGTACACAAGCACTTGCTTTTACTGGGCATGGACAAGGATTTGCAGTCCAGCTTTGCTCATGCACAGCCAGGAGCACTTTTTCTATCTTAGGAATAGGAAACGTAGCTCACCATGGGCTTAATCCACCAAATATCTCACTATAGGGGTACTTTGAAAGTGTAAGTTATTGTAGGACTCAATACAATACTGTGATTCCATTTCCAGCGTCACACCTCCATATTTTAATGATTTTTTTGTGTAAAGTATTCTTTGACTGAAATGTAATGTTTGTTTCTTCATTGTTGTCTATAAACCATGGCAACCAACAATATTTAAAAAGGTGACTTCGGTCAGATATAGCAATTTTTGTTTGTAAAAGGGAAAGAAAAACATAAGAAACTAAAGAAAATGGCAGAAATGAAAAGATGAATTTCCACTTCAGTCTGAATTAAATGACTTGACATGCCCACTGAGATCAATACCTGTCATGGTTGTCCAAATCCTCCACATTGTTTCCATTGAGTGAGGCTTCAACCATCTGATCGATCTTTTGTTTCAGATCATCATTTTTCCTTTGCAGGTCGACGATTACAGAATTCAGGAAATCAATCTGGCAGATGAAAGAAAAAGGTACATTTACTGCAGCTGAAAAACTCCAGAAAACTAAGTAATTTGACTTTTTAAAGTGGAACTGTCCTTAAAATTTGACACTGTAAAAAAGTCCGATGTGTTGCTAAATACTGCTTTAATTAATAAAAATGTATGTTTGCTGTAATATACCTGTCAGATGTCCTTATTTCTGTTACTGCTTTCTAGTGCAGTGTGCGCGGCCATATGTTGGTTGGCAAGTTTACAGGGCCATCCAGTTGATTTCTACTTCCTCCAGCCCCTCCTTCCTCAAGCAGCTCCTTTCTCCATTCACATGCAAATTAGCCTGTGATAGTGTACAGTTACAGTGATGTCATCTGGCTGTGCCTGTGTATGTAATGTCTGCTGTGTTTTCCAGCCTGTCATTTTTCTGCTCTATATTATCTATCCTCTGTCAGCGTTATACTCTGCTTTTGTGTGTGCTCTGCTACCAGTGTGATTTTTACACTGTATTCTGCCCTTGGCAGTTCTAGGTTTCATTGTCCATTGAGATCTGTTACCTGCCCATACACCACAGGCCAATTCCCGACCAGATTTCAGTACAAAATCTTAGGAAAACATGTTCAATCATGTCGGCAGATTTGACCAGCAAATATGTTCAATCATGTCGGCAGATTTGACCAGCAAATATGTTAAATCGTGTTGGCAGATTTGACCAGCAAATATGTTCAATCGTGTCGGCAGATTTGACCAGGAAAGACGTTCAAACGTGTCGGCAGATTTGACCAGCAAAGACGTTCAAACATGTCGGCAGATTTGACCAGCAAAGACGTTCAATCGTGTCGGCAGATTTGACCAGCAAAGACGTTCAATCGTGTCGGCAGATTTGACCAGCAAAGACGTTCAATCGTGTCGGCAGATTTGACCAGCAAAAACGTTCAATCGTATTGGCAGATTTGACCAGAACGGCAGCCAGTCCCGTGTGCTGTTCTGTGTCACACCCCCCCCCCGGAGAGCAGGAGCCAGTGTGGATGTCCTCCAACAAATACACCCCCCCCCCCCCCCCGCAGCGGGAGCAGATTCACTCACCTCTGTACACAAACATACACACATGCTCTGTACGCGTACACACACACACGCACACGCCCTGTACACATATATACACACACATGCTCTATGTACATACATACACACATGCTCTGTACACATACACACACGTACGTTCTATGTACACACACACACACACACACACACACACACACACACACACTCTATGTACATATATACACACATGCTCTGTACACATACCTACATACATGCTCTGTACACATACATACATACATACATACATACACACACGCTCTATGTACATACATACACACATGCTCTGTACACATACATACATACATACATGCTCTGTACACATACATACATACATACATACATACACACGCACACGCTCTACGTACATACATACACACATGCTCTGTACACACACACACATACATACACACACACGCCCTGTACACATACACATATGCCCTGTACACATACATACATATGCTCTGTACACATACATACACATCATACATAAATACACACATGCTCTATATCACATACATACATGCACACATACATATACACACTGCATCCACACACAAACACAGCACCTCTCTCTCCTATAGCAGCAGTCAGCAGCATTTCCTGTCATCCACCTCTCTCCAGCGTCTTCAGTCTCCCGGAGGAAGGGGGGCGGAGACTGACATTCCTATCCACGCTGAGTGCATCAGTGTGTAATCAGCTCCGGGGAAGCAGAGAGCTCACAGAGGAGGGAGGGGAGAACAGGCTGTAAACAGCCCAAATGTAACAACTTCAGTGCCGCGGCAATGAACGTCATAGAGGGGAGGGGGGAATTCATGTATGTTATATTATAGAGTTTATTGAAATTTTGGTTGCCATATATACTAATGTTTTTGCCTACAGTTTTAAACAAGGTTTGAAATGGTTTAATTTGATATTTAGAGGTCAGGTCCACTTTAAAATACAGGTAAAGTTGGACTGCACAGGTCTTCTAGATCTAGATAACTGAAAAAATGGTCAGAAAACTTGTATGTGGCTGTGAAAATCACTTCAGACATACTATGTTAGCATTACTGTCTCACTGGTATCTATTGCTGTTCTTTAAAAGAACCCGAGGTGTGTTTAAAGAATGTTATCTGCATACAGAGGCTGGATCTGCCTATACAGCCCAGCCTCTGTTGCTATCCCAACCCCCACTAAGGTCCCCCTGCACTTTGCAATCCCTCATAAATCACAGCCATGCTGTGTGGCTGTGTTTACATCTGTAGTGTCAGTCTCAGCTGCGCCCCCGCCTCCTGCATAGCTCCGGTCCCTGCCCCCGTCCCTTCCCTCCAATCAGCAGGGAGGGAAGGGATGCAGGCGGGGACTGGAGTTCTGCAGGAGGCGGGGAGAGCAGCAGACTGACACTATAGAGATAAACACAGCCAGCTCTGACAAGCTGTTTGTCAGCAGCGTGGCTGTGATTTATGAGGGATTGCAGAGTGCAGGGGGACCTTAGGGGGGTTTGGGATAGCAACAGAGGCTGGGCTGTATAGGCAGATCCAGCCTCTGTATGCAGATAATATTCTTCAAACCCACCTCGGGTTCTCTTTAGGTTTTATTTTTTAGGTTCCATACAATTTAATCTTCATACCCTCATTTATAAGTCTTGAAAACAAAAATAAGAATATGGGAATCCAGCGAAGTCTCATTTAGAAGCTAGATTTCTTAGCTAACAACATAGATCCAAGTCTTCCTGAGGCTACAAAAGGCCATACTATTAGTGTTGCCCCTCAAGACTGAGCTTGACCCTGTT
The DNA here is from genome assembly GCF_040937935.1 of Hyperolius riggenbachi. Taxonomy (NCBI): domain Eukaryota; kingdom Metazoa; phylum Chordata; class Amphibia; order Anura; family Hyperoliidae; genus Hyperolius; species Hyperolius riggenbachi. The sequence continues at coordinate 517,128,782 of NC_090646.1, read as the reverse complement.
AGCGGCTCTATGAACGAACAAGTGCTGTACAAACGCCTCTCTCAGCTATGCAGAGGGATGACGGTATGGTGCAGAAAGGAACAAATTCCATCAGGTGGGGTAATAAGTAACAATGCACTTAAGGGTAGCTGTAGCTCAGGTACACACACAGGATTATTGGGTGAGAAAGTCCCGACTGAGTTTAATTTGTGTGTGGCTGGATAGTGTGATAGTTAAGGGCTCAGCCTCTGACACAGGAGACCTGGGTTCAAATCTCAGCTCTGCCTGTTCAGTAAGCCAGCACCTATTCAGTAGGAGACCTTGGGCAAGTCTCCCTAACACTGCTAATGCCTATAGAGCGCGTCCTAGTGGTTGCAGCTCTGGCACTTTGAGTCCGCCAGGAGAAAAGTGCGATATAAATGTTCTGTGTTTGTTTGTTTGTTAATTTAGCATGTGTATACATAGCTTTGGAGATTATCAATGAAATGCAAATTTTTGACACCAGGCATGGGCTCACGAGTAGTTAAAGAGTCCCTAAGGACTCAAATTCGTGATTTAAATGAGGCTTAATTGCCTCAGGTGTGCAGCTGGATCTGAAGGGGTTAGTTACCCATAAGTCCGTCATCCTCCCTGCGCTCCAAACAGCTTGCATGCGTCCTATTGGACGCATTGCAAGCCTCACTACACGCACTTCCTCCTTTAAGCCGGAAGGAGGAAGTGCGCGATGGTGAGGCTTGCAACTTGCTTGTTACAAATGATATGCAGACTAAAACTGGATCTATCCACATCTACAGTAAGTGCATTTGATTGGTCCAATTTCAAGCTGTAAAAAAATTTGCACCACTTCGAAAAATTGGAATTCATCGCTCATTCCTGGCCACACTAGTATATAGCATAGCTATATACTATACTACACTATACTATACAGTGTAGCACAGCAAGTTTCTGAACATCAAGTCACAACAATTCTAGGATACATGGTACAATTTATCATTTTTTTCGATTAGATAATTTAGTTTGATTATTCCGTTAGATCAAATATAAAGATTTTACCAGCATGTCCGATCAGATTTTTCTCAAAAAACTGGGATAATTGTTCGAATTTCTTGATCGAAAAAAAAAAAAAAAAATTTCAACTTTCATTCGATTATTTAGATAGAATAAACGGGAAAATCGAATGTTTTTATTGTATCGTGTATGGGCACCATTAGCCTTTGGGCCCTTTCACACTAGGGCGGTGTGGTGTGTGTGAAACAACCGCAGTGTAATGCAACCCTATGAGGAAGTTCATACTTCCCATTTTGCAGTAAGTTGTGCCAGAAGTCCCTAACGCTAGCGCAGAACTACGTTACCGCATGGCTCCTGTAGCGGCTTACAGTAATCTGCGTCGGCATGGAAGTCATGTTAGTCTGCGGCAACGCAGGTTTTTTTTAAAAAGTAGAAATCGTGACGTGCATGTGTGGAAGCGTATTTTTACAATACGCTTCCATGCCCTTACCCACACCCCCAAGTAGGAAGTGACCGCAAGCATATGTCACTTACTGCTTGGCTGGTGGCTAGACAGGGAACACCGCGTACTAATGCGGTGTTCCCTGAAGGCCTGTTTCTGGCGGTGCTATAGGTGTGACGCACCGCATCGCTGCTGCCAGTTTGCAGTGTGAAACTGGCCTTAGTCTTCGCTTTAACATGCCCAACCATGCAAGATATTTTAAGAAAAAAAGAAAAAAAAAAAAAAAAAAAAGATAGCTCTATTACACACAAGCAATAGAAAAATCACTCCTTTGTGTTTCAGGTAAGTTATTAACAACATTTTTAGGGGATTTAAATGAGCTGAACACCAGAGTAAAGCCAACTGCTTTAACAGAACTTCTTTCAACTACTGATTTATGGCTGCATAGAGACAATTACTACAAATACCAGTGTGAGACGTTATTAGGACAACACAAGAGTTTAAGTGGAGTAAAAGATTGGGGCAAATGCAGCAATAATAATAAGATTGCAACAATGATAATTCGATAAACCACAGTTTTACATAACACCACTAGTTGCAGTTGGATGACAGCATGCTGAATAAGTGGTTTGTATACTTGCCTTCCAAGACTAGGGTCCCAGGTTTCAGACTGTGCTACCACTTGAGCTGATAATTGACATTTGTTGTCTGTTCTCCGCTCATCGCAAAACAATAACTGATCCTATTTTATATATAGGAGCTGCTCAGACTTGTCAGTCTGCAATAGATCAATTGGATCCTTTGCAGTAAGCGGACCGCATTCCTGTACCATCCATGATCATCCCGGGCAGATGGATATGTTCCCCATATAGCCTATGGAGGTAGTGCATCTGCCCTGGGCTACAGTGGACCATCAGAGTGGACACTACACTGTCTGCCCCTGCTGACCGCATGTGATCCAGTGGCAGATGGGAACCGAGCCTAAATCCGGTTCAAATCGCAGTTAGGACACCATCCGCATGGAATTTGTGCATACTGTACATACTTGCATATAAGCCACATTTTTAGCACAAAAAGAAAAAAGTGCTGAAAAATACCCCCCTCCCCGGCTTATACATGAGTCAGCTGGCTGTGCTATCCACTGTGTCCATGCCCCGCAACATGGTAAAGTGCAGCAGTGAACAGACTGATCTGTCCTACCGTGTACAGCATTGCAAAAAGCCGTGGCTGCCTCATACTGGGGGCTCATATTGCTATGGGGAGTGGGTGTCTCATACTGGGAGCACACCTTTCTATCGGGATGCCTCATATTCGGGGCACATCTGGCCATTTATTCTGCGGAGGGGGATTATACATGAGTCAATTACTTTTTCCTGGTTTCTGAGGGAAAAGTAGGTACCTCGGCTTATACGCGAGTATATACAATTCTTCCTGTGTTTGCATACGTTTCCTCAAGGCACTCTGAATTCCTCCCATATCTCAAAAGCTTACTGATAAGTGAAATGGTTTTACACCAGAGTTGGCTTCAGACTGCATTATGCTATGACTATGATCGATATTAAAATTTGAACCACTCTCTAACACAGATAGTGACATACATTTTTCAAAGTACTCTCTAAAGTACTGTGGAAATGTCAGCACTATATAGATGCAATATAGTAATAACAATCAACAGAATTGCAGGACCTTTGATCATCTGCTTTGTTACCTGGTTTTCCATGGATGTCTTTTCTTCCTGGCACTGGCTGCTGAAGGAGGCATCACCTAAGATAAATATAAAAGAGGAGTCACCAAAGAACTGTAAACTAAATAAGAAATTTATAAGAAAGTTAAAGACGCTGTCTTAGTGAATTTGACAATTTTTCTGTCCTAGATTTACTAACTAAATATAACTGCAGTAGCGTCAAAAGCTATCAGTTTTAGTGCCTTGAAGTCATTGTTCATGGCTAAAGGCATTACGTGTAATGTTCTCACATTATAGATTTATAAACAAGACTTCCAGTTTAAGTATGCAATTATTCTGCAGTACAGAGACTGTCCAATTATTCAGAATACACAGATGACAGAACCACTTGATTAGAATATTGTGAAGTGTCCTCATTTCAACAACAGAAGGATGCCAGGAAACATAAGGCCATGCCTGGTTTTTCAGTATACTCTGCTGAAAATGTTTACATGGGTGGACCAAGCCTTAGTGAATGACAAATTGATTAAAGTGAACCCGAAGTGACAGTGATATGGAGGCTACCATATTTGTTTCCTTTTAAACAATGCCAGTTTACTTGGCTGCTTTGCTGATCTATTTGGCTGCAGTAGTTTCTGATGTATACCAGAAACAAGCATGCAGTGAAACTCCTGATCTGTTGCATGCGTTTTCAGGGTCTATGGATGAAAGTATTAGAGGCAGAGGATCAACAAGACAGCCAGGCAATTTGCATATTTTAAAAGAAATTAGATAACTCTCACCTCGGGCTCACTTTAACACAAACCTGACGTAGAATAAACTTTATTTGGTTGGGCAAAGCACTTACTCCAGAAGCTCTTACTGCAGCTCGTTGCCTTTGGGGGGCCTCTTGTTGCTTTTTTATTCACTGTTCCAGAAGTTCACTGGGCATGTGCAAGTTCCAGGCATGTGCTAGGAGGATTCAACTGCCTGGGCAGTCAAATATTAAATGGGACTAGAATAGAAAGGACCCTGAATTTGCTCGATTATAAACTTTTGATGCTCTTCAGGTAAACCTCAACAAGAAGCATCCATTTTACCTAATGCTATGTATACAATCAATGGAAGAATTAGCATCTTCCTGAGCAAGCACACCTTGATTAGCAGATGCATATTAAATTACTTTTAAACCACCTATGTAGGAGCTCTTCACCAGCCCCTTCCTGCAGCCCAGATTTCCACAGTCTTCTCAGTGTCTTTCCTCCTTGCATGCATTCAGTTGAGTAGCTTACGGTCACCTGACCACATTTTTAAAACAGGATATTTTCAAACAAAAAAAAGTAACAGGTCAGGTAGACACTGCTCACTGAACTATCCTGATGGGATTTTTAGGTCTGTGCCCAGATAATAGCATGTGAAATCAAAGCAATACTAGCCTGCTAATTTCAAGTTGAACAGGGTAAAGTGTACATTTAAAGTTTAAAACCAGGCAGGCAAGCAGACTGAGGCACCATCGAGAGTGACATTTACCTGATGAGTTTGATAAGTTGGTGAGCTGTGTCTTGTTCTCGTTGAGTTCTTTCTCGAGGTTCTGCACCTTTATTTCCAACTTTAGTTTTTCAGACTCCAGAGATTTTACTGCCGACTGCAAAGTTCTTGCAGACTCATTCTCTCCACGCAGTAATGTAACCTACAAAGAAATGCAGAAGCAAACTTGTATCTGCATTAGTATTTACACAAAAGGGGTATTTAGAGAAAAACTGATGCAGTGATAAACAAATGAGCCATCAGGAGTTCAACTAAATGAGTGGAGATAACCTGTTTTTCCATTTTCTTCTGCAAAAGGCTCTGAAACACCCCAATTAGCATAATTAAGATTCCATTATGTTTGGTTAGTGCTACACTTGTTAGGCCTGAACGATTTTTGGAAAAAATTGAATTGAGCGATTTCTGTCCGAAATCACGATTTTGATTCGATTCACGCTGCTTCTTCAAACTTCCCTTATGAGGAAATGACATCATAGTGATACTTGCCACTTTGACGATTCTGAAAACGTGATCTTGGTGATCGCAATTTCGTTTAAATTCGATTTATCTTTCAGGCCTAACACTTGTGCCCATTTCTGCTGTACAAACGAAGATACTGTAATAATAAAAAATAATTGCTTTATCTTCAAAATGAAAGCAGCATCTTTATTTTTGCGGCACAAATGCAGCACTAACCAAACATGACAGACTTTTTTATTTTTGCTGATTGTAGGGGACCAGCTTCACGGAGCCGCATATGAACCACCATAACCTTTCTTCATTCCATAACTCAGACCTACTGTATGGAATGGAATGTAGTGGCCATAGTAGGTTCTTCTTAAATAATGCTGTATGCATCATAAATTATAACCTCATCACCATGGCTGTGGAGTCAGTACAAAAATCATCCAACTTAAGACTCCTCAGTTTATGAAACCACCGACTCAAACTCTGACTCCAGATACCCAAAATTTCTCCAACCACTCGACTCCACAGCCCTGCTCAGCACATATAATAACCAAGAGTTTTCTGTATTTCAGAGTGAAATTTAAATCTCTATAGCAATGTTTTATTTAGTATTTAAGTGAGCCAAAACGCCAATGCAGAACTTAAAAATCAATCTAATTTTTTTACTATGTAGCCTTTTGCCCAAGCTCCGGACGCAAAGCTGCATATCAGATACTGATGAGCATGCCTATGTCTGCCCGACCCCCCTCTCCCCCCCAGGACCAGGTGCCGATATATTCTCACATCAAACAGCTGACCGCTCTGACACGGAGAGAGAGCGGGGGCACTTCCAGCGCCGCCACCGCAGAGCAGCCGCCGCCGTGCATCTCTCTCACATGTGATTCTCTCACATGCGACTCAGCGGCGGCTGCTCTGCGGTGGCGGCGCTGGAAGTGCTCCCGCTCTCTCTCCGTGTCAGAGCGGTCAGCTGTTTGATGTGAGAATATATCGGCACCTGGTCCTGGGGGGGAGAGGGGGGTCGGGCAGACATAGGCATGCTCTGCATGCTCATCAGTATCTGATATGCGGCTTTGCATCCGGAGCTTGGGCAAAAGGCTACATAGTAAAAAAATTAGATTGATTTTTAAGTTCTGAATTGGCTTTTTGGCTCACTTAAATACTAAATAAAACATTGCAATAGAGATTTAAATTTCACTTTGGGGGCTAACAGTTACTCTTTAAGGATTGAAGAGTTAACTTTAGAGATCTTAACTTAAAGAGGATCTGTAACCTCAAAAAATCCCCTGGGGGGTACTCACCTCGGGTGGGGGAAGCCTCCGGATCCTAATGAGGCTTCCCACGCCGTCCTCTGTCCCACGGGGGTCTCGCTGCAGCCCTCTGTGCAGCCGTGACGTAATATTTACCTTCCTGGCTCCTGCGCAGGCGCTCTGACGGCTGTCGGCTCCGAACTATACGGACCCGACTGAGATCGGGTATTTCCGTGTAGTTCGGAGAGGAAAGCAGCCACAGCGCCCCCGCTGGAGCCAGCAAAGGTAAATATTGAAATTACAGTCGGGCCTGTCGCCGGCTGTTCAGAGGGCTGCAGCGAGACCCCCGTGGGACAGAGGACGGCGTGGGAAGCCTCATTAGGATCCGGAGGCTTCCCCCACCCGAGGTGAGTACCCCCCAGGGGATCTTTTTCATGTTACAGAGTCTCTTTAAAGACAGAAGAGTTAACTTTAGGTTTGCCTGAGGTAAAATGTTTCCTGAATACTACACCATAGTGAAAGCTCTAGAAACATTACTAAAGATAGGAGATAAGCTTAGTGAATTGAGGCCATTGACCTCACAGTGCTCCCAACAACCTGAGGATTGACACTCCTTTCCTAACAATGTCACTGCCATGATAACATGTTAAAGGGTAACTGAAGTGAGAGGTATACGGAGGCTGCCATATTTATTTCCTTTTAATCAATACCAGTTGCCTGGCAGCCCTGCTGGTCTATTTCTCTGCAGTAGTATCTGAATAACACCAGAAACAAGCATGCAGTTAGTCTTGTCAGATCTGACTTTAAAGTCTGAAACACCTGATCTGCTGCATGCTTGTTCAGGGGCTATGGCTAATAGTATTAGAGGCAGAGGATCAGCAGGGCTTCCAGGCAACTGGTATTGCTTAAAAGGAAATAAACATGGCAGCCTCCATATTCCTCTCTCTTCAGTTCCCCTTTAAAGAGCAACCTCTGCCTATGCCCTGCCAGTGCTCTATCAGCTCCCCCTTTCATTTCAAAATGACCACTAAAAGACACCAAATTTCAAATTTTTAAACATAGTCCAGCAAGGGCAGCTTACATTTTTCTATCCTTACAGACGCTAGCTGTAACAATGCTGCATATAGCAATGATCCTATATACAACGACAAATTCACTGATAAGGTTACTTGGCGTGGAATTCTAAAACCACATTTGAGAGATTAAATGTGTGCATAAGACAGATGCGTCAAGAAGCAGAGGCTTCTATTCTGTTTCTTTGCAGAGGCATTCACGCTGTATTAGTATTTAATCTCCATGCAAATTGCCTATAATAAGTGAAAAAGTGTTGTACGTCTCTCTGTGAATTGGGCGGATTAATGGTACACACTACACTAGAGTGTTGGGGTTTTATTACAGATGACAAATGTAGGTCAGGAAACAGAGGAGCTTATTTATAAAAAGCAGACAGACATACTAATCATGTCTGAGCCTTAATTTTCTATCCCGATCACAAAATACAATTAGCTGGAGAATGCGATGGGTCGGAATGGCCAAACCTATCTATTACTCTCCATACAGAAAGAATTCTGTACAAACGTAGGGATCTTGTATTATTGCAAACACTAAAAGCTGGTAACACATCTGAAGGGAGTCAGACAAGCCAAGTCCAGTGGAGCACTGCCTCAACTGCCTGTACCATAAGCAAGAAGTGCCTAGCACTGATCAGTCTCAGAAGAAACAACAGTCACTGAATGAGAAGATACAATCTGGCCTTCACTTATTCCTGAGCAGGGTTATGCTGGGAATACACGGTTCGTTTTTGCCTTCGTTTAAACCTTCGATTCGTTCGGTAAACGAATCGAGTGTTGAAAACGTATGTGAAAATAGTCATAATCTCATTATAGTTTCGATTAATAGACCCCAAAAACGAACGACTAGTGATCGAACATGTTTGATATTATCTCTCTTTATCCATCTAATCGAGCCATTGGTAGGCTTGATGGCTGTTCAGATCGATTATATATTCGTTTATGCTAGTCCGTCCCTGTAAAAAGGGATTTTCGTTTCGTTTCTTTGCAGCCTTCGATCATTGGAAAAACGAAACCATCAGAATCGGAAAAAAAAACTAAACCGTGGGTGGTGATATTAACCGTATGACTGATTATTTCGGGATCGAAAAGGACAAAAGGCACAATCGAAACGAAGGTTTAAACGAAGGCAAAAACGAACCGTGTATTCCCAGCATAAGGCTAGATGGTTTGTAGATACCCATAGAGATCGGATCACTGCACAGTTACAACAAGCAATTGGATTAACTGACAAATTGAGTTGTGTAGAATATGAAAGATACATCACAATTTAATTGGCTACATTATATCACTGTTCTTCAAGAACACAAAATAAACATCTCCATACATATCAGAAGATTACCAGAAACTACCCCCATATTCACAGTACACCCAAATACCCACAACATGCCACCATGTACTTGTAACAAAAAAGCTACATAAGGTACACCAACCTCTACATCCATGACTGCAGCCACCCTTTGAAACGGCAAAAACACTGCTAATTCAGGGGTAGCCCGTGGGCCTATGCAGCAATCTGACAAACACCAAGTGCATCATGCATTTCATTACTGCCACAAAAGGCCATGAATGACTGTTTCAGATTGATTCAAAGAAGAAAAAGCTATTGTGCCTTCAGCATCTCAGCTGCACAGTAAATCCAACGCACAGATGTCTCGTATTCCAGAAGAAAAATCTTTTGGTGACTAAACATCTACTTCTGCTCACTAACAGACCAGTGGGCACAAAGTTATGAATAGATGATTGTTTAAGGGACCGCAAAACAAACTGCAGCATCTTCTTTTACAAGAAACAATTTAGTAAAACCAATCGAAAAATAAGAGGATATTAATAATCAAAAGTATATGTATAGACAGTACTAGAGGGTGAGATTTTCAAAGCACAGCCTTCTTGGCACAAGCTAAAATATTTAAGATAAGTAAAAAGTAAGGAAGGCAATAAAAAAAAAAAACAACAACTTCATAAGCACAGAGCTATATACGGTAGTTAGAGGTAATCTTTCAGTATCTGTTGCAGAAAAATTACTACACTACTCACAATTTTGTAAATATTTTATTATATCTTTTCATGCGACCACACTGGAACTATTACATGTTGATGCGATGTAAAGTAGTCAGTGTACAGCTTGTATAACAGGGTAAATGTGCTGTACCCATCAAAATAACAACACAGCCATTAATGTCTACACAACTGGCAACAAAAGCAAGAATTGTAAAAAAAAGTGTCATATCTTCAGTGTCGTCTCAAGAAAAGATATAAATGATTTACAAAAAAAAGTACACTGCATGTCATACAACTATAGCCAGTAAACCTTTATATTATTTCCAAATATTGATTCCAGACTCAACTATGCCAAGTTATACAGTCTTGAATTTTTTCATGGGATCATCAAAATAATGAGCAAAGCAAACTCCTGGAAATGGGGACAAATTTTGAATAAAAGTTTGAGAACATGTTCTAATCTAGACTAGAGACTGTTGGCTCAAAAACAAGAATTACGGTAAGTATGAAAAAAAAAAAAAAAGACAGGTTGGGATGTTGTGCAAGATATTAAAATACACACAAAAACAAAACACAGAATGCAGCGATTTGCAGTCAAATGAAACTTGTTGAAAACGAGAATACATTTTTAATGTCATACCAGCACTACATTTCAAAGAAGCTAGAGGCATGGTTACCACTGTGTTGCATCTCCTCTTCTTTTTTAAAGGGCCCTGAAATAGTAGTGTGTGTTAAAACACTGTTTACATGAAAAGTTTTCCTCTTTCTAACCTAGGCAGCTGAAAACCAGGCTGAAATTCAACCACAGTATAGTCTGATCTGCAACTGTACTTAAAGAGACTCCGTAACAAAAATTACATCCTGTTTTTTTATCATCCTACAAGTTCCAAAAGCTATTCTAATGTGTTCTGGCTTACTGCAGCACGTTCTACTATCACCATCTCTGTAATAAATCAACTTATCTCTCTCTTGTCAGACTTGTCAGCCTGTGTCTGGAAGGCTGCCAAGTTCTTCAGTGTTGTGGTTCTGTGATGCATCTCCTCCCTCCCGGCCCCTCTATGCACACTGCCTGTGTATAATGATTTCTTGAGATACAAAAGGAAGGATGTATACAGCCTGCTTGTGTATGAATGTATTTTCTATGTGTGGACATACTGTACATCAACCTACTTCCTGTTTTGGTGGCCATTTTGTTTGTTTATAAACAAACTTTTTAAAACTGTTTTTAACCACTTTTAATGCGGCGAGGAGCGGCGAAATTGTGACAGAGGGTAATAGGAGATGTCCCCTAACGCACTGGTATGTTTACTTTTGTGCGATTTTAACAATACAGATTCTCTTTAAAGGACCACTGTCGAGAAAATCTTAACATTTGAAATATATGTAAACATATATAGATTAGAAGTGGTCAGATTTCTTCTACCTACTGTAAATGACAGCAACATAGGAGAGAAGTAATTTAAGACTCATTTTACTCCAGAAAAAATGTACTTCTTATTTATACGTGTTTACATATATTTTAAATTTTAATAATATTGCAACAGTGGTCCTTTAATAGCTCTTATTTCCTTCTGATGATTTACAGAGACAGGACCACTGCTCTGTGTTTTAAGTGCTTTCTGGAGGAAGCAAAAGAGGTGAACACAAGTTAGAGAGAGCTGCAGATGAAACCATGTTATGGTTCAATTTTCAACACGGTTTACAGTTGGCTGGAATAGTAAGAGGAACAACTTTTACACAGTGAGGAGCAGCAAAAGCACTTTAAAGAGACTCTGAAGCGAGAATGAATCTCGCTTCAGAGCTCATAGTTAGCAGGGGCACGTGTGCCCCTGCTAAACCGCCGCTATCGCGCCGCTAAACAAGGGTCCCTTACCTTACAAATCCCCTCCGAGCAGCCGGGGATCTCTTCCGGATTGAGGCAGGGCTAACCTCCGCAGGCCTGCCCCACACTCGTCTGGCAGCGCGTATCTCCGCCTCTCCCCCGCCCCTCTCAGTCTCCCTTCATAGATGCGACTAGAGGCAGGGCTGCAGCCGTTAGCCCTGCCTCTAGGAGCAGCAAAATCTAGGACCAATTTGGTCGTTGATTTTGCGGGGGGGGGGGGGGGGGAAGTTGGGGATGAAGGGACCCCCGTTTAGCCGCGGGATAGCGGCGTTTTAGCAGGGGCACGCGTGCCCCTGATAACTATGAGCTCTGAAGCAAGAATTATTCTCGCTTCAGTGTCTCTTTAAGTGCTTTCCTTTCAGGGTACACTAGTGGATTTATATACGTCTATCCACTAAAGAGTCCCAACGTTTGGGCGCTACTGTTGTAATTCTGAAAGTAAAATTCTTACCTCTTTGCGGAGTTTTTCAAGTTCTTTGTCTTTCTCAGTGATCAAGGCACTGGTACTGGAGAGAGACTTCTGTAGAGATATCTTCTCTTCATTAAACTCTTTCTTAAGAATAGATTCTCTGTACAGAAAACAGCCACAAACCAAACAAAAAAAAAATAACTAGCAAACATTAACTTTGTCTGTACTAAACTTTAAACCGTTCCTCTGGGACTGTAGATTAATATTCCACTGGACCAATGGGAAAAATGTAAGGATCCGCAACCAGACAATCTGGGCAAGAAGCAGCAGCAGAATAGTGTCTCACCTCAATACCCCAAGTCCCATTATGCATCAAACCATGACATTCAGGCTAAGTAGGGATGGCAATGCTTAGGAGAACTCATGGGAAAAAAGTGATCAGTCTGATGAGCCGATAGATTTGTAAGGCTCGGATTTGCTGGTCATGATCATGCGTTAAACCAAGAAGTTATCTCAGCAAATCAGAACCTTACAAATCTATCAGCTGATCCAACTGATCATGTTTCTACATGAGTCTTTCTAACCACTGTCATACCCAGCTATAAGTGTGCTATAAACCAGTGGTTCTGGATGTAGATCTGGCTTTTCAGGGACATAAAGGAATGTTTTCATGTTCATTGAAGTGATGCATTATGGGAGTAACTAATTGTTCATGTAAAACCAAATTCTTACAAATACCTTCTGCTTTAGGAAGGCTGTACTTATAATGAAAATTGAACAAAACATTTACTGTACGTCTATGGAAATCTTCTGATAAAGAATTTGCAGGTAGACTGAGAAACTGGAGGGGCTACCGTAATGTAAGAACTTTGAAATGGTCCATCACTGGACTGGCAGTAAAGAGGTGAGGCAGATAAAAAATTGACCCATAATGAGAGATTATGAATTTAATTAATATAATTTTCTGTATATAATGCTGATCTTTTGTATCAATTTCAAAGGCCCAATTTGTTTACCATTTTTATCCATACATTGTTGCTTATTTTATAAGTTTATCTGTTGCATCAGTCCATATATACCCATCTCCTCTTCTGCAGATGTCCAGTTACCACTCCTCTCCTACCTGCTCTTTCAGAGCCTAACTTCCTCTACTTTTGAAAGGTTACAAGGCATCACAGAGAACTGGAGAATGTGGAAGGTCCTCCCCCTTGACCTGCTGAAACATCACTTTCTAAAAAAAATTAATGAAATAAACTCCATTTGGTAAGTGTCTAGCAGGGAAGGATGGTCTCAATAGTAAGATCGGAGCAAGTTGTTCTCTGATGCAATGGGGGAAAAGATGTATTATCTAGGACCTGGATATTGTTGGAACTGCTGCACCAGGTAGAAAGAATTTTTAAAAAGATTTCCCTGTACCCAGAACAGCTAATAGACCATTGTAACAAAGGCCTATATTTACAATCTGGTCAAAGTATCTTTATACTTCAGTCCACAATTCACAAATTGGGAGCCCCTTTTTGATTCCTTTTAATATCTCTGCTATATCCTAGGTCTAATTTAGTTGTTTTTATCACTAACTGTAATGTTTTTTTTTTTTTAAAGTAAACCTTTAACATTGGCATAATTTTAAAAGCCAGGATTAAGAGCTCCGTTACAAGGGTGATTAGGGCAGGGAACAGGGTGAAACCCTGTCTTACCCCATTAGGAAATGATCATTTCTTAATCATGCAAAAGCAAGAACTAGGACTTCCGAGGCCAAATAAAAAAAAAAAAAAAAAAGTTAAATACCTGCATCATATTTAAAGGCACGGAGGATGCCATCCGCGCCGTTCCGCCGGGTCCCGCCACTCAATAGCCCCCCGGGCCGGCTCCCGACCTTACGGCCCGGGTCGGGCTCTCCTGCCTCTACAAACATGGCCGCATGAGCTGGCCGCGGCTGTGCAGTCCGCATAGCCGCGAGGGCGGCTGCGCAGCTCTAGGGCCAACCCCCCGATTCACGCTACAGGAAACTGCCTGTAGCGTGGATCGGGGAGTTAGCCCTAGAGCTGCGCAGCCGCACTCGCGGCTATGCGGACTGCGCAGCCGCGGCCAGCTCATGCGGCCATGTTTGTAGAGGCAGGAGAGCCCGACCCGGCCATGCGGTCGGGGCCATTCGGGGGCTATTGAGCGGCAGGGACCCGGCAGAACGGCACGGACGGCGTCCCAGTGCCTTCAAATATGATGCAGGTATTTAACTTTTTTTTTTTATTTGGCCTCGGAATGATCTTCTCCGAGAGTCATAACGGACGCGGAGAAGATCATCGGATCTCCTCTTCCACCCCTCGATCTCCTCCACTCAAATAGGGTGATGAAGAGGGCCACCATGATCTCCCGTGACCCCGCTCACCCTGGCAGCCACTACTTTAAGCTTCTCCCGTTGGGCCGTCGTTATAGGGCTATACCTTCCAAAACCACCAGGCGGAAGAACACCTTCTTCCCCCAAGCTGTTCGGCTTCTGAACTCCAACCTCCCCCTATCTGGTCCGCATACCAGCGTACTCTAGCTGGGTTGGTCAGCCGGTTCCCGCAGCTGCCTGACTGGGCTCATCAAATTTGACTTGAGGCCACTACCTGCATCTTTATTATTATCATTATTATTATTTACCTGTGTTTGAAATAACAGTGAAATGGCCCATACGAACTGACTACTGCATTTCAAGTGTACGTGTTGTGCGTCTGTCTGTATTATACCAATTATGCCTATGCCATGTGTACCACAAGCAATTCCGATTACAGCTCTTGCTGTTCTTGGCGAAATAAAGTGATTCTGATTCTGATTCGGAAGTCCTTTAACATTAATGGTCTACATGAAGTAGAAATGGAAAATGATGATTCAAGAATAAAATTGTACCTGACGCGTGGCTTAAAATGCAAAAGCTTAGCACAAAGCCAGGCAAGCAACATTTTCTAAGTCTTTGCCAAAAAGACAGATTTCATAATCTCTCAATATCAGCCTGCTTTAAATATCCCTGCTGGGCAAAATTCTACTTTAAAAAAAATCCTGTGAAAAGCAAAAAGTATGTTACAATTATTTCACAAGTTAAAAATTACATTATGTAAAACTTGTACTTTAGAGAAGTTACCAAGCAACACACAACATGCACAGCTTTACTGCACAATAAGCATGCAAAGCATTGGGTATGATGATGGAAGGATCAGCTGGTCCTCTTCAGTAGTCACTAGTGTTCAATGTCTCTGCTGTCAGTGGAATTACAAATCCAAATTCCAACTGATGACCTCTTCCCACTTGCTCAGTTAGACACTGCTATGTGATCACTCAGTGAGTGTGGCTTGCACTTAAAGCTCTATGTGAATTTAGATTAAATGTTCTTTATCTCACTGATCAAAGACTGTAAACCTTAAAAATGGTTATCAGATTTGGTCATGGACAAAAATAATCAGCATTCTATCTCAGGCATTAACTACATGGTAACATTTTTAAAAATTCTCCGATAACACAGTTTTGAGGAAGGGCCACAAACGTGGTCATGTGAAACCATAGTGGCGTTGCACTGGGATCTTAATGTGCAGCTGGTAAATTCAAGACCTTTGATTTCCAACACATGAAACACAATGCCGTCTTAAATAAAGCAAAAAGAAGCAACATACTGATGACTTGGCACATGTACACAAGTAGGTAGAGTAGCAAGTGGAGAATCTAAACATTGCTGTTCATAGCTAGTGAACAAATGTGCACTAGGCCAAAGCCCCCAGTCAAGCAGCGTGCCACATAGAGGCAACCAGAAAACAAAACCATTTCATTCAAAGTGATCGAGTCTGATTATGTAAACTGGATTGCATATACAGTTTCTAAAATTACATAAAACAGAACTCGTAGTCAGTGTTACTGAAACACCCTTTTGTGCCACAGGTGCTTTTTTCTGTCTGTAAATATGTGGCAAGTCAATAAAGACAAAAAAGGTTGAGAGGAACAGGAGGGGAAATCAATAAGGACGCACAAACTATTAAAGACTTTAGTTACAGACATGGCCTCAGGTGGTCTTTGGGAAATCAGAATATAAGATTTCAGGAAAGGGTAGCACACCACCTGATCACCACTCCTAAATAGCAACACCCGGCTGTCCATTCTCAGCATGCTAAGCTTAACAGACTACATCTAAATCTAAATCTACTCTAGCTAGTGGAAGATTCTTCTCTTATTACTCATACACATTCAGTTACAAAACAAGTACCTTACTGTGTTACTGGGTAAGCTTAAAAATGCAAGATAACAAAGACCACATGTTAGAAAATGTGAAGAGAAAAAATATATGATTTACAGGTAGGAAAACAGTGGAATTTTCCTTTTTCTTTTGAAAAAATAAATTGCAGCTTAATTTTCTCTCTCTCTCTTTTTTTTTTTTTTTTTTTTTTTTTTTTTACAAAAAAACGAAAGCAAGACACTTTGGGACATATGCAGCCAAAATACGTACAACAATGCTGTACTAAAAAAATATGAAATAAGGAAATAAAACTATTTGTTGTAACGGGGATAGACTTTCTTCAGTCTTACCATTAAAAGACACACAGATATAGCAAAGGAAGCAAAAAGTAGAAAGGGAGAAAGGAATGGGATGAGCATTGGTTAGCAGCGCAAGCTGGAACACAGCAGGACAGTTTGCAATCCACAGAGATTCAGTTTCAGTTACAAGAAAATTCATTCATTCATTCACCTAAGCCTACAAAGATCATACACATTCCTTTACAGGTCCTGAACAACAACAGTAAGGAACAGGGTACGGAAAGAAGAGACAGAAGGAAAATGGCTGATTAGTTTTGTCATATTCTTGTCATGAACATTCTCACTGCTATTTTGTGATACAAATGAATGCGCTAAAATCTTACTTTATAGGATGGCAAAATAAGGGCAGATACACATTCTTCTGTATATTTTATATGTGCTCAAGTGTACACAGAACTAGAATATGAACACTTTACAGTAATTTTAAAGTTGAATTCCAAGCACCCTGTAAATATTACCCATATGATCAGCACTCACAGAAGCGACAAGTTTTGGACTAGTCCATCTCTTCATGGGGGATTCTTATGGATTAGTTTATTTTCAAATGCACTTAGTGAATGGCAGTTGCTCTGTCCAACTGCCAAAAACCTGTGTAGCGAGCAGGGAAGCTGGCCAGCATCATTGTTTAAATCCTTTTAAGGGAATATCTTTATAAAGAATGAAAGCCTTGCTGAGAATCCCCTATGAAGAGATGGACTAGTCCAAAACCTGTCAGATTTCTATTACCTACTGTAAGTGACAGCAACATAGAAGAAAAGTAATTTATGGCTCATTTTACTCTGGAAAAAATGTACTTCTCATTCGTCTAGGTTTGCACATATTTTACATCTTGCAATTTTTCGCATAGTGCCCCTTTAAACATTGCAAGAAAAAGGAGCTCCAACACTGCCAAGTGCTAGCATCTGACTCCTTATGTACCAAAATGAGTTATCACGTGACCATTTGTTGCAAGTCTGCGCAGTGCTATTCTGTACATATTGCTGCACCACCCTCTACTACACTCAGAGAAGCCATGCGTCACTAGAATCATATGCTTTGATAACTTCCATGACTCAAAATGAGGAGGCTGGCTGGTTTGTATGCTGTAGCACTCAAAGAAAGGATCAGAGGTGTTTTAAAGAAAGTGGTGCCAATTAAGAGGGACCATGGGTGGATTATGCATGTGTGTGCATTTTGTGTAGCTTATTTCAGCTCTTTTTCACTGGTGTGCTATTACATACATCTTAGCCTAACATGAGACAATAAAATAAATTTAAAATGCAGCTATAGAAATTTCACACATCCCGGAAGAACAAGATGGCAACAGCGGTGAAAAAGACGCATTATGCATTATTCCAGCGCTGGATCCTGTGTTTGAATTTCAGCCAGGGCACCATCTGCACAAAGTATGTATATTCTCCCCGTGACTGTGTGGGTTTCCTCCGGGCACTCAAGTTTCCTCCCACATCCCCAAAACAGATAAGTTAAATTGACTTTTCCCCTAAATTGGCCCTAGACTACGATACATACACTACACGATGCATACAGTATACATAGACATATGACTATGCTAGGGATCAGTGTCAGACTGGGAGGTGGAAGAACAGAGGAAATCCACTTGCTGGCCAAGCAGCAGTATTCATGTTTTGCTGCTCACAGTGACCACTTGCTGCAGGTTTCTATTAGGAGTGATAACACATGGATTCTGCTGCTTGGCCAGCAGGTGGATTTCCTCAGGTTTTCCACCTCCCAGTCTGACACTGGTAGGGATTAGATTGTGAGAGCCTCTGAGGGACAGTAAAGTGCCAAGACAATATACCCTGTGCAGTGCTGAAGAAGAGGTCAGCGCTATATATAAATATTAAATAATAAGAATTCCAATTATTTCTGCCACAAATCACGGATCTTATTATGCATAACTAACTTGAAATAATAATGATCAATTATTTGCAATCATTTCTGAACTGAAATCAATTTCCCATTTGGGAAAACCTGAACATTTTGTTTGCTTTGTATGAAAAACTACAGAAAATTGATGGTTCTAGACCTTAAGCAAAACTTCTGCATTACAATCTGTGTGTGGCCAGCGTTATACTGGGAGAGTAAAGAAGCAAGTGAAAGGATGTGCTATACTATAGGGGCTATACTATACCATTTGCTCCCAGTCGCAGCTTTGAATGGAAGCTACTGCGGCAGGACCGAGGGGAGGCTGAACACAGTGAGAAGCCTGTAGGTGACCATAGAGACTATACATCCTGTTAGTGAAGCAACTGAAGTGTGGTCTGGTGTTAGGCAAGGAGCAGAAATGCAGACATCAAACCAACAAATGTTGATTCTGGTGATACCTTTAACCTCTAAACGACTGCTCCATGTCGATTGGTGTGAAGTGCTAGGGGCAGGGATTGCAGGAGATCGCGTGCGCATCTCCGCATGAATGACGGAGCTCCGCCATCAGTCTCTCAGCAGCGATCGCCACTAAGACTGTTAGAAAGCGAAACCGCCATCTATTTACAATGTACAGCGCTGCGATCTACGGCAGCGCTGTACTGGGGACAGTCGTGGGGAGGCAAGAAGCCTATGACAGCCGATAGTGCTGATTGGCTGCGGGGGAGGAAGGAAGGGAGGGAGAAAAGATTTAATGTCATAAATAAAATAGGGAAATGTATATATAAAAAAAATAGAATAAATATTTGTAAAAACAAACAAAGATCCTGGCAGAAATCATAGCCCACCAACAGAGCGCTCTGTTGGTGGGCAGAAAAGAGGGGGCAATCACTTGTGTGCTGAGTTGTACGGCCCTGCAGCGAGGTCTTAAAGCTGCAACGGCCTAATTAGTAAAAAAAAAAAAATTGCCTCAGTTAGCGGCTACTGGGCCCTCTCGAGCTAGCCTATTTAGTTATATTTTTTTTTTCCTTGACCGAACATCTTTCCTTTACTGTTCTCTTCCTTTCCTACTTCTAAATGCCTTTGTCCATTTGTTTGTCCTGTGTTTACCCAGGATTATTAGTATCCCGGAGGATGCAAGGTTACTAAGGTATACAGCCTGATAAATGACATGGTTTAATATATCTATGGTGGGGGACTCGGGTGTATGATCCCTATGGGCCCGGGCCCCCTGCCCTATCACCCCACGGCTGCGCTGGGGGGGGAGGCTGATGTGCATGTGGGGGCAGCCACGTGTACAATATGATAACACATAAATACTATAGAAATATCCTCTTGGAGGATTAAATTGACATTCATTATATCCTTATATCCTGTTGTGACCATTAACCAATGCTGGTGACACTGGCCATCACCGGCTGCACAATTTTTTCTTCTCACTGTTTAAAATAGGATTTGGAATGCCTTGTAAGACACTTGTCCTTTCCTTGTCTTTTTTTGTAATGTGAAAAATTCCTACAATAAAGAATCCATAAAAAAAAATAAAAAAATTGCATGGTCACTAGGGGGGTTTAAGACCACGGTCCTCAAGTGGTTAATGACTAACTGTTCTGATTCAGTCCTGTATAAATAATACCTGAAGAAGAAACTTAAAGGACAACTGAAGCAAGAGGGATATGGAGGCTGACATATTTATTTCCTTTTAAGCAATACAAGTTGCCTTGCAACCCTACTGATCTTTTGATTCTAATACTTTTAGCCATAGACCCTGAGCAAGCACGCAGTATATCAGGTGATTCTGACATTGTCAGATCTGACAAGATTAGCTGCATGCTCTTTTCTGGTGTTATTCGGACACTACTGCAGCCAAATAGATCAGCAGGGCTTCCAGGCAACTGGTATTGTTTAACCTCCCTGGCGGTATGATTCCGGTAAGGGTTTTTTAACTTTTTTTTTTAGCATGTAGCTAGCCTAGCGCTAGCTACATGCTTCCTCCCTCCCTGCGGCGTCCCCCCGTATGCGCCGATCGCTGCATATGCCCATCCAGAAATCCCGTTCTGAACGGGATTTCCATGAGGGCTTCCCCCGTCGCCATGGCGACAGGCCGCGATGACGTCACCGACGTCATAGGGAGTCCCGATCCACCCCTCAGTGCTGCCTGGCACTGATTGGCCAGGCAGGTCTCGGGGGGGGCACCCTCTGATGCGGCGGGTAGCGGCGAATCGACGCGGGGCGGCAGCGATCGTAAGTAACACGCAGCTAGCAAAGTGCTAGCTGCGTGTATAAAAAAAAAATTATGCAGATCGGCCCAGCGGGGCCTGAGAAATCCTCCTGCGCGGCTTACCCAGTGTCCAGCACGGGGTTACCGCTAAGGAGGTTAAAAGGAGAAAATATGGCAGCCTCCACATACCTCTCGCTAGAGTTGCCCTTTAACGCTTCGAAAGCTTGCAATAAACCATGCACAGTCAGTCATGAAAGGCATCCCCGGAATCAACGTTTGTTGGTTTGATGTCTGCATTTCTGCATCCTGTTAGTAATTTTCTCTTTTATATTATGTTTCCCTCTCAGATAACTTTAATGTATGTTTTAATGTTTTAGTTGTGCAGTTAAAATCTGCCTGGAGTTAAGATTTAAAAGTAGTTTCTACGTTCACATTAGAGCTCTTAATATATCAACAGTTGGACTGTTTAATTTCTTATATTTTCAAATAGCAGAAAAGTTGAATAGTTTAATGGCTTCTTCTCACTGCAAATCACAAGGGAAATACAAACATTTTACTTTGACCTGCTAGGCGCACCCAAAATTGCATAGCAGGTCAAAGTAAATGAAGCGAGCGGGACAGAAGCGCAATCGCACCAAAAGCGTGTATGCAGTGCGCTTGTCCTTTTAGCCAAGATCAGATCGCAGAGTGGGGATACAATACTGCGATTTAAAGAATAATGAAAATGTCCTTACAGTCAGAAACACACATCCACTCTGAAACCTGAATCAAAATACATGCAATGGGAACAGGCCTTATATCTACATAGGGTCTAATCTATGTTAACAGTAAATCATATTGCACAAAAGAAGCAGAATGTACCTAATGAAAAGCTATGCTATCATTGTGCAAATTAAAGATCAACTGTGATGAAAAACTCATTTTATTTAAAAATCACGGAGACTGATGTCATATCTGTATAACAACAAACATTCTGTGTAGGGCCATAGATCGCACTAAATCAGTGTCACCACAGTAGTGATAATCAATGAGATGCAAATCATTTCTCTTTGCATTCAAAATTTCATACATGAAGCTTGAACTTAGACCAATAAAAAGTGACAGGACATTATTCTAATTGGTCCAGTTTCAAACTGAAAATCTGAATACAAGAAGAAATTATTTGCACATCATTATTCAGCCCTAGTCACCATTTATGACTTAACTAGAACATTAACATAGCTTGGCCCAAATATAAAAAAAGATAAAAGCATAAAACCTACTTAACAGTACAGCGTTTTCCTACATGCCAAGATCGTCATGACTAAAGCCTCCCAACACATTCATTTGCGTTTCATCAGGTAAGCTATCAATATTTCCTTCACATTGTTTACCTGCAATACCACCTTTTACTTCTAGATATTCAACCAGATTTCAGGAGAAAATGGACTAAGGGCTGGTGCACACCAGAAGAGCTTTTCTCAGCGCTTTGTGGATTTTAAAAGCTTCTGCTAATGTTACCCTATGTGTGTGTTCTCACTGGATCAATGTTATTTTGTAAAAATCCCCCATAGCATTGCATTACAAAGAGCATTTAAAATCACTAGCGCTTAGAAGGATCTTGCAGTGTGCACCAGCCCTAAATAATTGATTGATAAAGTCTTTTTGTTTTGCTAAATGGTGGCTGAAAAGGTATTTTACAGTGAAGGAATATATAGTTTAAGCCACACACCAGGAACAAGCATGCAGACACCAGTAGTCAACACATGGCCTGCAAACCTGTTCGGTGTCAGGGATTCATAAGGGGGGTTTGATGGGAAAATAAAAAAGGTAAAAGGAAGCCCAGCAAGTTGCATTCTGCAAAAGGGGGTCAGCAATGGCTCCTGTTCCTATTAACCTCAGTATGAGACCCAAATAATTTCAACTTGCATTCAAATTTACTGTAAACTGCATGCAGCTTCAAACTGTACCAATCAAAATCTACAGGAAGTTATTTTGATTTATACATAAATTGTAAATGCAAGTTGAAATTATTGGGATCTCAGTGATCGCCTCTGAATCAAAACATGATTTCTGACTAATTGGGTATACAATGATCTAAATTATAACATGCACAATGTTTATTAACCTTCTTAGTTGATATGAAATGAGATACTTGCAGAAACTTTATCAGTCACATAAGTGCAGATGTAAAGCATTATTCCAGTAAAGCTAGCAAATGCCAAGAGACATTCTTACTATATAAATGAAATCATTAGAGGTTTTCATTACATAATCATAACTAACTACAGTTACACAGTAATAAATTACAATAAACTCAGCGGCAGGTCAAAATACATTCAGCGAGTCGGAATACCTGAATTGTAAACTTTTTCTGTATCATTTAGGCTACTTGCACACTCTGGCATTGCACATTCTAGAAAAACAGAATTGCAACAGAGGGGAAGAGTCATTTTTTGTTTTACGGGAGCAATACAGGGAACCATACAGTACATGACGCATTCTGCCCCATTGCATTGCTAACAAGCAGATGTGAACGCACAGTTACAATATAAGCACATTGCGTTTGCTAAGTGATTATATTGTCCACTGCATCACGACACAACGTCAGTGTGAAAGTAGCCTAACCCACAGTATTGGCAAATAGATTTGCAGCCCACAGAAGATATACACAAATGTACATAACAGCCATACAGGTTTGCATCAAAAGCATATCAGAAGGTGGGTATTTTAGCATGTAAACATTACTGCTCACTACTCTCCTTCCTCCCTATTCCAGAGGACAAAATGCAGCAGAGTGTCTGTAATTTGTTACTAAACTGATGACCAAAACTATCCCTATATTTCAAATGTATATGTAACTGCTCTGGAGTGCAATTGTATATAATGCAATCACATTTCAGAGCGCCCTTGACTTAATCAGGGGGGTGAGCATGGGATGTTTCATGCATAGAAACAGGCACTCCAACTAACATGGTGCAACTGAAAATCTAAAGCAGATTCTCAGAACCAGGATTTATCATCATTCTCTAGCCGGAGATCATCACAGAGCTTGGGTATTATTATTGTATATTTATATAGCGCTAAATTATGAAGATGGGGTCCTGTCCTAGACTTGAACTGCACCATAACACTGCAAGAGCTTTCCACTATAGCATTGTGCTGCCAGTGTAAACCTGGCTTGGGTTTATTTGGATAAAATCTTGCTAACCTTTCAGCAACCCTAGCTATGGTCCAGTATGTCCCAGGTAAGAGTTATACATTTATTTTCACCCAACAGCAGACAATATTAAATAAAACCAGCTTTGCAGATCACTTCTGTTCTCCAGCAATGTCCAGGCCACAAAGCGTTATGGTCCTGAGGGTTCTCCAACCAACCATTTCACAAATATTCTAATTGCACACACTCGATAAGCTGTAGTTGCTAAGGCTTCAGGAATAGAATAACGCACACATGCAAACTGCGCAAAGCTGAGAGATTTAAAATCGAACAAAAATTACCTTTTTTTCATTTCTAGCAGTTGATTATTTAAAACTGATCTCTCCTCTTCGAGCTAAAAAAACAACAACAAAAAACAAATCAATGAGTTTATAGAACAGTACAAAACCAAAGTTACACATGCAAACTGCACACAATAGCATTTAGAGAGCAGTAATTGCGGCCAGTTTGTAGTTCTGCTGGCATGGCTTGTGGCATCTGTGGCAATGAGGAGATTCAATAACTTCCTCCTATACCAACACAGGAAAGTGTGCCAAAGGGTGCCAGGAAATCATTCAGGAAAATAATAAGAATTAAAAACAGACAAAAGACATAACCAAACACCAAGGTGAATCCATGTCTTCATTTACTTCGTTTTTTTATATTTTGGAGTTCTATTTCAACACTATCCTCACTTACTGTGGTATCTCTTCTGCCCCCCCATTTATTATATTCAATTCTTTAACACTAGAGGTGGTCAGTAACATGCTAGTAATACTGAATTCCATGCTAATTTTATGCAGCTTGCTTATCAACCAATGAAACACACTCCCTGACAATTTGGACCTGCCCAGTTACAAGCTGCATACAACTTACATTAAATTTGCATGCAAGCCAGAATTACTGACATGTCATTTACCGTCTCAATTTACCACCTCTAATAGCCCTAACCTTACCCTTGAGTCTAAGTAGAACCTGTTACCCCCCTAAATGTCTACTATTAACCATTACCTCACTAAAACCACCTCAACGGTCTTAAGTACAAAAAAGATTGGCACTTGCAGTAAAAGGACACATGAACTGAGAGGAATATGGAGGATGCCATTATTATTTCCTTTTAAATAATACCAGTTGCCTGGCTGTGCTGCTGATTATCTGCCTCCAATACTTTGAGCCACAGAACCTGAACATGAAGCAAGCAGATCAGGTGCTCAGACTCAACTTTGAATGGATTTGCCACAGGTTTTGTTTCAGAACTGCCAGACATGGTATATTGTTTAAATGGAAATAAATATGGCAGAGGCCACATTCCACTGACCTCAGGTGTCCTTTAAATGACTACAGAGTAGCTGGTTTCTGTGTCTAAACCTGCATACTTACGCATGACTTAAGTCCACTGAGGCAGCTGTCAGGCGATAATCCAGTTTGTGTACAGCAACCCCCGGCAGGCAACCGCCGCTCGGCTAGCGAGCCACCTGGTGGCCAAGTCATGTGAGCTGCCACTAGCCCCACCTGCCTCGTGACTCTCAAATCATCCCTCCCCCAAATAGCAATAGAACTTGTTGTCAGCTATACAGCCGACTGTTCAGCCTGGCCCAGCGTTGTCGTCTGAGGAGACATCAGATAAAGGTGTGTATGCACTTTAAGTCATATATAACGCGCATAAACTAATCTAAAGCTGGCAGAATTGGTAATGAGAGATGGTCAATGAGATGAATATTCAACTTACATGCAAATGTAATGTAAAGTGTACATAGCTTGGAACTGGCCAAATGCTCCACCTGGGGAATTGGATTTGTCCAATTCCAAGCTGCATACAATTTGCAGTAATACTGTATGCATGACAGCATTATTTGGATCTCACGGACCATCTATACGAGCATCATCACAGAACACGGCCAGTTTACTTCCTGATTTCTTTTTTCCATGCCTGTAATGTCATAGGAGGTGTCAGAAAAACAAGTGCACAGCCAGGATGGCGAGGAAAGCCACTGATGATCACTATTCCCACTTTGCCATCGAGCAATGCAAATTGTTCTATAGGTAACCAAATAATAACAAGTGCTGTTTTTATTACATTTTTAATGGTGCATTAATAGGTACTGGCAGCAGGTGAAATCAATAAAATTAAATCATATCAATATAGTAATGTTAGACAGGAAAATAAAATGGCAATGAATTATACAGAAGCCTTTCAGTGCTACTGGTAAATTGGTAGGCAATCACTGCTGTCAGTTGACAGTTCCAGCGGTGCGGTTAACCTTTAAACAGCAAGTGGTATAGATAAGAAAAAAATGTTACAGAAACTGACAGTTTGTTTTACATGCAAATCTAAATCCCTGATGAAAATATTCTAAAACAATAAAATATAACCCAGATGTATTGCCAAAAGCAAATATATATATTTAAATAAATTCAACGAAAAAGTAATGCATTCCCAAATATGTATGCTCTATATAAAAGTAATTTGGAGTGAACACATCAGAGCATAAAGCCTGCATATGAAGCTACACGTTTGTATGTTGGACTTTTGTTTTATAGTTTGTCAGATTAGGTGTTCAGGGTAGGGTAATCAATGCAGGGCCATTTCTGGTCATTTTGTTGCCCTAGGCAAGGCACTTTATATTTGTGCCCCACAGTTGGCCCTCCAACAACTTTCTATAAACTAGGACTTGAGTTAGGGATGGCTCACACTGGTCAGTGATAAAAAATGCATGCGTTTTCCTACACACAATTTTTCGGACACTATGGTGTTAATTCATCAAAGGCTGTTCGATTAATAAAAAAAAAAAAAGTCGGGAACATACCGCATTTCGTATTTCAGACTTTTGTGTGCGAATTCATCAATATTTTCAAAGATGCAGTAGAAGTTTGGTAATTTAACGAAGCCCATTGTCGGTAACAGCAGAAGAGTGTGGGTTGTCTGTGTTACATGCTATTCTCCGTGCACAGACAGCATTACAATAGCACAGAGGCATCCCGACATCCATTTAGATGTACATGCTTGTTTTACTGCCTCTTCTTGCTCTAAACCGATCTTAGTCTCCATAAGTCTTGCTTAACATTTAATTTAATAGCTACAGCTTAGAAGAACTACAATGGGACTTTAAACCTGCCCTGCTTAGGTTATTTCCCCACTAGTTCCTCTGCATCTTCAAACAGGAACCTAAGAGGTTAAACTGCCGAGTAAGGCAGGGGAAACCTGTTTTGTTACGATCTCTCTCTGCTCGCTGCCTGGGGGGGGGGGGGGGGGGTAGAAAGGCTAGACCTGCCTGAAAAGCCTACGGGTCCTATCAAAATGAGATCATCCAGACTTGCAGGACACTGGCTGTTTCTATTGGCTTTTGCTCCTGTCAGTCATAGGTCGTCTCTGCTTCTGTGAGTTCTGTGAGTCCCGCACTGATTCCGACAGAGGAGAACTGCCAGTAATGGAACAGTGTTTTACTGCATGCTGTAACCTTGATGAATTGACATTTACCGACATTTGTTGATTTACCACTGAAGTCAGTAATTTACCTCACTGCTTGGTAATTTCAGCTTTCCATGCGGTAACAGCCTTGATGAATTGACATTTTCCTAAGTGCTCAGTAAAATCAGCTGTTCTCAGCAATACCGAATGCGGTAATGCTTTATGAATTGACGCCTATGTGTCATCTGCGTTTAGACGTGCAAGTTTTTCCACAGTAGCTAATAATTGTCAATGAGAAAATGCACATTGTGTGTGAAATGATACTGCACTGCTGTACGTTTTTTTCTTACAGCATGAGATATTGTGTGAACCATCCCACTGACTTACATTGGTGTTAAATAGACTATAAAGTGAAAATTAGACATTAACTGGTTCCAATTGTAATAAAAAGTTATAATGTCTTATGGGTATTTTTCTTTGAACTCACCAACTGAGCCTCGGATGCACCACTTTCTGGTACTAATCCCCACCCCCTTGCAGATTTGGGCAATTACACTCTCTGTATCGGAGATGGAAAGTGCCATGGAAGTGAATAAGCGCTAGAAGTCTGTGCATATGGGGCTCGGATGAAGAGTTCAAAGAAAAAGACCTAAAAGACGTTATAACTTTTTATTACAAGTGGAACCAGCTAATGTCTAATTTTCACTTTATAGTCTCATTTGTAATGCGAGTTTGCATGTGGGAAAATGCATGGGATTTTGAGCCAGTGTAAACGAGTGTGAGCCCTGCCTCAGTGTTTTTTTATGTCAAATTTGGCTAGACAGTCACGTGACTAATTCTGAGGTCATTATTATTTTATACATATATCTTTGCATGTGAGCTGCACTTTTCCATTTTACTCATAGGTTTATATCTATGACAGGATAGCAAAATAATGGCAAAAAAAAACAAAACACATTGTCTAAAACAAATCATAAGGTACACGGCAGCATAAAACAGTTATTTGTCTTCTTTATAGATGCAATAATACGAATAACAATAAAAACAAATACTAAAATATAGGGGGAAAAAATAGAGCTAGAACTTACCGTTAACTAAAAATCTTTAATATATTCTGAATTATAGTTGGAATTAGGAATAGAACACTGATCCACATCACACACAAACAAAATTTACTAAAAAGCGATTGTTAGTTGATTTAAATATCCTTTCATCAGATAATATGCAGAATGTGCTCAATGCGTAAATCACACAGATCTGTGCAGTTGTTGTCACCTTTACATAGCTTGTCATGATCCAAAAATAGCAATTGTGTTTCAAGCAGCAAATGCAGACACCCACACACAGGCAGACTGTTTCTTGTGAGGAGAATATCACATGCTGTACTGCCATACAAAAATCCATTACTGTAGAGGATTACACTGCTAACATTCAACATAAGCTTTAGCTGCTGCAGTGATTACTCTTCATATTAATTCCTCTATATGGAACATGAACTGCACAGAGCAAATTCAATTCTAGACTGTAATTAGACAAAAATATGGCTATCAACAATTACAGTTCTGTTCCACTTTCTTCATTTCTGACAGACCTAACCCTAATTTTCCCACAAATGGAAGACTTGTTACAGCGACCAAGATTTATTCCAAATACAAGTCACAGTCAAACCCAACAGAGATTTCAAACATTTTGGGCAGCTTCAAGGCTTTGTTTACTCACTGAAAAAATGAACTACAGAATCCATGGAATTTGCATACGCTTTTAACCATTTATTGTAAACACAACTTTGTGATACTGGTGCGTTTTGGAGCAATCAACAGAACAAAGTGGACTGTTCCCATGGCGACCAATTGCTATAATCTGAAATCTGACAGCACTATTACATTTAACAGAAAAATACATTCCTGAAAGTGTATATCAAAACAGCCAGAAATTTACCATACAAGAGTTATAAGCAAAAATCCTCATACATTTTCATACACAAATCACTCCAAAGCAGAGAAAGCAAACTTGCTAATACTAGGAATGCACATACTGTACATACTTCTGCTAACTCAGCGTAAACAGCCCAAATAATGCTAAACACTGCAGCAGGTTCTGGGTACCAGCATGTGTGGCCTCTTACAACAAGTTACTGAAGTACTGCTGCCTAAAAGGCAGTTTGTCTGGTTGCCTCACCGTCACTAAAGTGCACCAAATATGACAGTGTAGCAATTACAATCACGTACACCAGAAAAGTCAAACCACCATCAGAAGACCTAATCGCCTTCCTTGTTTCCGATGAGTGCTTTGAATCAAATTAAAACCAAAAGACCATAAACTACAACCAAGGAGCTAGCATTTTTAAAATGGAAGACAGCAATGGCAGCCTCCAAAATTATCTCAAAGTTTACTTTAAGTCTAACTAATAACGTTTATCAACCTTTATATATCAAAATGATGATGATAGTGAATCATCATGGTAATCATAACATCATAAATACAACTGTGCAGAAATAGACAGGAAGGTAGATTTGACTGACCTTTTGGTTAGTTGAGACCTCCTCTTTGCTCCTTCCAAGCTCCTCTGCAAGTTTGAGGTTCTCCTCCTGCAGAGCTGCTAACTGCTGGGACTTGTTCTCAGCCGCCTGCCTCAGCTCTTCACTGCAAGGACAATGAGAGCAGCGTTACTATGGAAACATGACAGGCAGGGAAATTGCGGGATGGAGTCGTGCTCACAGCTCAAGAAAAATACATCCCCGTCATGTGACTCCTATTATCTAGAGCACAGCATATATAAAACAGACACAGCACATATTAAATCATAGGAACACAAAAAAAAAAAAAAAAAAAAAAAAAAAAAAAGAAGCAGTTATGGAATGAGGAGACTGAACACTCCCCAGCCTACTATATAGCTACAATATGTTTTCAAGTCAAGCAGGAACTTTCATGTAAATTGGGCATTTTGAGAGAAGATGTATTCAGAAAATCTATGGCAGTCTAGTGCAGTACTTATCCTCTTTAGTACACTTTAAATTTTAAACAAAAATATGAATCCAGAGAGCAGCAAAGGAAGAGATGTAAGTATTACTGCTTTGGTGTTTATGGCATGGTTTTGAACCCAGTGTGCATCACTGTTAACATAAATTCCAGAATATTGATATTGCACAGATCTATTAACTACTAACTTCATAAATATATCCATACAAATCAAGATTACAATACCTTATATTGCAAAAAAGTAAGGACCTTTATTTGGAGGTAATTGTACTCCACAGCCACTAAGCCCTTTTTGAAGGGAAAATATTACTACAACAGAATTACATGCCTTCCATGCTAGATACACTGAAAAACTTAATTAACCTGTATGAATTCACACATAGGTAGTCCACGATGAAGAATGAACAATCCACCAATATGAATGGCCTGAAGATCAGGGCTGTGGAGTCGGCACAAAAATCCACCGACTCTTCAGTTTAGGATTCCTCCGACTCAGAATCCTCGACTCCGACTCCTCTAATTTGCAGATTACAATCTTGTTGATTGAAAGTATGTAACATGAAATTCGTCTCTTAACTGCCAAAGCTTAGGAATTTTAAAAGACAACTGAAGTGAGAAGGATATGTAGACTGTCATATTTATTTCCTTTAGTCATAGACTAAAAGTAGTCCTTGGTAAGAGTACTTAAAAAAAGGTACAGACCGGAACAAAGAACATCTATCAGGCCCTAGGCAATGTAACTGTGGTTGCATGTAAGAGTGATGTGCAGGTACTCTGCAGGGGAATGAGGGGATTCTTCCTCTATTACACATTCTTCATGCACAATCTGAACCAGGTTTATGGGTGACAAACAACACCTCTGTGTGCAATGTGCACATCATTCTCAGTGGATTCCCTGCAGCTCTGTGGGGAGTGCATATGTAGAGTATAGTACTACTGTGCAACAAAGTAAACCTGAGACAGATGAAATTAACGTTTTATACATACCTGGGGCTTCCTCCAGCCCCCTTCAGGCTAATCAGTCCCTCGCTGTCCTCCTCCGCCACCTGGATCTTTTGCTAGGAGTCCAGGTACTTGAGGTACTGGCGTAGTGCGCATGCACACACTCTGCTGCCGGGAGCATATTACACCTGCACAGCACTATTGCGCAGGTGCAGAATGCTCCTGGCTGTAGGAGCGGTACGTGGCCGGACTGCGCTGACTGGCTGATTTACCGGGACTCATAGCAGAAGATCGAGGTGGTGGAGGAGGACAGCGAGGGACTGATTGGCCTGAAGGGGGCTGGAGGAAGCCCCAGCTGTGTATAAAACTTTTTTCTTTTCATCCGTCTCAGGTACCCTTTAATTCGTAGTCACCAAACCAAATTTTAACAACATATCAAATTATTTGATTTCATGAGCAAAGAGAGTGCATACATTTGCATAAATCAGCATCAACACAGAATTATTTCCATCTCATTGACCATCTATTAGTGACACGGCTACACATCAGACTTTATTCTTATAGCATAGATGTTATTTAGTATATATAAAAGAGATTCCTGCGTACACATCACATTTACTGTACAGTCACAATCAGCTATGTATATCTGACTTTAAAAATACCGGGACTGCTTTATCGAAGCAGCACAAGTAACTTTTTTGCAGGGCTGTGGAGTCGGAGTTGGAGTCGGAGTCAAGGAGTCGGGGCAATTTTGGGCACCCGGAGTCGGAGTTGGAGTCGTGATTTCAGAAACAGTCGGAGTCGGGAGTCCGAGTAGCATGATTTTTGTACAAAATCCACAGCCCTGTTAAGTATTAGACTAAGGAGTCGGAGTCGAGGAGTCGGAGACTTAACAATTTTGGGTACCCAGAGTCGGAGTTTCAGAAACTGAGGAGTCAGCCCTGATTTTTTTGATTGGTTTATTTCATTTTTGTGGACTAAGCACGGCTATTACTGTATATATAAATGGTTGAGGACTATTATCTGAGAAATAGAACATTTTATCACATTTTCTATTTAAATTACAGTTTAAATTTATTAGGATTCGGTGCATTTTTTCCCGACTCCAGGCACCCAAAATTGCTCCGACTCCACAGCCCTGCTGAAAATGTGAAGTTTTATTTTGGGAGAACAAATTACATTTTTTTTAAATACCTTGCAGTTTTTGAGTAAATCAATTTAAAAAAAAATGTTTTTAAACCAGTAAAATTAAATTTTGCTGCAGTACACTGAGGGCAAAATGAGACCGCAGGGGGATACTGAAGGCACGGTGAAACAGAGGTGACACAAAGGGGGACCGCTGAAGGCATAGAGAAGGGACAGAGATGGCATAAGGTTTAGACTTACAAACAAATTCAGGTTAACAATGAACCTACAGTCCCTACCTTGTTCGTTAATCTGTACTCAACCTACCCAGGGCCGGATTTAGACCAAGGCCGCCTAGGCCATGGCCTAGGGCACCACAGGAGCAAGGGCACCAAACCAGCAGGATAAACTGGTGTAGCATTTGCAAGCTTGCAAATGCTGCAATGCAGGGTGATCAAGCAATTGTGGCTGGCAGATATGGACTTGGGCAGCATTGGAGATGGAAAGGAAGAGGAAGCTTCTGCACTGGAGATAAGCGGATAAATGAGTGACACTGATGGCTGCTGTGGTGTGAAGGCGAGCTGGCTACCTATACTGAAAGGGGGGGGGAGAGGAGGGATTAAGGGAGTCATCTGGCTACCTATACTGGGGGGGGGGGTATCAGGCTACCTATACTGGAGGGAAGGGGGGAGGGGTCAACTCACTATCTATACTGAAGAGGAGTGGATGGTGACAGTGGCCTTGGGCGGTAAAGAGTACAAATCCGGCCCTGAACCTACCTCTACTCAAAATGTGACTGCAAAGCTGCCAATGCATATTAGATGATATAAGTGATGCTTAAGATCAGACTTTTTTAAAAAAAATAATATGCTTTGAAAAACTGGAGATAATAGTAATTCTGCTCTTAACACTATGTTATGCTTGCAATGAGAAAAATGGACTACGACTGATAACTTCTGGAAAAAAAAACTTTTTTTTAAAGTTATAAATGATAAATATCATTCCTATTAAAAGCCAGCCCTAACCCAATGACATTTCATCGAGTTCTTCTTAAAGGGTCATGCAGTCATTCAATTTTTACATGTTTTAGCTTTGTGTTTGTACAGCTCTTTAAGATTGTTGCCTGTAACAAATGTAAACAGTTTGATCAAGCAACACCAATTGAATGCCTCGATACACACTTGTAAGGGATTAATAATCAGTACAAAAAAACAAACAGTTTTTTGCCTAAAACATGAAAAAACTACACAAACATTTTGAAAGACATTGTTTTAAGGCATGGGCAATTATTGCCATTTAAAAGCATTACAGCAATACCTTCCAGTGTACAATAAACCATAATCTAAGTACTGTAATGCAAAATGTGGTCCCTCTTGTGGAGGAAAAAAAAAAAGTAGCAGTAAAGTGAAATATACTTACAACTCTTTCTTGAGAGCTTCAGTTTTCATACATTCTCCTTTCAAAAGGCCATTTGTCTTGCTTATTTGTTCTGCAGCCGATTCATGCTGCTTTCTAAGGCTGTCCAGCTAGAATAGTTAAAACACCATCATTGCACCCCCAAATATTTAAGTAGAAGGTAAAGTAGTAGCTATGAAATGCAGGGAAATATTTTGCTGGTGTATTTGCAAGCTGACCTGTACAGCTTGAATACAGTATCAGCTCAGTTTAATCTCGGAGTTAATGCTGAGGATTATTACGTAACTGCTAATCCTAGAGCAGAATAATGTTATTGCCCAGTTAGGTACACACTCTAGTAAGGATGTAATTATTACTAAGGCTGGTAAAGCCTCAACGGGAATAAAATAAAGCGTTTGAAATTTTTAATTAAAAAAAGCAAGCATTTTCATAATTAATAATTCTAATATACTACAGTATTTTCTTTAGGTGAAGAATGTTGGTGACTGAACTGTGGAAAATTATTAGTACCTTAGTAAAGCAAAAAAAAAAAAAAAAAAAATGAATGTGTTGCTTTTTTACTTATTTATATGCTAAAATGTCTTTGCTGAACAACTTCTAAGGCCAAATGTAAAAGAAGCTGGAAAATGTAGGGATAATACTCTATTATAGCCCCTCCTCTCTCTGTAATAGGATTTCTGCGCTGGAGCCTAGTTCAGCACATCATAGCTCCTATACAGAAGGGAGGACTGTTAGAACTGGATTATGGCTCTGCCTTCCTGGCACAGAGGAAGATGCACACCACTGTGAAAGACAGTGGTGCATAACGGTGAGTATTAGGCTGGGTTCACATTACAGCAGTCATGGTGTTGTGAATGACCCCATCAGCTCTCACCACCCTGTTGTACATGACATGTCATAGGTAACGTGGCTATCTAGGAATGATCCTTTGCATTCCGTCAACACAACAGACACATCAGAACATGTGTGAACATATTCTATGCTCAAAGTGGATCTGCCAACGTGTACCATTTCCTGGAATTGATTAATGACCATTTCCCAGTGTTGTGTGAAACTAGTCTTAGGTCTTGTTCACATTATAAAATCGTCAGCGCAATCGCTTAGCGATTTAAAGAGCAATTTTGAAAGAGCTTTTCTGAGCGATTTTCGCTTACAAAAGAGCTTTTCTAAGCACTTTTGTGCAGCTTTTTCAGAAAACGGTGCAGGAGCCGCATTTGCGAATGCAGTGTTCTCCCCAGGCTCTTTTAGCCGGGTGCTCCACCCGGCTAGATTTTGTAACCACCCGGCTGTCATCGGCTCACCTCCTCACCTATTCCTATGCTGTAAGCACAGTTGCCCTGCATTTTCAACTCGCCCCACCCGGCTACTTTTTCATGCCACCCGGCTACTATTTCATGCCACCCGGCTGGAAAAAAATTCTGGGGAGAACACTGGAATGGATAGAAAGCTAACATTGCATCACATAAGCTAACATTGCACTAGCGCTTTTAAGGAGATTTATTTAAATCGCCAGCGCTAAAACAAAACAAAATTGCCCCTAATGTTAACAAGTTCTTACAGATGATTAACAATATGCTAACAATTCCACCTTCCTGCAAATGTAGGGCAAATTATATGGAGCTTAGAATTTGGCTAATGTTCCTCCTAAATATTTGTCTCACTTCCAGGCTGCATAAAATTTACAGTAAGTTTGCAAGCATGATTTATTAACATAGAAAAATATATGGAATCAGACCCTGCTTCACATTCAATAGAAAACTTTATTCAAAAAAAGTGAACAACACTGTATTGACACTAAGTGCCACTTTAAAAAAAATAAAAACACTCACTGCAGATGTTATTCACGCAGCCGGCTGGGCGAATAACATCTGCAGTGAGTGTTTTTATGGTTTTAAAGTGGCACTTAGTGTCAATACAGTGTTGTTCACTTTTTTTGAATAAAGTTTTCTATTGAATGTGAAGCAGGGTCTGATTTCATATATTTTTCTAGTTTCTAACCCTCTCAGTCCCGTGCTCCCACTTAGTGGTATTCATTACTTTAATACCTGTTGAGTTCCAGGAACCTCTTTTCCTCTACATGATTTATTAATATAACATCGATCGTCTCTAGTGAGCAGTGCACAATAGTACTGAAATAATCAGAACCAGCCTTGCGGTGTGCCTTTTATTGGCTGTATAGAATACAGCAGCAAGCATGCGATGTGGCCGCATTCTGAGGAAGCTGGCTATTCACTAGTGAAAAATGAGTCAGAGGAGAGAGAGCCATCATCATGTACCAAAACGAAAAGATCAGCGCCAAGGAAATCAATAGTTCGATCGCTGCCGAGAGAGGATAGAGTCCAAAAGTCCACACACATAAAAACTATTAATCATCATCATGTACCACTGTGGATTGAACTTGAACTTGATTGAACTTGAAGCATTAAAGACCTCCATTTATGGATGTGCCAGTGCTAGATACACTGCAGCTTTCATGTCAGCATCTGTGAGTGGCTCTAGTGATGCTGCTTGTAACTACACTAATGAGACACAATTAATCTGGAGCGATGAGTAACATACTTGTCTTCCACAACCTTATGTCGCTGCAGTGTTAAGAGTTGTTAGGTAGGTGCCACTTGTCAGGCTCGGTACCTGAGGTCAAGTGTACACTACTGCCCTTTGGATATGCAAGTTACAGACCCCATGGAAAATGCAGCAATGGTATGGAATACCTATCAAACCTGTTTCTTTAGCATCCAGCTCTTATTTGTTGCCTTGATAACATATACCAAGCATTCAGAGGTTTTATACAGATGAGGCCAGGTAAAAAAAAACTGTGTTTGAAATGTATCATTGCTGGCAGTAGGTTTAGCCATTTCTATTTCTGCACTGTTATCACTGTCCATATACAGAGATGTGGTGATGATGACTGTTATTTAATTGTACGAAGTGTTCTTTTGAAAGAGCTGCGGGTCATTTGAGAGTTACTGAGCACTTCCAGGGCATTTGTCATAGTCAGAGGATCTGGTAAGTCATGCATTTGAGGGGTGTAAGGTGATGGTTTGCTAAGATCTTGGAGAGCGCCAAGCATGTTTATATTAGAAGCGGAAGAGAACCTAAACAGAGGAAAATTGATGTTTCCTTTTAAACAATACCAGTTGCCTGGCATCCTGCTTATCTCTTTGGCTGCAGTAGTGGCTAAATCACACACCTTAAACATGCATGCAGCTAATCCAGTCTGAATTCAGAGCACCTGATCTGCATGCTTGTTGTGGGGCTGTGGCTAAAAGTATTAGAGACACAGGATCAGCAGTATTAAAGACACAGGATCAGCATGAGAGTCAGGCAACTGGCATGATTTTAAAATCCATATCCTTCACAGCTTAGGTTCCCTTTAAAACAAACTGGGGAGGGTGGGGGGGGGGGGGTTATAAGATTTTGAAACTTACAAAAGAATTGTAAAGCCTCTGGATGGACAATCCAGAGGTTTCCCAGATCCTCCTCAAGCCCACTGCTGCTGCCCAAGACCCTATTCTTCATGGGCATGCTGCCATTCATGCACGAGCGCATCTGTATGAGGCATGCAACAGTCATGCTTCTCACCACCTCAGGGCTCTAACGTTGCCCCCTCAATCCTCTACAATGGGTGTTCACTCTACTTCCTGGTTCTCCTTTGCACATTGTGTGATTACCCACGACATGAGAACAAGATGGTTAGAGAGTGATTGCCCGTTGCAGAGGATGGATAGACATTGTTGGATTCCTGAGGGGAGAGAAGCACGACTACCACTGTACGCTGTAGTGCTATTCTACATATACTAGGGTTTGAGAAGCCCAGGGCGGAGGAACACTAGACCACCAGGGAGAGAGGCCCACTAGACACCAGGGAAATGTATAGATATAGGTGAGGGAAAGGGCCCCATTAGACACCAGGGAACTAAATAGGGGAAGGAGAGGGGCACACTAGACACTACGGAACTATATAGGGGAGGGAGAGGGGACCAGACACCAGAGAAATGTATAGGAGAGGGAGTACCACTAGACACCAGGGAACTGTATAGGAGAGAAGAGCCACTAGACAGAAGAGAACTGTGTAGGGAAAGGAGGGGGGGGGGGGCCGTTAAGACACCAGGGAACTCTATAAGGGAGGGAATAGGCCACAAGACATTGAGGTTGGCGCATGCCTTTTTCCAAGTTTTCAATCACGGCCCACTGTGTAATTGAGTTTGACACCCCTGGTCTAAAAGGTAGTAGTATCGCTATTCTTTTTCCAGCTTCTAACAGCACACACATCTTCCACAATGTCCTGTTGTCAATAGTCTCAATATCTTAAAGCACGTTACTCACTTCTTTTTGCAGGTCACTGTGAAGTTTCTTTAGCTCTTCCATAGCAGTAACAGTATCTGTTCTCTCTTTGAGTAATGCATTTTTCTCCGCAGTCACCTGTTCAATTTTCTGGGAAACCTCTTCAGCAATCTGTGATACCTACAGCAATTACCACAAGTCAGAAGGACATTCTGAATGTTTTGAATACTACAGCATTACTGAACCAACAGTGCTCATGTGTGAACCAAGATAATTCCAAGCAGGGAGAGCAGTTCATAGTAATTGTATTATTTATTTATTTTTTTACT
Source organism: Hyperolius riggenbachi (assembly GCF_040937935.1). Classification (NCBI taxonomy): domain Eukaryota; kingdom Metazoa; phylum Chordata; class Amphibia; order Anura; family Hyperoliidae; genus Hyperolius; species Hyperolius riggenbachi. Next base: position 517,090,780 of record NC_090646.1, on the reverse strand, counting down.
TCAAGTGTGAAAATTAAGTTGTTCATTTACAAGAAACCACCATTCCCTGAGTATTTCTTTTTAAAAACTAAAATGGTTAACTCAGAATGACAAATGCTTTGTGTGCAAGTTCTTTTATCTGCCCTATGAACGGGTGTATATGCCCTTTCACCATATTGTGGCAGAAAAATCTGTGTCTCCAGCCTAGGTTTGGAGCATTAAAATAGGGAGCTTAAAGGAATTATCAGGCAAAAAAAAAAAAAAAATTGAGTTTCACTTACAGTGGTTTGCAAAAGTATTCGGCCCCCTTGAAGTTTTCCACATTTAGTCATATTACTGCCACAAACATGAATCAATTTTATTGGAATTCCACGTGAAAGACCAATACAAAGTGGTGTACACGTGAGAAGTGGAACGAAAATCATACATGATTCCAAACTTTTTTTTTTAAAGAACTGCGGGTGGGGTGTGCGTAATTATTCAGCCCCCGGAGTCAATACTTTTTAGAACCACCTTTTGCTGCAATTACAGCTGCCAGTCTTTTAGGGTATGTCTCTACCAGCTGTGCACATCTAGTGACTGAAATCCTTGCCCATTCTTCTTTGCAAAACAGCTCCAGCTCAGTCAGATTAGATGGACAGCGTTTGTGAACAGCAGTTTTCAGATCTTGCCACAGATTCTCGATTGGATTTAGATCTGGACTTTGACTGGGCTATTCTAACACATGGATATGTTTTGTTTTAAACCATTCCATTGTTGCCCTGGCTTTATGTTTAGGGTCGTTGTCCTGCTGGAAGGTGAACCTCCGCCCCAGTCTCAAGTCTTTTGCAGACTCCAAGAGGTGTTCTTCCAAGATTGCCCTGTATTTGGCTCCATCCATCTTTCCATCAACTCTGACCAGCTTCCCTGTCCCTGCTGAAGAGAAGCACCCCCAGAGCATGATGCTGCCACCACATTTGACAGTGGGGATAATGTGTTCAGTGTGATGTGCAGTGTTAGTTTTCCGCCACACACAGCGTTTTGCATTTTGGTCAAAAAGTTCCATTTTGGTCTCATCTGACCAGAGCACCTTCTTCCACATGTTTGCTGTGTCCCCCACATGGCTTGTGGCAAACTGCAAACAAGACTTCTTATGCTTTTCTGTTAACAATGGCTTTCTTCTTGCCACTCTTCCATAAAGACCCACTTTGTGCAGTGCACGACTAATAGTTGTCCTATGGACAGATTCCTCCACCTGAGCTGTAGATCTCTGCAGCTTGTCCAGAGTCACCATGGGCCTCTTGACTGCATTTCTGATTAGCGCTCTCCTTGTTCGCCCTGTGAGTTTAGGTGGACGGCCTTGTCTTGGTAGGTCTACAGTTGTGCCATACTCCTTCCATTTCTGAATGATCGCTTGAACAGTGCTCCGTGGGATATTGAAGGCTTTGGAAATCTTTTTGTAGCCTAAGCCTGCTTTAAATTTCTCAATAACTTTTTCCCTGACCTGTCTGGTGGGTACTTTGGACTTCATGGTGTTGTTGCTCCCAATGTTCTTTTAGACAACCTCTGAGGCCGTCACAGAGCAGCTGTATTTGTACTGACATTATATTACACACAGGTGCACTCTATTTAGTCATTAGCACTCATCAGGCAATGTCTATGGGCAACTGACTGCACTCAGACCAAATGGGGCTGAATAATTACGCACACCCCACTTTGCAGGGTTTTTTTTTTTTTTAAATGTTTGGAATCATGTATGATTTTCGTTCCACTTGTCACGTGTACACCACTTTGTATTGGTCTTTCACGTGGAATTCCAGTAAAATGGATTCATGTTTGTGGCAGTAATATGACAAAATGTGGAAAAATTCAAGGGGGCCGAATACTTTTGCAAGCCACTGTACCTGGGGCTTCTACAAGCCCCATGCAGCCATCCTGTGCCCTCCTAGTCACTCACTGCTGCTCCAGTCCCCGCCGCCAGCTAGATTCATTTTTGCCGACCTCGGGGTCATTGGGCCGCATTGCATACATTTTTACGCATTCCCGCTGGTGCAGGAACAGTAACACATACATTTTCACGCGTTAATGCAATGCGTGAAAATGTGCGTAATGCGGCCCGCCGACCCCAAGGTCGGCAAAAACAAAACTTGCTGGCCGCGGAAGACTGGAGCAGCAGTGAGTGACTAGGAGGGCACAGGATGGCTGCATGGGGCTGGTAGAATCCCCAGGTAAGTGAAACACTTTTTTTTTTTTTGGCTGATAATTCCTCTAAAGTAATTTTTTTTATAACATGATCAAAAGCTTCCGTTTATAAACTCACAGTACTGCTGGGAAAAAATCATTTGAAATAAATAAATTACTGCTGTGTGTTGAAATCAACATTCAGCAGAAAGTACAGAAAGTGAAATGTATAGAGCATTTGTTTCTCAGAATCCATTTGTTCAGTGCCACCGAAATTGGTGTTCACTAGCAGTAGTCCCTCAAGTAGAAAGAAAACTGCTAAATCTGCATAGAACAACTAAAGTCAACAAGAATAAAAACAAAACAAGTGTAAAAAAGAAAGAAAAAAATAATTGTTGATTTGTAAGATCAAGTTTCATGCTGGAGAATAATTTAATACATGCTTAGGATTATCAAAAAAATAAAATCACTTGTCCATACTAAAGTAATGTACCAGAAAGTAAAGTTACAAAAAATGATTCAACATGATTATTTGATCCAACACAACATTTGTGTAATAAAGAGGGTGTGATTGGCAGGTGATTTTATTCATCGTTTCTGTATAAAATATTGCACATCAATTATAGAAATATCATCCCTCTAACAACAGGTCACCATGAAGCAGTGAAGTGACAAGCATGCAGGTGCAAGTGAAATTTGGTTAGCCCTAAAATTAGTGCACTGTGTTAGTAGTTTTAGTTCACTTATTATATAGGATACCTCTTGTATTTTTTCTTCTTGGCTGTTCTTCTGAATTTGAAGCTCGTCAATCTTCACCACCAGCTCCTCTTTTTCACCCAGCAATGACTGGTACTGGTTTTTTAACTGCTCAGACAGATTTGACACTTCTTGGTTGTTTTTGGTTAATACAGCCACTTGTTCTTGCAAGATGTCACACTCCTTCATGGCCGCTTCCTTTTCTTGTAAAATAAGTGAATGTGTGCTTTCCAGATCTTCTTGTGTAGATACCATGAGGGACCGGTCTTGATGCAGCTTTTCCATCTCCTTTGCTGTGACTTCATGCTGACAGCGTAGATCGTCCAACTGCTTGCAAACACCATCATATAAATTCTCTAAGTCCACCTTTGATTTGGTTAGGGAAACAAAATCCTGATCAAGGTTTTCTAAGCGGTGTAAAAGGTTTTTGCTTTCGAGTTCTAAGCATTCTCTTTCCTGGGTAACTGTATGAAGGAGGTTCTCTGAATTCTGTTTCTGCTCAACAAGTCTGTCATATTTACATTGTAGTTCTTTATTCTGAAGACCTTGTTCTTCCTTCACAACCTCTAAAGATTTCTTAAGTTCTCTACATTTTAGTTCTAGACAATCGGTTTCATTTTTTAATGTCTCTCTCTCTTCAACTACCCTCTGCTCAAACATTTTAAAAGCTACATCAAGTCCATCGTATTTTTCATGCAAGCTTTCCTGCTCTTTAGTCAACATGTCCTTGTCTAGACAGCATTTAGTATACTCCTCCAGCAATGACTGTTTTGCCGCTAAATTGTTATTATGCTCCAATTCTAGTGATGCTTTCTCACTCTTGGTCTTTTCCAGCAACAATGAAAGACCTTCATTAGTTTTGGTCAATTCTTCGACATGCTTCTTTGATTCTGCTATATTGCCATTTAGCAAGTCAATCTCTGCCAGCAGATTGCTTTTCTGTTGTGACAATTGAAGGTTTAAAGACTCAGAAGAATCCAGTTTGACTTTATTGCAAGCAAGTTCATCAACAGTCAACTGCTGTTTATGCTGAAGTTCTACATTAAGTTCCTTGAAAGTGTTTCTCTCGTCTGACAAAGTCAAAAGTTTATTTTCCAAGTTTGATATCTGAAGCGACATAACGTCTTTTGTGTTGTTTAGGTTGTTAATCTCATCCTTCAGTTTATCTTGGGCAAGCTGTGCATCCTCAGTACATTTAAAGCATTTAGCCACCAACTCCTTATTTTCCTTTACCAGACTATCTACTTCAGCAAGCAACTTCCTCTCAGAGGAAAGCAATGTCTCCTTTTCTTGTAGAAGTTGAACACGTTCAGAATCTGATGTACTAGTACTCGTCTTAATTTCGTCCAGCAGCTTTGTAAGACTTTCATTTGTGATCTTCAGTTCTTGGTTATCTTTTCGCTTCTGTTCAAGCTCTTTCTTAACAGCTTCCACTTCGGCTGTTAATTCTTGACCATTTACAAGCAGCTTATCTTTTTCTTGGAGCAAATCAGAAACTCTTCGGTTCAGCTCTTCTTTCTTTAAGACAAATTCTTCCTTTTCATTGGTTAGGCAGGTATTTGTCTTTAATAACTCGTCAAGTTCTGTGGTTAATGCTGACAAACTGGTCTCAAGTTCCAGCTTTTTCGCTAGAATCTGATCCTTTCCTGTTTTAAGGGCAGCTATTTCACTTGTCAGTTCTGTGTGCTTTTTCTCCATTTCTTCTTTATACGATTCAAGCTTCTGATTGAGGTCCTGCTTTTCCTTGATAAGTGAATTCCTTTCAATAATTATGCCATTTTGATACTCCTCCAGCCTCTGCTTTTCCCCTTCAAACACTGTGCAGCCTTGTAGCAGTTCATCCTTTTTCCTCTCGAGTTCCAGATTTTCTTGGACTGTTTTTTCCAGTTGTGCTTTAACGTCATTCAATTCCAGTTCTATAGAACTATGTAGACATGCAAATTGTGCTTTTTCTTTAAGCATATTTTCTATTTCTGCATTAAGATTATTTTGTTTGCCCAAAAGATTTTCTCTTTCAGACTTGAAATCTGTAATAGTTTTGTTCATTTCATCTTTTTCTGCAGTAATAGCAGCTATCTTGGTATCCAGATCCAAACTCTTCTCTGCAGTTAGTGTCTTCTCGGCTTCTAGCTCTTGTATTTGTTTCTCCAGAGCATTCTGCTTATTCATAAGTCCTTCATTTGTGTCCTGTAGCTTTTCAATAACTTCATCTTTTTCCTTGGCAAATACGATTTTCTCTTTATTGAGCTTGTCCTGATTCTCCTGCATTTCCCTATATTTGTTTTCAAGTTCCATGTAATCTTCAAATAGCACATCTTTGGTCTTCTGCAGTTCCTTCATGTTCGTATCCATTGTGGTGATTGAAGATTGTAATCTTTCAGAGTCCAAAATAAACTTATTGAGCTCCTGTTTAGCATTATCCAAATCAGCTATCAATTTTTCTTTGTCAGATCCTAAAGTTTCAGAGACGCTACTTAATTCGTTGTATTTTCTTTCAAGCTCTTGCTTCTCACTTATGATGGTGTCTTTTGCAGCTTTAAGTTCTTCATTAAGTGACAGTAGCTCACGTTGTTCTTGTTGAAGCCCATTTACACAAGACTCAAAGTCTACAATCTTGGACAAAAGAGATTTTTTTTCTAGTTTTAGAGCATCTGCCTCTTGGGCAAGTAAGTCTTTTTCCACTTTCAAAACCCTCATCTCTTCTGTTTTGGAGTCTAACACACAGGTTAAAGACTAAAAGAATAAAGTTGGGAAGAAGGAAAAAAATGAAATCAAGCAAGCTAGTGAAAACATAAAGCAAGTAGAGACTTAAGCAATATGTATAAACTGACACACTTGATGCTGAATCTTAAAAACTAGTAATTTTTACTACTGCATGCAATTTCTTAAAGAATTTCAGGACATCTGCACTTAGAGGCTATTTACAGCTTTACGTCACAAACTACATGGCTTCTTTGGCTTAATGGGAATGTCCGAGCTCATAAAGAAAAAATATACTTACCCGGGGCTTCCTCTAGCCTCCTGCAGCTGACATGTCCTACGCTGCAGCTCCACTCTCAACCACCGGCCCATGGTCCCTGCCGGTGCAGAGGTCGACCTCTACTGTGCGAGTGCTGCTGTCAATCAAGTCCACATTGTCCGGAGTGTACTGTGCCTGCGCAGTACACTCCGGACAATATGGACTTGATTGACAGTGGCACTCGCGCAGGCGCAGTAGAGGACGATCTCGTTAGGCCTCCAGTGGCTGAGAGTGAAGTGTGACATGTCGGATGCAAGGGGCTGGAGGAAGCACCGGGTAAATAGATTTTTGTATTCATTTTTTTATGAGCACAGATATTCGCTTTAAAGAGAACTGGACGTAAGTGGAATATGGAGGGCGACACATTTAATTTATTTTAATAAATTCTTTTTCTAATTTGAGCTCAATCGCAGGCACCCAAATTAGTTACTGAGCACCACTATACCCGTAATTCACATTACTGCCTATGGCGACACCCAAATCATTGGAGCATCTCTGCACCAAAATTTGCAATCTTGACTCATAAAGGGTTCACATTTATGTCCTCAGAAAAATCACTGGGATGAATTCTCGGGAAAAATGTACAGAATAGTCCCTTTAACCTAACTATTGTTGGATACTTGTTTTAAAGTAATCTTTACACTAAAGCTTTAGCAGGGAAACACTCCACAAATATAGGCCATTAAAAAGAGGTCTAATTTAACATAGGGATAATGGTGAAGTACTCTGAAAGCGTATTTGTCAGTTTGAAACAAAAATAACCTATTAGTTTAGTCACCCATGCCCAGGTCCACCAAAAGGTTACTGTACAGTATGGAGAATTAAAACATCAGTATATTCCCCAGATTAACAGTTAAAACACAATTCAGTGCAGAAGAACTCTGTCTCAGAGATGGTCAATGACATGCTAATTTAATGTTAATTTACTGTGGACCAAAAATGGACCAATTAAGTGTAGAAGTTGAGGATTTTAAATGGTCCTAAGCAAAGCTGCATCAAATTAACATAACTTTGGCATAAATTCAATTATCTAATTGACCAGCTCTACTCTTCTAGAGCCAAAATGACATTTGTAGAACTTAACAAGAATTTGGGAGTTTAGATGTCCTGAATTCAAACCATACAAGTAATAGAAAACTGAATTGTTGTAGAATGTTAAGAATAAAAATATAATCAAAATGTGTGTCAGTTCATACATGCACTATTATAAAGCAATGCCAAAATAAAACAGCATAAATAAAGCACCCACAAGACTGAAAAAAACAAAATCAAAAACAAATATTACAAATCATGTTATGAAAATGAATAGACACAAATGTTAACTCCGCCTAAAAAAAACAAAACGTAATATATTTGCCGTGAACATGCTATCAAAGACGTGGAGCGCTGCTAAAACCCTCACCAAATTTAACAACATTAGTGACTATCAAAAGCTGAGCTTTTGGATCTAAGCATGAACACATACTAAAGGTTGTTTTGGCCTCTGTCCACGCCGGGATAAAACAGTGTTTGTGACTTTAACCACTTCAGCCCGAGAGCAATTTTCACATATAGGCGCTGCTCCCATTCATTTGCCAATAACTTTATTACTCCTTATCACAACTAAATGATCTATATATTGTTTTTTTCAGGACAAATTCGGCTTTCAGTGTGTGTTCATTTTGTTTAGTAATCACCTTATTTTCTATGCATTTTAAAGGGAAAATAAGGGAAAAAGATGAAAAAAAACAATCTATTTCTCCATTTACATCCATTATAGCTCTAAATTAAACAGTGCTGACTATAAGTTAAACCCACTAATTTTATTTGCTCATCCATCCTGGTTATTGCAACATTTAGATTATGTTCCTAGCACAATGTATGGAGAGAATATTGTATTTGGAAATAAAGGTGTCTTTTTTCTGTTTTGTGTTTTTGCTTTCTCATTGTACACTACGGATGATTACAAGGCCTTATTTTGAAAAATAATAGTAATATACCATTATGGCATACATATTTAAAAAGCCAGGTTCCTAAGGTAACAATATATGTTGTTTCTTTCATATTCTGTCACTTTGTTTTCATTTTACAAGTCTTTTATTTTGGTACAGAATATGCAAAAATGTAATTTCTTTTGATTCAGTTTGTGACTAAAAAAAAAATACAGGAGACATGCGCCTCAACCCTGAAACTCTCTAAACTCGATTCCACTACTTATCACGGTTAAAATCATACCACATATGTCTCTTGTAGTGTTGCTAAAAACTTTCCCAAGTTTGATCATAATTCTGAAAATGACTTTTTATGTTTGACTGAGTTTTCCCCTACCTATTTTTCATGTGACGTGGTTCACAGGTTTTAGACACACCAAAATGGATTCCACAACTCGTCACGGTTACAATGATACCAGATGTGCCTCATTTAGTAGCAAACTGGTGGTGCACTATTCACAACAACACTGGACAAATATATTTGTCCAGTTGGGCTTAAGTGGTTAATGTCGCAATCCCCCGCATGCATCCTCACTCCTGCTGATGTCGCCGGGAGCTTTCTACGCAGAAAACTCCCAGCGACGTCAGCAGGAGCGAGGACGCACGTGGCCAGGGCCGCGCAGGCGCAGTGGTTTGCGACATTAAAGTCGCAAATACCGGAAGCGAGCCGTGGCGGGAGACCATTTTGTCCCAGCGGGGGCACAGGAAGTCTGCGGGTGGGCTGGTAGAAGCCCCAGGTAAGTTAAACTCATTTTCTTTCATTATAGTATTCCTTTAAAAGGGCCCCGTCAGACCAGTGATTACCTGGCAAAGTTAAGATAATGTCAATGCAGTGGTAAAGGCTGCCATTGCTCATCTTACAAAAATGATGCTAGTTTTAGGACATGCACATCACTGTGCGTGATGCTGCAAATATGCACAGAAGCTACCAGCGCTGGACAGTAACCCCAGCTGTGTAAAGTAACATTTTCTCTATAGCAGAGTAAATACAAGTCTGAAATTGATCTGGACTGGTAGCAGAGCAATTCTGTAGGAAGGAATGGCAAGGTTAAATCTCTGCTGAACAAGCGTCTAGTCCTACTGAAACTAAAGCATTGGCACCTCTTCTATTTTTAGTGACTCTTGCTGCATACCGGCTGCCACAGACAAAAATTAGAGGTATTTTATGAAGTGTGTGTAGCGTAATTATTGTGTCTGACTGCGTGATTAGATGGTCACTAGATTAGAAAAGATTAGGCCTCTTCCCTGCCTACCAAAGGGAATTTGCTGTTAATTAGGTTGCGGGAGGAAAGTTCTTTTTATAGGGCAACAAAAGTCAAACCTCTTCAATAATTTCAGCACCAAGCTTTTAAAAGGATAAGAATACCTTTTTAGTGTTACTAACCATAATCTACAAACTGAGTGCTGTACCTGAATATAATCATTCCTTAGATTTGTCACCACTAATAAAAAGCATACAGAAGTAACAGAGGTGCCAACAGGATAAAATATCATACATTTAAAACAAAATAAGATGGGGGGTAAGGGTGGACTTACCTCCCCAGGACAAACACAACGATTCTATATGATCAAAAATTTTAATTCTTACTCCAAAAATATGCACCACGTTTCACGGGTCTCAAGCCAGCTTCCTCAGGCAAAAATACAACAGGAGTAAATTAGAAGTGTGTGTATAAAGCACAGCGCCTCTGTGGAAAGCGGGCTTGAGACCTGTAGAACGCGGTGGATATTTTTTAAGAATTAAAATTTTTGATCATACAGAATCGTTGTGTTTGTCCTGGGGAGGCAAGTCCACCCTTACCCCCTCATCTTATTTTGTTTTAAATGTATGATATTTTATCCTGTTGGCGCCTCTGTTACTCCTGTACGCTTTTTTGATCCCCCTGGTGGATGGGTGTGCACACCCTTGTTTCATTCTACGGAGAGCGACTTCTTAACCTGAGTGGGGACAGGTCTAATATCCCTTCATGTGCATATAGTGGTTGCCTGAACTCTGAAAACCCACACTTGTGAGTATATTTCAATTTGCTGCTACAATTTATCCACCATCATCAATAATACACTATTGAGGGGTCTCAATTTTGTTTTTCTTGTTTTCCACTAATAAAAACCAGTTTAGATATAAAAAATACCAGGCTATTGTTTAAGGTAAACTGCCTTGGTTAACATTTTAGTAACAAAAATAAGTTTCACCTAAAATAAACTGCAATATTAGCAAAGCATTGAGTCAAACAACTATTTATTGTAATTGGTTTTCTGAACAGCTAAAGATGAGGCACAAAAACGAAACATCACAGCAGCTGGTTCCTGTGTTAGAGTTCACCTCAGCTAGAGCAGTGTGACTGTGAAGCTCAGCTTTGTGGAAGACAGAAGGTAAGTAACTGAAAAAAAGGAGAATTGCAGCATGTAGTTGCTGAGGAGTGCAGAAAATACAGCTTTTGCAGTGGACAGAAATATAACACTTTATACACTGGTGTTATTTTATTGCTATGTATGGCAGTGGCCTGATGTCGATGGGCAGGTTTTTCAGCCAGCTGGAGTTATTTCCTCTTTTGTGTCTTCTAGTGGGAGGAGTGGTAGAAATGAAATGCCATTATGTCTGATTTTTTTTTTTTATTTGTATTGACAGCCTAAATGATGTAATTCGCTCAAAAGGAGGATTAAGCCGTTGCAGGTTTTCTTCATTTTTTTCCCAAGGTAAACTTATTTATGTTTTCATGTAACCTCCGACATACATGTATAATATAGATCACATTTTTAAGGAAAAACAGTAAAACAACAATTCTGAAAAAAGAAATTTTTCTTGATTTTGACTAGAAAAGAACATTTAAAATGAGATTCTGTCATGGAGATGATATGTATATGTCATCAAGTTAATCAAAGCATATGTGATAAGACAAAGCTGCTAATTCTTCGAAGAAATTCTAAAATGTCCTGAAAACATTTTGTTGGTACCCTTAGAAAAGATGGAACATAACTGGATTAGAGTGAATTTATTTAAAGTAGCTATTTCCTTAAATTGTGATGAAACATCTCCAAACAGGCAGTCATTCAGCCTATTTAAAAGGAGAAAACTCAGTTTTTCAGTATTGCGTGTTCAACGCCCAATACAGACCAGAGAATGTAAAGAAGAGTTGCTTGAGAAGATCAAAGAAAATTTAGACTACCACGTAAATGGCAAAGATCATCGCCATGCAGCCTGATATAACTATGACAAAAGTTACAAATATAAACAAGCTTAAAGAAAACCTGAACTGAAAATTAAAAGTCAAAATAAGCATACACAAGTCATACGTACCTTCCATGAAGTCTACTCCTCAGTGCCTTTCTCCTGTCCCGCATCCTGTTTGTTCACTGTGATCAAGGGAATTTTTCGTCCTCCATTTTGAAAATGGTCATTACCCATAACAGCTTTCTGGTCAGCACACAGTTAAACAATAACATCGCCCACTTGAGCCATAGGGAAACATGGACCTTACCTGGTACATCAGTTTTCCTCTCAGCTATAACTGACAGCAACTGATATTTTATTGACAGCAACTGATATTTTATTGACAGCAACTGATATATTTCAGATCTGACAAAATATTGTCAGAACTGAAAGGGATTATTGTCAGAAGAAAATGGTGAGCTTTTGAAAGGAACTGATGGCAAGGTAACTATGTAATGTTCATTTGAATTTACCTCATGTGTTTATTTTAAATATTTTTACTCAGTACAGGTTCTCTTTAAGGTCTATGAGACTGTAGCCAAACTCCATATACATGGAAGAATAGTGAGAATGGTAGAAAAAAATGTCAAGGATAACTTCTAAAGAGATACAAGCTGAACTATAAAGGTCAAGGTCCATCAGTGTCTGATCAGACCATCTGTGGATTTTTGAGTGCTAGTTTGTATAATGGAAGAAGACTCACGAGAGGACGCAAGGAAAAGACAACTGAAATTTACTAAAATGTCTACTAAAAAGCCAACTGAATGTCCTTTTGCAAGAGGATACAAAAGTGCAAATTTTGGCAAGTCCCATGAACTCTCACAAAAGTTCACAAAAGAAAAAAAAGAACACTATACCTACTGTGAAACACGGAGGAGACTTGGTTCTGTTTTGTGGAAGCTTTACAGTACCTGGCATGGGCTCCCTTGAGTGAATGTAGTGAACAATTAAGTCAAGAGAAGATTTAATTGTAGAAGAGAAAATACAGCCCAGTGCCATAAAGCTCTTCACTAATCAAAGGTCATTCATCCTCTAACAGATCACTGACCAAAAACTCAAAGCTCAGTGCACCTTAGAATAACTAAAAACAAAACACTGTACTATTCTGAAGTTGTATTCTATAAGCCTGGGATTTGAATCTTATTGAATAGTTTTATAAGGACTTAAAATATTCAGCCTAAGGAAGACACTTTATTGCAGATTGCTCATAAAGAGCAGGATAGACTACCTCCTGGCAAGTGCAGAAATTTCAGTGAGAGCTACAGGGATTTACTGTTGGCGGTGATGGTTTCTAAAGGTTGTGTAGCAAATTATGGGTCATAACTGTCCATATCATTTTAATTTGTGTTATTTAAAATATTCTGATGGATCAAAACGCTTTGACAAAGATTTTTGTAAAATACAGAATAAATGAGGGTTGCCTACTCTGTCAGTTTCAAGTAATTTCAGAGTATTTGTGTGTTTTTGGTGTACACACACACAGATTATCAAATTAGAAAGTGGTGGTAAGAAGGTGGGAATATAAGGGGTTAAAAGTTACAAAAGTGAAAAGGGGGTTGGAAATTAGGAATGTGTTGTGACACACGATTGGAACACTGCCATTGACATCGGATGAGTAATAAATAGGGCTGCTGCAGAGAACACAATGAAAGGTGAGAACTGTTAGGCACTGATTAGGAGGGTTACACAGTAGGCAGAGGTTAGCTTTGGATGTTAAAGTTACGAATTTAAGGTTAGGCATCAAGAAAAAGTTTTAAATGGATGTGGGTGATGTAGGGTTAGGCAGGTAAAAAGAGGCAAATGCTAAATGGAGGTTTGACATCAAAGGTTTAACTTAGGCAACTGCTGCTCAACAGCGGTATTTTTTCTTTTTGGCCATGGCAAAATATTTGGTTATGTAAAGTTATCCTACAGAATTATGTAAAATGTGTATTTTAGGATGTCCAACATAAAAAAATACTAGAAAAGCACCAACATTTTAAACAGGGAGGGTCATATTTAATGCATCTTTGCATCCTGAAATATTTGCGAGCTTAAGATTAGTTATGCACATTTAAAGAGTACCTGCTCTGACATGTGAAATACTAAGCCTACATATAACTAGGCTAACATATAACTAGGCTCTGTACCTTTTTTCTCAAATTTATGGATTAAAGAGGTACTCCAGTGAAAATAATGTAATAAAAAAGTGCTTCATTTTTACAATAATTATGTATAAATGATTTAGTCAGTGTTTGCCCATTGTAAATTCTCCAAATCTCTGATTTACATTCTGACATTTATTACATGGTGACATTTTTACTGTTGGCAGGTGATGTAGCTGCTGCATGCTTTTTTGGCAGTTGGAAACAGCTGTAAACAGCTATTTCCCACAATGCAGCAAGGTTCACAGACAGGAAACTGCCAAGAGTACGTACTTTTCTTGTATTCTTGTGGGAGGGGTTTCACCAGAATATCAGCCATACAGCGTCCCCTGATTGTCTGTTTGTGAAAAGGAATAGATTTCCCATGTAAAAGGTGGTATCAGCTACTGATTGGGATAAAGTTCAATTCTTGGTCAGAGTTTCTCTTTAAAGGGAACCTGTACTGAGTAAAATTATTTAAAATAAACACATGATTTAGCTGCAAATGAATATTACATACTCCCTCGCCATCAGTTCCTCTCAGAAGCTCACCATTTTCTTCTTACAGTGATCCCTTCCAATTCTGACAATATTTTGTTTTATTTTTTATTTTCAGTTCAGGTTCTCTTTAAGAATCCAGGAGTGTAACTGACACCAGAACTTCAGTTAGATCTGAGTTGGAATATAGCGTACCTCTCACTAATTACATGCCACACAAAAACGTTTGTATGGCAGAGAAAACGGTTGTATGGAATAGATATAAAGTTCAACTGTTCAAGCTAGATAACACAAACTATCATTTGCCTGAGACAATAAAATTGTTAAACCTATGTTTTTAGATTTTAAACACAAAATAATACTGCGGGATTTTAGTATCTGAATTTCAGTTCAAGTTTGCATTAAAGGGGTTCTCTTGCATATATAAAAAAACAAAAATTGACACTTACCTGGGGCTTCAATCGGTCCCCTGCAACTGTCATGTCCCACACCGTCCTCCTGCGATCTTCCGTTCCCAGCCGCCAGCACCGGTCTAATTATTCATCTAACTAGACAAACAGAACTGCGGTGTGCTCGCTCCCGTGCGCGTCATCGGGAGCTTAATGCGCAGGTGCAGCACAAGAAAACGTTTCACTGCGCAGTAAGCTCCTGATGACGCACGGGGGAGCGAGCACGCGCACTGCCGCGCAGCCGCAGTTCTATTCGTCTACTTAGACTAATAATTAGACCGGAGCCGGCGGCGTGGAATCGAAGATTGCAGGAGGACAGCATGGGAAATGACAGCTGCAAGGGGCAGATAGAAGCCCCAGGTAAGTATCAGTTTTAGTTTTTTTATATATGCAAAAGAACCCCTTTAAGTTACAAAGCTATAAGATATAAATATAATATTTCACTTGCACATACAAGAAGAGCTCAAGAGGTATCAGAAAGTAAAATTGCAACAGGTTTTATGGTTCTGATCCAGTTCTAAAACATGCCGGAAGAAGAAACAAAGTTTTGAAAACCTGCAGAGAAATCTAGTACAGTTAGTCATTAAAGGTATCACCTAAACAACTTTTGTTGTTGTGTCTTTGGATTCTCTCCATGACTAATACGGGACCACACACAAACAGCTTTCATAATATAATTACCATTACTTGCAAGCTGACAAAGCTGTATGAGAAAACTGAAACAAACAAAGGAAAAACCATTTAGCATTCCCACAGCTAAAAAAAGAATACCTTGGCTTGCTCTGCCTGCTGTTGCAGGTCTTCCATCCGTTTGACCATATCACTCTGTGCAGCCTGGGCAGCTTTCCAGAGCTCTTCTTTGGCTTGCAGATTTTGTTTTAGCTCATCAATTGCTGCCTGATGCTGGGAAACTATATCTGCAATTGACTTTTCATGCGATGCTTGCATTTCTTTATTTTTATTTTGTACCTTTTCAACCATTGATTTCTGCAGGGGAAAAAACATAAAGGGATTTACAATAAATTGCAGAATTTGTGATCAGCTAGTCATTACCGTACAAGGTTTTATCCAATGGTAAGCTAGATATCTGTGTTTCCCGCCTGCTATCTTATTTTAAGAGGTTTATTCCAGTGAACTGTATTCTTCTAAGAGAATCTGAAGCCATTCTTAAAACAAACACAGATACTCGCCTACGGAGAGGAAAGGCTCTGGGTCCTATAGACCAGTGGTCCCCAACCTTTTTTGACCCAAGGACCGCTTCAGCATCAGGCAATTTTTCCAAGGACCGGGCGTATGCGGGGGGACGGGGCGCTTGTTCTACAGGCAGGGTCATTAAAAAGAAAGAAGTCCTGGCAACACCTGCCCTACCTAGCAACTATCTTCATCACCCTCAGCACTTTGGAAAAGAAGTCTTCGCACTGCACTGGGGCTTCTGCATAAGCTACCAGCAAAAGGTACATCTGGTGTGACAGGTAGTGAAGGGGGGTACTGCCTGGGCTTCCTTATTTACTGGCACAATCATTTCCTACCCTCATCAGCCTCCCCTCACTTTTACCCTTCTTTCCACCCAACAGCCCCTTTACCCTCCTCCAAACAGTCACTTCACCCTTTCCTCCTCCCTACACCCAGCTCACACTTCCCTCCTCCCCACACTCACTTTTACCCTTCCATTCTTCTTTCCACACTAGCTTCCAGCATCAGCTGCTCTCCTCTCTGCAGACTGTCACTGAACTCTGTGGTTGGCAAGAGACCAGAGGGTCCCAGTCATCCTTACTGCTGCCACCTGGTGCCCGTGCAGACAGAAAGCATGCTGCATTACAAATAACATACACTAGGTGGCAGCAGTAACAATGGCTGCAGACGGCTCTTTTCTATAGCTTCCAGCAAACTTCAGTGACACTTCTCTCTGCACTGTGATGACAGATTGAACGGCCCAGCTCAGCGCAGCCTGCGGCCTGGCAGTGGGACGCGGCCGAGGGGTTGAGGCTGGATCCCCCATCAGCAGTCCCTGACTGATGGGTCGGAGCTTTCTCACTTCCGCCGCTGTGGACGTAGGCATTGTAGACCCTTCCTGTTCCACCTACAATGCCTACGTTCCAGCGCTGGATCCCCTGTTAGTCTGCAACTGATGGGTCAGAGACTGCTTACTTCTGCAGCTGTGGGAGGCTTTGGTAATCTTCAGGAGCCCGAGTGCTCCCTAAGACGGCCGCTCCATATTGCAATCTCGAACAATTGCGCATGTGCAGTACGGAGCAGCCAGTCTTTGGGAGCACTCGGGCTCCCGAAGATTGCCAAAGCCTCCCACAGCGGCGGAAGTGAGAAAGCTCCGACCCATCAGTTGGGGACTGCTAATGGGGGATCCAACACTGAAACGTGGGCACCATAGGAGGAACGGGAAGGCTCTATAGGACCCAGGGCTTTCCCCTCTCTTTAGGTGACTTTTTTTTTCATAATGGCTTCCGATTCTCTTTAAGTGGAGAACTGAAATATGGGTGATTACTAACTTATTTGGTTTAGTACTCCATGTGAGAATAATTTAAAAATGATTTTAATAGGATTGCCTCCAAAAACAAATACTGAATTACCACAGTTACTCAACACAACTGCCTAGATTGCAACTGCTAAAATAATTCATCACTTAATTTTCAGTATGGTTTATTATGACCACCCATGATGGTGTGAGTCAATAGTTTTGTCTCTTGGAGAATCAGGATGATATTACCATTTGTCTTAAACATGGCCATCTCCACGGATACTTGGCTATTTTAGTAAATGTAGAGCAGAGAATGGCAAACATACATGTTAGTGGCTGTTATGGATAGCAGACAATTCTGTGACTTGTGTGTCAAATATATACTGAACAAAGTACAGAGAAATCATTCAGAAGGGAGTAATAAGTTACTGGCGATATTTGCACAAGCCAGACATCAAGTAGAGTTTTACAAAGCACACAGAACTATGCATGTCCTCTTACCAGGCCATCTATTTCAGAAGTCATTGCTTTTATAGCCAGCTGATGAGATTCCTGTGCTTCCTCAGAGCATCGCTTTGATTCAGATTTTAGCTTTTCAGTATCCTCTTGCAGCTGCTTTATTGTTTCTCTGGATTTTGAAAGTTCTGTTTGCAGATCTGCTAAACTCCTGTTATGTTTAAAAAAAAAAAAAGGAAAATTTGAGATCAGATTTAAGAAAGGATAAAGAAAAAAAAAACATAAAATAATGTAAACACATGGCTTTATAGTAGTACTACAGTAGCCTGTGCAGGTGCAGTATGCGCAACACTTTCGCTCGGCCGCCTACGCAGAAGTGCTAACCCATCGCTTTGTGGGTGGCCAGGGCGACATCGGGGGAGCACAGGAGCTGCAGCGAGTGACCCAGAAAACGCCCAAGGTAAGTAAAGATTGCTTTTCTATTTCACTTCAGGAGTCCTTTATGAAAGTTAAAGTGTACAAGAGGTGACATGATAAGTTTGACAGTGCCAAGCAAGCAAATAACTAAGCTGTGTTAACTATTTATTTTTCTACCTTGAAGAGTTAACCATTCAGGTATACAAGTGACAGTTTCACTCCAGTTAGGACCCAGTTGGATCATAGTGTAACCCTCACTGATAAGGAATAGAACTGCTTGTGAGTGCAGGGGATAGATACAAAAAGGTAATAAGTTTACCTTGGACACAGAGGATGTGAAAAACTGTATCAGTTGCGTTGCAAATTAATTCTATGTGCCTGTTCGCAGTACTGCATTGTAATGGATTGCGTTATTCTAACAACGATGCATGCAGGCATTTATTAAACAGCAAACAATGGACAGCGCTACTTTGGGCAGGCTACATCCATATGACTACCAGCATGCGTGTGCAAGGACTACTAGTAGACAAAGTACACGCCCTGCATTCAAATGAGATGCGCTTGACTACCACTGGAGAATGTTAGTTTCCATAATAGCTTGCATGCAAATTATCAAGTAATGTATATGCACAGCTTCAGTTTTGGGTACAAGGTGCGTTTGTTGTCTCGGGGGGCGGGCTCAGCGCATCTCTGTAAGTATATCTATTTATATCAATCAATCAAGTATATCAATCAATTCTTTTGAGTTTTATATTTTGAATTTTCAGTTCATGTCGCACCCAGGTTATGCATATGCATGCTTTCATTTTAGTTAGAACTAGGGCCCCTCCCAGCCGAGGATGACCTCATCATTGTGGGAGGGTCAAGTACTTGATCATTTGCATGCAAGCTATTATGGAAACTAGCATCCTCCAGTGGTAGTCAGGTGCATCTCATCTGAATGCTGGGTGTGTACTTTGTCTACTAATAGTGCTTGCACACTTCGTTCTGGTAGTCATATGGATGCAGTCTGCCCCAAGTAGCTCTGTCCATTGTTCGTTGCATACATAACCACTGTAAGGTTTTTTTTTTTGGCTAGCTGCTCCCATTTAATAGTTTTGATTCAATCAATCTGAGGCGGCCTGGTGATGCGCTGATCTACCTTCTTTTGACTTAGGCATTTATTAAAGTCTATGTACAGTGTCCATTGCAGTGCACACTCATAACATGTGCATTATGTAACGGACCACTGTGAATCCAGCTTAAACCTACTTTTTCAGCTTTTAATAGAAAATGAAACAGTGGGGTTAAAAAAAACCCTAATTTTCAAGAGAAGAAGGATAGATAAAATTGTTTATCTCATCAATTTATTTTCTAGGATTCCTTTCATAGTTTACATTTGCCTTTAAATTTAAAAAAAGCCCTAAGGAATTTGCATAGTACATTACCTTTCTCTAGCTTGGAGTTCTTCATTAAGCTTGGAAAGCTGAGTAGAGCTGTCTCCGGAAGACTGAATCATTTCTGAGATTTGATTTTCCAGGTTTGCCTTAGCCTTAAGCAAGGCCTGCTCCTTTTCTTCACCTTCTTTCACTTTCCTCTCTAGCACTAAACAAAAACACATGAAAATGTAAATCTATTCATGAACCTTCAGCAACTGGAAAAACAAACAAACATTCAAATCTTTGTCAAATCCAAAGAGTAATATGCCAGTTACAATGCCAAAAGAAAACCCTTACCAACACACTGGGGCTGCAACTCTTCTAGCCTCTTGGTGATTTCATTACACTGCTTTTCTTTTGCATTTAGTTTATCCATGGTTTCTACAGAAAGAAATAAGTAGTATTAAATAGGCACGACTGCTTAGCTAATACAGTCACTGCTTCACTACAAACTGAAGGCATAGAACTAAATGCCAAGTTAAAATAGAATAAGCGAAATGTATTATTGTTCAATAAATGTAAAATTCTGTTCAGACACACACTTCGTCCGGTCACACAGCACAGCCAGCACACTAATTTCTGCCTACAATTTTTCCTTCTTTCGCATTAGCTGGCAGCCGAATAACATCATTCCCTACCATTCACGTCGACCTGGAGGGGGAATACTAATTGATGCCGCCGGGACTTGTGCAGGAGCAGGTAAAGCTGTGTATCGGCTGTATCCTGTGCCCAAGTCTCCTGGTGGCGATTTCATAGGTACGCGCTGGGGATCACTGTGACATTTTTGCAAACGGTTTGGAAAACTATTTTGACAGACTAGGCATTTATAGGACATAGGGTAATAACCAGAGTTTAGTAAATTTCAATAGAAGGAGAGACAATTCCTGAAGTGAAACTAATACTTTCATGGCTACTTATTTTTTATGCACACATACCAAATATCTCAAATTTTAGGGGTCATCTGAAGCTCATACGGCAAACAAATGTTCACAAAAACTACTCATCACACTCTGCCTATTTTTACATTTTTTTTTGTAGATTCAAGACTGGAACAATGTATGAAATTAAATCCTGTTATTAGCCACCACAGATGCACAAAAGTGAGATTGTACATCTATCCAGTCCTCCTCAGGCTGTTATGACAATACCTCCCAGCAATTGCCTATTGTGCATTTCAAAAATCTAGGCATGCTCACCTTGCATAACTGCTTGGACCACCTTTGTTTCTTCAGTGGATGAATTTAATATCTTTTTCTAGAAGGAAAATAGCGGATTATCACTTGGAAAAAAATATACTGTAAAAATAAAAAATAAAAATTATACTGTGCATTGAAAAAAAAAAAAAAAAAAAAAAAAAGGAAAAACTATTAAACGGTACTTCTTTGATATATTGTGCAAAAACGATTAAACAGTACGGTATTTCTATGATATACTGTGGTAATTTAAACGGTATGCCTGTATTTGCGGTTTACTTCAATACAACCTTGTTTTCTTTGGTTAATAAAACAGTACTAGAACTATCACAGTTAATATATATATATAACTATAGTAAAGTACCATCGCCGAGTAGCTAAGTATCATTTAATTAAAGATGGTATTAATGGTAACCTTACCAAGTCCTCCATCTCTTTTTCATAGACTTCTCTGGCTTGATGCAAAGACAGTAAATTGCTCTCTAAGGTAGCAAACGTTTCATTACGCTCCACCAACTGTTTCTGCAACTCATTTGCCTAGCAGAAGTGAATGAATGGAATAAGCAACCAAACAATGAATGTAATAAAAGAAAAAAGAAAAAACTTAAAATACAACTAAAAAGAATATATATGCATGACATACAAAAATAGGCATAACAAAAATTAGATTTTGCTTGAAAGTGGACAGTATCGCACTGGCCTGTATCTAGGCTTTGCTTGCCTGGACTTTCTAGCAGCATAAAAGTTGACACTTTTCTTATGCAGAACACCACTTGGTAAATACCATCAGATTGTGGTTTCCAGCGCCAGCAACTTATGTAAATGACTTAAAGGACCAATGTCGCGAAAAATCTTAAAATATGTGTAAATCTATACAGATAAAAGTATGTTTTTTCCAATGTAAAATGAGCCATAAATTACTTTGCTCTGCTCAGTCATTCAAGCGAGGATGTGCGCGCATTAGTGCGCGCAATCCTCTGCAATCTCCGCCCCAGGATTTGACGCCAATTGGCATCAGGCAGACGTTAGGTGGTTAAGATATTTTAAGCATTCCTAAATCATCTCCCCAGGCAAAAATTATATTACTTTAGCAGCCATCGCCTTTTCTCAGAAGTCCTATAATAAGATGAAAACTATTCAGGAAACTCCCCCTACTTAAGGTCTATTGGTGAAGTAATACCTTTGAGTGAGACTGGGCAAGGCCAAGCTGTAGCTCACTAACCCCCCTCCTTTAAAATGTGGCATGGGGTGTGGCTGAGCTCCCACTCAGCCCCCTTATTATTATTTAGAATTTATATAGCGACAACATCTTCCACACTGTTGTACAGAGTCTCTTGTCTTGCCACATAACTGTCCCTCATGTTGGGTCAATGGATTAATGGAAAGGGGTGGTGCTGCCAGAGTGAGTGTGGGCTGAAATTTGAGAAGGCAAGCCACACCATCATTTAAAAACAAGGAGCACTGGTGGTCATGTGACTGTTAGGTATTTACATGCTTCTTTTACACTTAAATTCTGTTTTGCAAGATTATTGTGAGCTGTAAGAGTAAATATTGTTTTGTCTAGAAAAGAGTTTCTAAGGTCAAGTACAAAGGCTACCTGCAGACTTCATTTTACTTGGAAGAAATTATCATTCGTAATGGTCTTATCTAAAAATCCTAAGTGTGTAAAGATATCTCCCCGCATTGCTGGACTGGCCTCTAGCAATCCACCAGTACAGATCGCCCTTGCCTGACTACTATTGTTCAGGTCTTAGGAATGTTATGCGAGGTTCCCCACAACGGTGCTTGTTTCTAGAATGGCTACGAGAAGCGATCGCTAATGATCACTTTGGGCAAAAATCATATCAAGTGTATATAACGTTGCACTTTAAAAGCTATTTTGGGAAGATATTGAATGATGCAAAGGGAAAACAAAGTATTTAAACCTCTGCTTTTACTCTAATTAGGTATCTCAAAAAATTCTGCACAGATACCGGATACAGAAGCAAAATACAAATTTAAATAAATCAACATAATGATATGGTAAATCAAATGTTTTAACTGAGTGGTATGAGAAAATAAAATTCTTCAATAAAAAGCCAACGCAATTTTGAATGGTAATGTATGACATAAGCCTAACAGTTGGAAAATGTCATAACTGAAGAGGTTTTAAAAGAAGTCTATTTGAAAACTATGCTCAGATAACTCATGTTTGAATTTTCCAACATACAGTACACCTAAAACTATGACTTTTAGTACATCCTTCAGTTATCTTTTCTTACTGAAATTGCATTATTTCTGTTATCCATCTGTCAGCATAACTTCTCATTTTTTTAAAAATTTACCTTGTTCTGTAACCCAGCAATGACCGTTCCTCTAGTGAATTACCTTAGTTTCAGCATCATGAAGCTTATTTAAAGTGTCCTCCATTTCTATTAAGTGCTGTTCTTCTGCAGTATCCAGTTTAGACTGAAGAGATTCAAGTGAAGATTCTTTGTCTTCCTTAGATGACTGCAGTTTTGTCTTCAGAGCATCTATCTCCTTCAGACGTTCAGTTCGTTCAGCATCCTGTTTAGACCTGAGCTGCTCAATTTCTTTTTGATGTTCTAATTTGAGATTTTCTATGTGAGCCTTAAGTTCTATTAGGGCAGAGTTCTCTGTAAGAGAACCTTTACTGAATGAAAGGGTCAACTCCTCCATTGCTTGCTGATGCGAACTGATGGCAGAATCTAATTTCGATTTCCAAAGTTCTATCACATCTGCATTCTCTTTGTTTGCATGGCTGAGCTTTACTTTTAAACTCTCATTTTCTTTAGCTATCTTTTCTACAGAGGATTTTAGAGACACGACTTCTTTCTCATAACTATCCTGTGCTCTCTCGTGATTGCTTTTGAGGGACTGAAGCTCTTGCTCGTGTTTTTTGTTAAGTTCAGCAATTTTTTCTTGCAATGAGTTTATTTCTTGCAACACCAAAAGGGACGTGTCTACATCTGTGGTCGGTTTGCTACATTCTAAAAGTTTCTGACGCATCTCAGCTACTTCTTTTGTTTTCAGAACCAAGTCTTTTTCCAGCTCCATGATGCGAGATTTTTCAGAGACAGTTGCCACCTGAGATATCCATACATTTTAAAAGGGAAGAAAAACAAACATTCATTAAAAAATTAAAAACAAAAACACAACAGACAGAATTTATAAAATGAGGTAACTCCTTGAATATGTGGTCACAAAAAAAGGGATGATTTCAGAGAGGATAAAATCCCTCAGTAAGCCAATTTCTCAAATTTAAGAAGATCCGAGAGGACTAAAGTATACTCAGAACTGTCCTCAGAAGAGGGGAGTACTTTTTCCAGTGTGAATTCGTCTACAAGGTTTACCATGAAAAAAAGGTCATGATTGTTAAAGGTGGAACGGACATCTGATCCATGGCAGGAAATTTTGTAGCTTACAGTATGGGTGACTTATACAGTAGTTAGATGAAAAGAAGTGGTTCCTAGTGTCCACCTAAAGCAGAATAGTTAGTTTGGATTGACACATTCAGGGCTGCACAAATCCCAACAAACAGGAAGGCAGTGTAACCAAATACTTACAGTGACTGTCTACAGTTTATTATCTTTTCCTATTGGAAGCACATGTTCCTTGGCTCTTTAAATGTGGTTGCTGAATCCTAGACTGGACTTCTACAAAGACTCCTTTACTCAGGCCTTTATTGTTAAAGACCGACAACATTATAAAACAAAATTCAAACACCAAACCCTTTTATAAAATGGACAACAATTAAACTGGGCAAAATCTCCAAACCAAGAAGCCTGTGCATTTAGGAAAAACCCAACATCTATATTCTAATCTACATGCATACAAGTACAACACTTCCCAAACCCTTGCATCACATTTCAAACCATGCCAAAGATTAGTAAGGCTAAGAGCTTTACAAATACAGTTAAGCCTTCCCCTACGGTTATCAAATTCCAGGTTAATATTTCAACTAAGTTAAAAAATGTTTTTTACACTGCAGCAACTGACAAAAAGACTCGTTACTGAATGCCAAATATTAAGATTTACTCCAAAACAATACCACAATAAGAAAAAATATACTATGTTTTAAGCAAACCCAAAACACATCATATATCCTGCATACAACCAGTTGTAACGTAAAACCTTAAATACAACTACAGCAAATATAGATAACAAGGAAAATCTCAACAATGCCTTGTTTGAGAATGATGAAGTTAAGATGGTAAGCCCCCTTCAAATACATGCCAAGTTAGTGCCCAAACATTTACAGACAAACTAGCATGCAACACTTAAAATGCCAGCTTTAAACATACATCTTGAGCTAAAGAACGTTAGGAAAAACTTATATTAGTGCATTTCCTATCACCAAAAGCCAACATCACATCAGTTCCTTTACAGACAATACTTACTTTGACAATACCTGGCCTTGGTTTGGTCTGTAAACAACAAGAAATGTCAACATACAACTCGGATAAGGCTACAGATGTCAGCCCAGTATTAAATCCATTAGTGATTGTCCAAAATCTCTACTGCTCACCAAAACAAAGCTCATATCTGGTTCCTAAAATAAATTATTTCTACATTGATGCAAATAATCCCAGTATGCAAATAATGTCACTTGGGCATTTATAAGAGTTCATACAATTTCAATTAAAAAACAAAACCGAAACCTTTAAAGAAAAATGTATGGCAAATCTAAACTGAAGACAGTCAAAATGGAGATTTCAGTTCCTAATCTACATAACGTGTGTTGTTCATGACTGTAATCACAAGTACATGTAGTCCTAGGAGCAGAATGGCCATATCCCTGCTATTTCATCTTCAAACTGATTTCTATTGGTCTAATGGGCTAACTAAGCAATATACAGAATGTTGTTATTATTGGCCTAGGCAGGGGCTAGCATATCAAAGACTAGCCAGTGATCAATTAGCCAGCAGTTGCATATCAAGAACATTCTTAGCTCATCCCTGATTACTGTCAGATAAACAAAACTGGCTAACTAAACAGTAATCAGAGTAAAAAAGAGCAAGAGGTGGAAATCAATTCAAACCTTTGTTCTCTCTGTCATGTCAAGGACAGACCACCATCTGTGAGCAACTCTTCCCAAAGAAAGGAGGAATCCCAAATTTCAGTCATGTCACCAGTACAGGTATAAGAAAATGGCTGCTCTAATTTTGTTTCTTTTAGAATGCCTCTCATTTGTTAATTTGTTGCCATCTGTCACAAGAACAGAAAGGCGATAAAAATTTAATCAACATGACAAACAATTAAACTTGACATCAGTTATAGCCTGATGCAAATTTTTAATAAGTTCTGTATTGAGCCATGATTTAAAATTACCCTGAATGAAACCGAATATAATAAACTGAGCATGCAATAATATAGTGCATAATCAGACACTACCTTCAGTGACATTACTGTATTAAAAATGGGTCTTTTCATCTTCTCATTTCACCTGGTTACTTCTATAAGCTTCTGAGTCTATAGTAGTCCTGGGTCGCGATCCATTAGCTTCCGATTGGAGGAAGCTAGCGGAGGCAAGGAGCGGTGGGGGGAGCCATGTAATGGAGGAGACATTAACAAGCTGCAGGTAAACAGAAGGCTAGCAACAAGCAGAATGTCGCTAGCCTGGCGCTGTTTTCAGGGGGGACAGCAGAGGCCGGGGGGGGGGGGGGGAGGGGGGGGGCTGGCGGCGGCAGCAGTAGGACACAGATGCATGTCATTGTGCACAGAACATGCCTCTGTGTCCCATTAAGATTTTAAAAATCTGCCTTGGGTTCTCTTTAATCTACAGTGTGAACAAGGCAGCACATTCCATCTCAAAGCAATGTTTCATTGGGACAAATCTGTTATGGCACAAGCACAAGAAAAGTAAAAAAAAAAAAAAAAAGTTGAGTTATCTATGTAAAAGAGCTTCTCTGAGCTATTCAACAACTTGGTTAACTCAATCCTGTTTTCTAAAGAGCTTAACCTCCCTAGCGTTCTAGACAAGCTGAGCTCCTCCAGTCACGCCAGAGTGCGCCGCTCAGGCCCTGGTGGGCCGATTTGAATATTTTTTTTTTTGAAACACGCAGCTAGCACTTTGCTACTTTGCACAGTGCCAGGCAGCGCTGAGGGGTGGATCGGGACTCCCCATGACGTCATTAAGTTCGTCGCCATGGCGATGGGGAAAGCCCTGAAGGAAATCCCGCTGGCTAGCTACAGGATTAAAAAAAAACAATTAGGTGTAAAAAACCATGCGCAGCCGTGCGGCTGCGCATAATCAAAACGCCAGGGAGGTTAAACAGCCAAGAAACCGTAAAAGACAGCTTGAAATAAGGTTTTACTCCCAGAAAGTTCACAGGGTCAATATTCTGCTTTGTTTTACAGCTTAAAGTACAGAATGTGGATTCTAAAATGCAACTGTGAAAGTCTGATGCAGTGTTATTAATAAAGCTATATAACTGAAAATAAAAATGGGACGCTTTTCTTTGCTACTAATGTGCTATTAATTATCCTTAGTACACATACAATTCATTATCTCATAAGTTTATTTTCGCTTCAGATTTGCTTTAAAGGGATACTGTAGGGGGGGGGGGGGTCGGGGGAAAATGAGTTGAAGTTACCCGGGGCTTCTAATGGCCCCCCACAGACATCCTGTGCCCGCGCAGCCACTCACCGATGCTCCGGCCCCGCCTCCAGTTCACTTCTGGAATTTCTGACTTTAAAGTCAGAAAACCACTGCGCCGGCATTGCCCTGTCCTCGCTCCCGCTGATGGCACCAAGAGCATACTGCGCAGACCAAAGACCATACTGGGCTTGTGCATACTCTCCTGGTGACATCAGCGGGAGCGAGGATGCAGCTGCGCAGGCGCAGTGGTTTTCAGACTTTAAAGTCTGAAATTCCAGAAGTGAACCAGAGGCGGGGCCGGAGCATCGGTGAGTGGCTTCGTGGGTACAGGATATCTGCGGGGGGGCCACTAGAAGCCCTGGGTAAATTCAACTCATTTTCCCCCGACCCCCCTACAGTACCCCTTTAAGCAGGGTCTCTTTAAGGGATGGGGTAGACTCTGGTAAAACCTGAGAACTAGGATTCCCTATAGCAAACGCATCTGTATACTGTAGTTTTCAAGCATTCTATTCTTCCATGGTAATAAAATATTTAGAAATATCAAGGTCTTTGACTATATGTTAGTCACACAAAGTAGGTAAATAGCTACAGAGCCAAGGAAGCAAGCAAAAAAACAAACCAAAAAAAAAAAAACCAAGTATTCTGTATAGTTTATTTGCCTGCCTACTGTAACAATACCATTGATGTTTTAGTTAAAATTGGTTAATAGCGACATTACATTGCAAGGTAAGAAAAGCTAGTATCATCTGCTTTTTTGTGAAACACAACATTTTAGTAAATCAGTAAGCAACACAACACTTTGTACTAGACTGCTAGAAAAAAAAAGTAGTGTTTTGAAATTTCTAGTAGACCAAAGACTACAATTATGTGGTCTTTTATGCCAAAATTTCTAGCTAGTAAAGGTGGATATATATATATTTTGTGCAGGGAGAGCTTCCATAAAATAATGAAAACCATTACCCTAGTGTCTTCTAACTCTCTCTGAAGTTTGTCAGCTTTGGTCTTTTCAAAGAGCAGGCTCTGTTCAAGCTCCTTAATGCGGGCATGCTCCAGTTTGGTCTGCGTCTGTTAGTAAAAAGGGAGAGGAAGAGAACACAACAGTGCCACCATCACATGCCAGCACGAGAGGTAGGAGCCACATGCAGGCCGTGCTCCGGCACGATTGGACCATTGATGAGCAAAGATGAAGCAGTGCGTAAATAACAGAAGAGAAGAGGGATGGCTAGGTGATGCTTGGATGAGGATGATCAACAAGAAAAAGTGGGAATTGATGGTGAAAGACAAAAAAGAAAGCCAATAAGTAGAGACACAGGACAGGTGCATGCAGCAATTAGAATTACTTTTTTCACAAAAAAATGCATTAGCATAATTTTAGAACGTTAAGACTTTTGCAAGCAATTTAGTCATCTGTATTGACCCAGCTATGATCTCAACAGTGGGAGAGGAGATACTGAGCTGCTTGAATCTAATTAGGAAAATCTTGTAAATCAAACTATACACAATTGTTTCAAACGCAAATTTTTTTACCGTGTTTAAGATTGACATGCATTACCAGTTATCATAAAAGTATTAGCTAGGGCAAAATGTTCTTTGTAGATTTATAAAAAGCCAATGGGGACTGCAGTAATGATATGCAGTAATCTCCTGTGAGCAGAGCTGGCTTAATAAACATTCTACACAGGAAACGTGTAGTGAGCACCTGTCCTTTTTGAGTTTAATGTTATAAAAAAAACTAAAATAACTCAGCAATGGAAAAAAGTGTGATGTCCAAAGATTGTGTAAATTGGCCACATGTAAACAAGAAGAGATTTTAGTGATGTGATCAGGTCTGTTTATTTCTCCAAGTATGTCATGCATATCTGGCTAGGCCCATTTATTATGGTGTAATGGGGAGGGACTTATTTGTCATTTGCTTTAGCAGTAGCTCTATCAACTGACTTGGGAAAAGGTTTTCAATGCTGAATTCATTACGACCATGGTCACCAAGGCCCACCAAGGTTATTTACTGTATTCTGCATTTAAAAAAAAAATCTGGTGCTTCATTTCCTTATCTTCTCCCATCAATGGTCATAAGTGAAACTCCACTTTTCCAAAAACATTGATATAAATCTGTATTACCGTGTTTCACCAAAACAAAACAGGGGTCATGAATACAGTTTCGCTATAAAAGGATGTGCTAGGGCTTATTTTTTGGAAATGGGTCTTACTTTTCCATGAACTACAATTATTTGTGAACAAAAAAAAAAAATATATATATATTCACATCATCACATTCCGGAATATCACTATTAGGCAGGGTTCACACTTATTAAAATTCCCATGTGAATTGCAAATGTGCGAAAACACGTTCTCCGTACATCTAATGAAAGTCAACGGTAAATCGCTTCTGCTAAAATTAGCAAATTGCCATTGACTTTCAATAACTGCAGTAAACATGCGCATGAAATCTGCATACAAAGCTCGAATTTTAATGTGAAAATAATGCAATGATGAGCGTGAACCCTGCCTAACTCTCCACACCCTGAATTTCATCATGAAGTTCTTGTGACTACTGAAATCCCTTTGATTTTTTTTTTTTGGGGGGGAGGGGTTCATCCTGCCCACTCAACAGAAACCGCTCTCGTCAAGGTAGTAAATGACCTTACCCTTGCCAAAGCTGAAGGGAACTACTCCATCCTGCTACTGCTTGACCTTGCCACAGCATTTGATACAGTGGACCATTCCCTCCTTCTTCAATCCCTACAGTCCTTAGGAATTTGTGACAGCGCCCTTGCCTGGATCTCCCCATACCTCTTTAATTGCCACTTCACTACCTTTTTTAATGGTTCGTCCGCAACTCCCACACCATTGGAGTCCCCAAGGCTCTGTTCTGGGCCCCCTACTGTTCTCAATTTACATCTCCTCTATCGACAAAGTCATCTCCTCCCTGGGCTTCAAATACCACCTATATGTCGATGATACCCAAATCTATCTCCACACCCCCGATCTCTACCCCTCTACTATGGACAAGGTCTCCTCCTGCCTATCATTTATCTCCTCCTGGATGTCAGCTAGGTTCCTGAAGCTTAACCTGGATAAAACTGAGCTCACAATTTTCCAGCCCCGCTCTGCTCCACCCCTCCCAGATATTCACGTCACTATCAACAACACTACCATCCGCCCTACCTCCCAGGCCCGCTGCCTGGGCGTCACCCTAGACTCTGCCCTCTCCTTCAGCCCACACATCCAAAACGTTACCAGAACTTGCAACTTCCACCTTCGCAACATCTCCAAAATCTGCCCCATTCTGACTACGGACACTACCAAGCTTCTCATCCATGCCCTCTTCTCCCACCTTGCTTACTGCAATGCTGTACTAGTCTCCCCTTAAAACGTATTGCGCCCCTTCAATCATTTATGAATGCAGCAGCTAGACTCATCCAGCTTTCCCACTGCTCCGCTTCCACTTCTCACCTCTACACTGGCTCCCCTTATCCGCTTCAGTTTTAAGGTTTTGTGCCTTACCTACAAATCTGTGCACAAGCCCTGCCTATCGTACATTCTGCTCGTCAACAGATCTATCTACC
This sequence comes from Hyperolius riggenbachi, assembly GCF_040937935.1. Taxonomy (NCBI): domain Eukaryota; kingdom Metazoa; phylum Chordata; class Amphibia; order Anura; family Hyperoliidae; genus Hyperolius; species Hyperolius riggenbachi. The sequence continues at coordinate 517,060,490 of NC_090646.1, read as the reverse complement.
TCTCGGTCACCCCTTGTTGCAATGTTTGTATCCCTATTTATTGTCCAGCGCTGTGTAATATGTTGGCGCTTTATAAATACAATAAATAATAAGAATTATTATTATTATTAATCCTTCTCTTGTTCTATATTTAGTCATTACTCTAAATGTAGCCATATTTGTAAAATGAGGCAGATAATCTCATAAGTCATACATTTATACAATACAGGATTCATATGAGTAATGATGAATAATTTGTTTCACAATAATTAAACTACAGTCATATGCTTTTCATTAGGTTTCCTATGCCTGTTAAAATAAAACCTTTTGAAACTAATTTCAATTCACTTATTCAATTTACTTTGTCGCCTATGTTTTCCCCTAGGAATTAATTTTTCAGCAATGCAACTGAAAAGGTACCAAACAGTAGGTGAAAAAGTACTGCCAAAATCATTTTCTTGCTTGCTATTGGATTAAACTGCATTTTATTGATAAGATGTGAAAATATCACCTAGAAGAAGAAACCTAGGAGAAAAAGTGAATTGGATCGGGCCCTAAATATGTTATATATAGCTGCCTGAACACCATTTTCATTGACTTTTTATAACGTTCAACTATGGCTTATGTTTCGAGCACACCCAAAAATCCTGAAAAATCATTCTAGGGCTTATTTTTATGGTGTCTTATTTTCAGGGAAACGCTAAAGCTATGCAAATTCTTCAGTAATCTGGAAACTGAAATGGAAAGGTAATTTTTTTTTGGTTTTTTTTTATAAAATGGCCAGCTATGAATTTTCAAAGCTGATTGTACACACACATTGTGCTTCTTTTTAAGCATGGCTTCCATACTCTATGGGCCATATGCAATTCACTTTTTCACCTGAGTTTCCTCCTAGGAGATAATTTTTCATCTTCAATTTAAAATAACTTTTTAGTACTCTGCAATAGAAAAAGTACCAAAAAGTAGGTCAAAAATTACTGTAAAAAATATTTTGAGTACCGTATATTCCGGCGTATAAGACGACCCCCCAACTTTCCATTTAAAATATAGAGTTTGGGATATACTCGTCGTATAAGACTACCCCTCTTCCAATGCACACATAATAAAAATTAAAAAAATCATATGCTGGTGCTATGTATGAACAGATACTGTACTGTGTGTGGTACCCAGTATATAACAGTATATAGGTGATTGACTGGTTGGATTGGTCAACTCTCCCTAAGGTCAACTCTCCGTGTCTCTCTTTTTATCAGAGCGGTATGGAAGAATAGATTGCACTGTGCCCATAAAACACGCCTCTTTCACCCATCTGGCCCGCCCTTGTATCCCATTTACCTCCTTCTCTGCCTCTCAGATCTAGCACATGTGCGCCTGCGCTGCTTCACTACAGATTTTAGAGTCGGTAACAGGACAGGGCGCATCACACGGCATCAATGACACCCGGCGTATAAGACGATACCTGACTCTTCAGATGATTTTCAAGGGTTAAAAAGTAGTCTTATACACCAGAATATACTGTATTTGCTTGCTGGGGGGCTTTTTATTTGAAGTTGTAAAGCTATCACTTTGGAGAAAATTGCATATGGCCCCATGTGCGCTATAAACTGCCCAGATATTTTCCTCTTACTGCAGAAAAATTAGCAGGAACCCCATTTTCCACATGACTAGTAGCAGTTCTAACAATCACATTCACATAGTTTATTAGGATCACTATTGAATGGCTGTGTTTATATAAATACACAAAGAAAAAAATAAGTAATATGGAATAATGCCATTAGTGCTAGCACCGTGTGGAGCTGAAATAAAGAGACTACAGTTCTTAACAAAAGTGGAGTTTCACTTTAAAGAATAAACTGAATAAGGGTTTTCAACTACCCAGACGATAGGGAACATGGGAGCAGCATCTAATTAAAATAAAAACGCTATTACACAAGGCTGTGACTCATATTTTTCTTGTTAATTTTAGAAAGAACAACGAACTGTTCTTATAGTTGTGAAGTAGCTGTCTGTTTTATACAAGAACAGCTCCGTTCATGTGGTCTTCATGCTTCTTTTCATCCTGTACAATCCAACACTATCACTCATTGCATTTCCTGAGAATTTTGTAAGTACTTAAAAAGATCTGCAGAAAAAATGCTGCCTAATTATGATTTACATAGGAATTGTTAAAAAAAATTAGTTGTTACTAACAAAGCTGCAAGTGGTTGTTTTGTCAAATTCCAGGGATAATAAACTTTTATGGCTCCTGTAAAACTCTTAAGGGTTTTATAAATTATAATTTAGTATTTGAAATAAGAGTATTACGGCTACTTATAGTTAAACAATAGCAGCATGCACCAGTGAATAAAGCTTGTGTTTTAAAAGCAGATATTAGTATTGCTTCAAGAATATATTACTTGTATCATTTTTGGGCCACTTGAGTTTCTGTAATGGTGACCAAGATATTCCACTGCTCACGCACTTACCTACCTAAACTGTGATAATAACTTTACTAGGGAAGAGAGAAGAAAATGAACGAATGAAAAAAAAAAACGTAACAAAAAAAAAATGTGAACTGAAAAACTGAAATGTAAATTTTCATACAAGCAATCAACATTGTCATTTACAGTGTTATGACAAATTTAATATTTGGTTGTAAGGCTATAAATTAATTTTAACTCATTTTTGTTTGAGTAAATAAACATTTCTCAAAGTGGGGACACAAGAAAGAAATTACATATTTTAAGAATCAATGTTGTAGATATGTTTAGAAAACTGGACGTGACTCAAGATCATTGCTTGAAATGGAAATTTGAATATAACAACCCTTACGTCACAGACAGTTTCATAAGCATAAGTTACTTTAGCTTAATTTCAGATAGTGAAAAAGCAATAGCAAGCAAAAGGCATTACCAACCAGAATAGATGATGGAACTATTGAGTTTTAACTTGCAAAATTGGCACTATTGCAACTTGGGAGACAGTCTTGTCTTATGAAAACATAAATTTGGCGTAAGTCAATTCTACTCTTATTTTTCCAACTTCAGCACAATCCATTTAATCTGCTTTGAAATGTTTGTCCTCAGACGTTTAAATTGTGGAATCCAATCTGAAAACTACAATTTGGAAGACAATGTAAGAAAATATGTTTACCTCTAAATCTCCCTTCGTGATAGATTCTTCTTCAACACGGAACTGAAGGTCTTCCACTTTCCTGTATAAAAAAAAAAAAAAAAAAAAATTAAAAAAAGATTAAACCAATTTAATTTTGTTTACAAAGAAAACATGGGAATTTGCAGCAATTGGGTACAACAAAGATTGGGTGTACCATATTTTTCGGACTATAAGACGCAAATGTGGGGGGAAAAAAGTCAGTGCATCTTATAGTCCGAAGGTACCCCCCAGCTCTTTCCTACTTTACCGTTACATGTCACTGGAGTCCCCCTTTGGTGTCCCCGGTGTGCCATCTTTCCTCCTGTGTCCCTAGTCTCCACCTTTTTCTCACTGCCTGGCCCCCTGTCCCCTTCTGATATGGTACATACCGGCATTTTGCTCGATCAATGACGTCTCCAGGACCTCCATGTGCAGTCCCCTTCCCCGCAGCACCAGCTGATCTTGCCCTGTGACGCGGCCTCCAGGGTCCATGCGGCCAATCGGGCAGCGCTGCAAGCCAATTAACGAGGTCTCCGGGACCTCCATGCAGCCAGCCAGTCCCCCTCGCTGAGGCTCTAGCTCAGGGGTAGGGAACCTTGGCTCTCCAGCTGTGATAAAACTACAAATCCCAGCATGCATTTGCCTTTATTAATCATGACTTTGGCTGTCAGACTCCTGCAATGCATTGTGGGACTTGTAGTTCCTTAACAGCTGGAGAGCCAAGGTTCCCTACCCCTGCTCTAGCTGATCCTGCCATGTTGCCAATCGGGGGGGGAGCGCTGCAAGCCAATCACGGGGGAGCCGATGGTCTCGGAGGCGGGGCCATGGCTCCATCATTGGGCCAATCACTGCACTTGCTCAGTAGCAGCGAGTGCAGTGATTGGCCCACTGGTGAAGCCATGGTCCTTGCCTCCAAGACCATCAGCTCCCCCGTGATTGGCTGTGGGGCTCCTTCTTCGTAACCTGCGGTTTCTCCAGACGCTAGTCCTAAGCCCGGCGGCGATCGTGGTGTGGTGACCTGACCGCTACTTGGCCTTGAAGCTAGGGGAGGACGAACCAGGTCCTCGTAATCACATCAATGACAGCGAGTCCCTGGATGTCCTATTTAGGGAGCAGTAATTATTCTGGTGCTGTGTGGCTGCGGTGATGAGGACTCTAATTGGTACTGTACTGTACTTTCCATTCCAGCATGTCTGGCCTGACAAGACTCCAGATCAGCTAGAGAGGCAGTAAGGGGGGATGGGATGGCTGCATGGAGGTCCCGGGGGTCTACACCTGGGACATCCTTTATCGTGCCAAGTACGGTACATAAAACTTACCAGAAGGGGGGGGGGAGGGGCAGGTGATGTGTCAAAGTAGGATACTGGGGACACAGGAGGAGATGGAAGCAGATAGCACATGGGATACCGGACAGAGGGGGCACAGGGGGTTGATGGCACAGAAGTAAAACACAAAGGAGGGCAGACGGCACAGAGGGGTCACAGGAGGGCACAGGGCAGCAGATGGCACACTGGGGACACAGGAAGTCACAGGGAGGCAGATAAGACACAGGAGGACACCAGAGACACAGAGAATGAGATGGTGAGATGGTGGCAAAGAAGGACAGAGGGGACTTAGGAGACAGAGAAGGACACAGTGACATAGTAGGACAAGGAGCAAAGGAGGACACAGGGGGGACATAGGCAGTCATCAGGGAGACTGAGGAGATACAGGGGGACAGAGGAGGTCATATGGGGTGCAAAGGAGGACCCAGGAGGAGCAGAGAATTACACAAAAAGTTCAAAGAAGGCACAGAGTGGATAAAAGGGGGCATAATAATTGGGGGGATGGAGAGGAGAATGTCCACAAGATGCCTCTGCACCATGGATGCACAAGGTTTAGTATTTTTTTTTTTACCTGGTTTTTGTCCTCTAAACCTAGGGGCGTCTTATAGTCCGAAAAATATGGTATATGCTGATTTGTAAGGTTTCAGCAGTGCCTGTTACACCAGTAAATGCAGCCAGTGGGTTCTGAAAACCTCACATAGCAAAGATTGTGATATTTCCAGTTTTGAAAAATCTTGCTGATGCAGCCAGAGGTGTCATGGAGTTTGCTGTAGTCCAATACTGTGTTAAGACTATCCCACCTAATAAAAGCCCAGGAATCTGCATCCATATGCTGTGTCCGTGTCAAGCACCAAGTGTGCAAGCGTGAAGCCACGGCCGTGATCGAGCGCGATCACAGGATGGATATACACATAATTCATTGTCTGCATGTATGTTGCATGTGTAACATGTATGCAACATGTGGATTCTAAAAATCTGGTGCATCCAGGATTGTGACCCATACGGTTATAAGGCAATGCAAATATTGATAAAATCAAAAAGATAAAATGTAACAAGTGACAATTAAGGTTTAATTTTCAGCAAAGATCTTTTATGGCTACAAAGGCCAACTCACCTTTTCTCTTCTTCCAACTGATTTAGCAATTCTACCTTTTCTCGGTCAGCTGCTTCTACCATTTCACGTAGCTGGTCCATCTTGGCCTCCATTTCTACAACGTACTGCAAAAATACAGCATTAAATTAGAAGAATACAATCAATTGGAAGTAAAGTGTGCAATTCCCCTACTATATGAGCTACATACTAAAAAAAAAAAAATTGTCCCTGTATATCCTATTCACGATATCCATGGCCATTTATATGCTTCCCTGTATTTTCATCAACCAATGTGTAATTAGATCAAATTGGAGCACAGCAGTACAGAATCGTAAACCAAACAATCCTGGTAAAGGAGTCAGGATTCAGTGACCGCAATAGTTAGGATGTAACATCTCAATGGAAACTGGAGAAAGTATCAAAGGGATGAGAAAGAACTCAGGAACCAGTATATTTTGTACATAAGTGCCACAGTTCTATAACACCTTTAAAACAATTAAAGAGTCATTCTTGCTCACAATGTGACAGGTTACCTATGACTTTTTAATTAAAATTGCTGGAGTTCAAAAGGTATACACTATTTCCTGAATTATTTTTCAGCCTCAAGTAAATAAATGGGAAAGATAAATAAAAACTGTGCATTTAATAATGTCTTACCTGGTCATGCCCGTCTCTTGTCACTGCAAGCTGCTGTTCCACCTCTCCTACATGACTTGTAGCCTTGGCCACCTCAGCTCGTTCCATGTCCCTTTCAGCTAGAAGTTGTTCAATGTGCTGTTGCTTCTCTTTCAAGGCTTCCTGGAGAGCAGTGGTCCCAGAAATCTTTCTTGCATATCGCGATGAGGTTTCTGTTAACTGTTTATTATTGATACAAGAAATTACAGTAAACTCAATAATGCAGAACAAATATTCCATCTCTCAAGCATCATTACAAGCAGTTATTCCTGCCAAAATGTTATTTCATTTTTGGATATAGGACTTTTTACAAACACGGTTAACGCTTCGCTTTCTGTGTGCCAAATAGGAGAGAATTTTTTCAGGTCCAATTGACACCACATGATTTGAATTTAGGGACTGAAGCAGTACATCCGCCACTGCTGATGACTTTATTGGCATAATTATAGTTGCAAAATAAACATACACCTTCCAGGCATGAGAGAACATCAAGGAGAGAACATACCATGTGAACGCATGGGTGGTTGGAGCTCGGCACCGATGAGCCCAACGTTCATTTCACACAACCGTACTCGTTCCAAGGTTAAGCCATGGGGGAAGAGAGGGCCCAGTGTTCTCTCCAGAATTTTTTTTCCAGCTGGATGGCATGAAAAAGTAGCTGGGTGGCATGAAAAAGTAGCTGGGTGGAGCAAGATGAGAGAATGCAGGGCCGGTGCTTCTGTGCGCAACTCTGCTTACAGCAGAGGAGGTGGTGAGCCGATGACAGCCGGGTGACCCCCAAAACTAGCCGGGTGGAGCACCCGGCTAAAACAGCCTGGGGAAATCACTGGGGCCACTGCCAGAAAAAGGAGGTATTGGGCAAAATGATTGTCAGGCTCATTGGTGCCCAGCAACTACCGCCCACTCATCCACACAACAAAACATGTTGATTTGTCTGTCTGTACAAATAAAAGCGGTCTGAGTGGATGGGGGGGGGGGGGGGGGAGGTGAGTTTGAGGGTTTAATGCCCATGTTATCCACACATTAGTTGTACATTATATAAAAGTTACATTCTAACAAGCATGTTTTATACATAGAACTCTCTGATTGAAAAAAAAATGTGATTTGTACTTTTCAAGGAGTGTTTAACACCTGTCTCCCAGATCTAGCAAAAAGAAAAAAAAAAAAAAAAAAACCTTGCTCCTGGCTGTGCATACAGAACTCCACTACATTACTCTGTGAGTTGTTGGTTCAGTTCAGAAAACTGAACCATATAAAGTGCTGCATAGAAAGCCAGGCAAAAACATCATTAAAGTAAAAGAAAAAAAAAGCAACAACGTTGGAGAGAGTGTCAAAGGAGTCACAAAAACAGATTGAAGCTGTAGTATGTGTCAGCGGGGACTTTTTCTATCCCTCTGGTGGTAATCCTCCTCCTACATGTTCTAAACTGCCATAATAACAGGGAAAGGAGAAACAGATTGGTTGCTATGGGAGGAGAATAAAATGTTCTGCAGTCTGACACTTCATACATGAGACTGAGAATAAAGAAATCCAAGTGAAACTGCAGCCTAGGCTCAAGGGGGCCTTCTTAGGCAGAGAAATCAGGACCCCTATAAAATGTATAACACTCAGTGGTGCCTACCACTGAAACAAAACACTTCCTATGCAATATTAACAGCTTTTGCCAGTTTCCCTTCATCATAGAGGACAACAGGACGATAAAGAGATAAGGTTTACCTCCAGTCTGACCCCGTGCAGCACAGAGCTATCAGTCTTCGGAAGCACTTGGGAATGAGAGTGCATCCGAAGGCTTCATAGAATCCCCAAAGGCGTTTACAACCAGTTGGTGGTATACGTGCAATACGTACATTACAGCGTTGGAACAAGGACACTGTGAGAGGGGCCAGGAAGGCTCTATGGGATCCAGAGCCTTCCCTCTCCATAGGTATGTGTTTTTTTTTCCCTCTTCAGTTTTGTTTTAAACAGCCTATTACAACTCAGTGTATTTTTAATTTTTTATGAATTAAGAAAAAAAAAACTACTTACCAAGCCTGTGCGACTTGGCTTGTTGCTAACAGATGATGAAATTGAGCTCATAGAGCTAATGGAAGAGGCGCTTGGACTGCGTTTCAAGGTGGATGCAGGTGTTGTGGGTACTTTTCGTACAGTGGTTTTGGCCTTAGCTGGAGTGGTTGATGGAAATCCAATTCTAGTAACTTTATGTACAGGTGCAAATAAGCCATATTTGGGCTGACACTGAAAATACCTGGGGGGAAAAAAATCAAGACAAGGGAAACAGATTATATTTTAAAACACACAAAGAACTCAATCTATAGATATTAGGCAGTGAGTGGACAACTGCAGGAAATGCAAACCATGAATACATGTCAGATAGCCGTCGTTGAACCAGTTTGCTTGAGGGCATAGTCTGCCGAAGGTTATGTGCGCCGTTTGTTAAGCATAATGCAGACGCAGATATAAAAAGGATTTAAACTCTTATTTTGCATCGTGCTTGACAAAGAGGTGTGTCTGAAGGCTTGCAAAAAAGCTATCTGCAGTTAGTGATTATACACACAACAGCATTTGTTATTTTGTCAAAGGGCAGGTTCCTGGACTAAAACACTTGGCCCTACTAGCTAAAAGTGCAAAAGCCAGGATCAACATGAATCCTGCAGGTGACACTGGTGAATGAGCACTAAGGGCTCGTTTCCACTATCGCGAATCCGCATGCGTCCAACGCATGCGGATTCGCACGTGTAATGCAAGTGGATGGGCCTGTTTCCACTGTAGCGTTGTTGAGGTGCGTTTTTTCAGCGGTGAAAAAACGCACAAAAGAGCCGCAGAATTCGCCTGCGAGTGGAATGCATGCGAATCGCCGCTAATGTATTTAATAGGAAATTCGCATGCTGTTTTGGTATGCAAATTTTCATGCGAATTCGCATGAAATCAATGGAAAAGCACACCGGCATTGCCATGGTTAAATTCGCATACATCGTCATCCATGCGAATTTTCATGCGAATTCGCACGAAATGCGAATTTTGCCGCAGCGATTTCACAACGCAATAGTGGAAACGAGCCCTTAACAGACAAGGCTGCACAGGTATACCCTAGCGCAATTTACCGTTTCTATAAAGAGGGAAGGAGAGAAGACAACGTGGCGCATGCTGAAGCAGCTTCCAGTGGGAGGGGTAAGAAGAGGAACAATAATCTCAGTTATCACAGTTTTTAAAAAGTGTACCTGAGATCTAAAATAAAAAATAAAAAAATATACATATCTGAGGCTTCCTCCAGCACGTTTCAGGCTCATCGGTCCCTTGCCATCCTCCTCTGCCTCCTGGATTTTCCGCAATTTGCCAGGTAATTTGGCCAGTCGGCACAGTCTACCCGCGCTACTGTGACCGAAGCACGATAGGAGGCATGCACGACTGAGCCATGCATGCTCACTTCTCCCCAACTGGCCGAAATACCAGGCCAAACTGCGACAATCCAAGAGGGGGAGGAGGGCGGCGAGGATCCGATGAGCCTGAATGGGCTGGAGGAAGCCCCAGCTACGTATAATTTTTAATCTATATTAGATCTCGAGTTTACTTTAAAGACCCAGCATGCCAGATCTTTAAGTGATCTTAGGGGACACCTGCTAGATTCTTGGCCAAGAGGCTCCTGAACTAACACCTCGGTTTGAATCAGTCTAGAGTGTGTACGAATCTTCATTCAGGAAATGTATGTCAGGAGTGGGGGGGGGGGTTTAATGATAAAGAGTTGCCCATGGATAAAATTTATATATATGGGTGGTGCAATACAGAATACTTATTTACAATTTCACTCTGCGGACCACCCACAGATGTCAACAGGACATTTGCTGAGCTTAATTAGAAGTATCAGGTTTGCCGTTCCATGCATAGGCAGGAAGGAGGACCTTTTAAAGAGAACCTGTACTGAGTAAAAATATTTAAAATAAACACATGAGGTAACTTCAAATGAACATTACATAGTTACCTTGCCATCAGTTCCTCTCAGAAGCTCACCATTTTCTTCTGACAATGATCCCTTCCAGTTCTGACAATATTTTGTCAGATCTGAAATATATCAGTTGCTGTCATTAAAATATCAGTTGCTGTCAGTTATAGCTGAGAGGAAAACTGATGTACCAGGTAATGTCCATGTTTCCCTATGGCTCAAGTGGGCAATGTTACAGTTTAACTGTGTGCTGACCAGAAAGCTGTTATGGGTAATGGTCATTTTCAAAATGGAGGACGGAAAATTCCCTTGATCACAGTGAACACTTGATCACAGGTTTTCTTGCCTGGAGTGACAAAATTGCTAGAGGCGCCCCTGGGGATGGGGAGAGAGAGCCTGGATGAGGCTGAAGAAAAAAATAAAATAAACTGCCACAGCGATCGGACCCCTCCGGCGGCATGTCCCCTTAGTGACAAAAAAGGAGGCCAGACTTCCTGGGTGCATTGGAAGTAAGGAAGCACGGTAAGGGAAATTCTCAGGTGTAGAGACTTCTTTTTACTCCTCTGTTGCTGCAACCCTCCAGTCCTTCAAGTATTTGTGTCAAGCAGGCAGTTCAGTATCTTCTCACTTATAAAGCCTACATTAAAAAACTAGACTGTTCTAGCAGAGGAAAGCATCTGTACAGCTCAACAGTTACCCAAGGGATCCAATTACCATCTTTTTGGGCAACAAGCATTGTCCATACGTACACATCGTTTTATTTTCCATATCAGTCATTCACTGTTTACATGATCTACCTCTTGGTTTGGTGATAGAGGGCACCCAAGCAAACAGCTTCTTCAAAACAAGTATCCAGTTTAAAATATTTTAGCAAAATACAAGGTGGTGGTATACCAATGGAAAACTAATGTCCTTATAAGGGCTTCCTTTGCCATTAAAAAATCCACCTATTACTACCTGGGGACCGCCTAACGCCGATTGGCATCAAGTCCTGGGGCTGCAGTTTCCCAGGGAACAGCCGCACGCATGCGTGATCGTTCCCTGCCATGCGTGATCGTTCCCTGCCGATCGCGGCTAGCAGGCTGTTTGTAAATGAAAGGGGAAAGAAATCCCCTTTGTTTACATCCGTACAGCGCTGCAGTCCCCGGGAACGCTGTACGAGATCGGAGATCCCCGGCCTCTGATTGGCCGGGGAGCACCGTCCTCTCATAGGCTTATGCTATGAGAGGTGGAACCGGATGGATCGCTGTCCTGTTCAATTCTGTAGGCGGAGGGGAGGGAGAAAGAAGAGGGAGGGGAATGGGCAGGGGCGCCTGGAGGCACAGGCACTACAGGCAACCGCTTGGGGCGGTATGTCTGTAACTATGCGCTGGCCACCTTCACATTCATTAATCTCCCTATTTTGCAGGCTGAGGCTTTTGCACGCTGCAGGGCTCGCTGCTGCGGCTCCCAGTGTCCTGCATAATTGCACAGCCTTCACTCGCCCCTTCTTCCCCCGCTGGCCAATAGAGACAGAGCAAACACGCTCTGCCCCTCCTAAGGCCACCCCTTTCTGGCTTCCAAAACAGCCACAGGTGCAGAGCAGTGTCTGTGTACTGCCTGCGTGTGGCCTTAAACTCCGCCCCCCACCAGCCGGAAGTTCGGGGTTCCAGTCTGGCTACATAAGCCAGCATGCCACCTGAGTCCCTGTGCCTGAGGTGGGTGTAGAGGAGAGTTGACTATGGGCTGAGATGCAGCATGCAGTAGGGGAGACATGAGGAGTCAGTGTGGCCTGCACTGTGAGGAGGAGAACGAGCAGGCAGAGAGTGTCACAGGTATGAACAGAGGCAGTAGGCATAATTTGACTACACAATGCACTGTTTTGGTTGTGATTTGTGCACGGATGGAGCTGCTCGTATACTCCGAGGCAGCGAGGGGTGAAGGCAGCAAACCAACAGGAGATGTTATCTCACTTTTACTGTGATGTACTCCTGACTAAGAATGCAGGCTGTGCTTTCAGGGATCCCAGACACATGACTTAGAAGAAACAATCCAGGCACCAAGTTTCCAAGCCCTGTCGCTCTCCCTGCACCCACCCCACCTGCCTGCACTGTGTAAAATTTTCCTACAGAAATAACAGTTTGTGGATAATGACTGGAAGTTGGTATCTGCGTTTGATGTGCAGGGGACATGGTACCTGCGTTTGATGTGCGGGGGACATGGCATTCGCGTTTGATGTGCGGGAGACATGGTACAGGCGTTTGATGTGCGGGAGACATGGTACAGGCGTTTGATGTGCGGGAGACATGGTACAGGCGTTTGATGTGCGGGAGACATGGTACAGGCGTTTGATGTGCGGGAGACATGGTACAGGCGTTTGATGTGCGGGAGACATGGTACAGGCGTTTGATGTGCGGGAGACATGGTACAGGCGTTTGATGTGCGGGAGACATGGTACAGGCGTTTGATGTGCGGGAGACATGGTACAGGCGTTTGATGTGCGGGAGACATGGTACAGGCGTTTGATGTGCGGGAGACATGGTACAGGCGTTTGATGTGCGGGAGACATGGTACAGGCGTTTGATGTGCGGGAGACATGGTACAGGCGTTTGATGTGCGGGAGACATGGTACAGGCGTTTGATGTGCGGGAGACATGGTACAGGCGTTTGATGTGCGGGAGACATGGTACAGGCGTTTGATGTGCGGGAGACATGGTACAGGCGTTTGATGTGCGGGAGACATGGTACAGGCGTTTGATGTGCGGGAGACATGGTACAGGCGTTTGATGTGCGGGAGACATGGTACAGGCGTTTGATGTGCGGGAGACATGGTACAGGCGTTTGATGTGCGGGAGACATGGTACAGGCGTTTGATGTGCGGGAGACATGGTACAGGCGTTTGATGTGCGGGAGACATGGTACAGGCGTTTGATGTGCGGGAGACATGGTACAGGCGTTTGATGTGCGGGAGACATCGGAGCAGTGCTTTTCAGCGCTGCTAGATTTGGGCGCAGCCGGCGCCTCCATAGACTACAATAGGAATCACTCCTATTGCAGCGCTTAGTGAGTAACGTCGGAGCCGTCAGCAGACGGAGCCGAGGTTGCTTAAAAACATAATAATTCAGCCTCCAGCAATCCCTGGAAGCCGAATTATTTCATTCCCCCACTATCCATGTCGGCCTGGAGGGGGAATAGTAATTAAATCGGCCCGGACTTGTGCAGAAGCAGGATCAGCCGTATAACAGCTGGATCCTGCGCCCAAGTCTACCGGCGCCGATTTCAAATGTACTCGGAGACATGGCATGTGCGTTTGGTGTGCGGGGGACATGGCACGTGCGTTTGGTGTGCGGGGGACATATCAAATGCACACATCATAGGCCGATACCATGTCCCCCGCACACCAGACGCAGGTGCCATGTCCCCCGCACACCAGACGCAGGTGCCATGTCCCCCGCACACCAGACGCAGGTGCCATGTCCCCCGCACACCAGACGCGTGTGCGGGGGACATGGCACCTGCGTTTTGGTGTGCGGGGGACATGGCACCTGCGTTTTGGTGTGCGGGGGACATGGCACGTGCGTTTTGGTGTGCGGGGGACATGGCACGTGCGTTTTGGTGTTCGGGGGACATGGCACGTGCGTTTGGTGTGCGGGGGACAAGACACGTGCGTTTGGTGTGCGGGGGACAAGACACGTGCGTTTGGTGTGCGGGGGACATGGCACGTGCGTTTGGTGTGCGGGGGACATGGCACGTGCGTTTGGTGTGCGGGGGACATGGCACGTGCGTTTGGTGTGCGGGGGACATGGCACGTGCGTTTGGTGTGTGCATTTGATATGTGGGAGACGTGTGTGTGTGTGTGTGTGTGTGTGTGTGTGTGTGTGTGTGTGTGTGTGTGTGTGTGTGTGTGTGTGTGTGTGTGTGTGTGTGTGTGTGTGTGTGTGTGTGTGTGTGTGTGCATGCTTTCACGCCTCGAGTGCAAAAATAGCTAGAGGTGCCCCTGGGGATGGGGAGAGAGAGAGCCTGGATGAGGCTGAAGAAAAAAATAAAATAAACTGCTACAGCGATCGGACCCCTCCGGCGGCATGTCCCCTTAGGGACAAAAAAGGAGGAGAGTCCGATCGCTGGGCTCCATAGCTGGGCTGTGCAGGAGGTGAAAAGCCTGCACAGCCCAGTGCTGCAAAAAACAGCCTGGTCGTTGGGGGTGGAGGGGCGGGGGCTGGGGTTAGCACTGTGGTCGTCAAGTGGTTAAATACTTAAGATGCTTTCGTTATTTTTCTTTGTTACTGTCTGAATGGCCTTGTTAACCAATTGTCCTGCTGTGAAGTGGGGAAAAATAAGGAATGTTCAACTAAGTATTTATCTCTAACCACCAAAAAAAAAAAAAGACTACTTATTCAGACATGTCAGATGGTGCAGAGCACCTGCTTGTTAACTAGGAGGATTGCTTATTTACTAAACGGTTTGCCAGTTCTTCAAGGAGGATAGTGGGGTTTTAAATTGTGGTCAACTGTATTGTCAAGAGAGCTGCATCGGGAGGGTAGGTGCTTGGTTGAGACCAGATACCCAGTTTTGTTGAGCACTGTGGTGGATTTCTGTTTTAAGGCCACGCACCTCAAGCCTAGGGGAGTGAAGATGTAACCTGCTGAAACCTAACAAGATAAAAGTTCCTTGATCTGACTTCTCCACCCTTTAAGGAGGCCCTAGGAAATCTCCCAGCATGCCCCTAAGGAAGCCCTAGCCCTGTTTAGGACTTATAGTTAGTTCACTGGGAGTTTTAGCTCGCCAGTTGTTGGAAAGAGTGTCAACTAGTGGTCTTTTGTAACCACTTTTGGACAGTTTTGCATGTGGCATGTTCCCAATCTTTCAGATTCAGTTACTTCTGCTGTTGATTTCTCTCTCAGTCTCGATATCCCTGAATCCACATACTTACAGTAAAGACTACCTACATCCTCTTGCCTCCTTATAATAAAAGTGCCAAACAATGTGCCAAGTACACCCCAATAAACAGACCAACTTCACAAACAAAGCAATCAAAAGTATGCCAAAAGTCAAACTTACCTTGTGCCAGCCACAGCTCCATCATTTTTCCCCAAAGGTTCATCTAGTTCAACTCCACACCATTCTCCTTTGGCAAAATCTGTCTCCCCCAAAAACCGTATAACTCCAGCTTTTGAACCACTTACCTAAGATGTTAGAAAAACAGTTAAGATCAGCCATAGTATTAGTCATTTCTGTAGCCGCATTTACATTTCTCAATCTAATATATTGCATATAAACTAAAAAGAAAAATGTCACTGTTTCCATGCAATACATTTTTAGATTAAAAACGTTCACCTTAAGAAGGACTCATTCACATTTAGGAAATCGCTAACAAATTGGTGCCTGCTGGGAATGGCAGAGGAGACCTTCCATGTACAAAGACTACCAGAAAGTGGCAGTGTAGTCCGCACATTGTCAAGTGGATATAAAAATACTTTATTCAATCAGGCATAAAACAGGCATGAGTCCAACACTAACATGCTACAATGACCACCAAGTGCAGTTACTCTCCCTTCCCAGTGCTCCCTTTATAAAGCATGACTTCCCTGACATACAGTTACATGATGCCAAGGCTATTCTATAAGCTACCTCCAGACTGGATTTAACTTCAAGGATTTTGGTACTCGATTCTGGCATACTGGTAGAAGGACTATAGTAACAATATTTTGAGGATACGCAAAGTTAAGAGATGTTAAAGAGAACCCGAGGTGGGATTTTATTATGCTAGTGGGGCACAGAGGCTGGTTGTGCACACTATCACCAGCCTCTGTTGCCCCATGGTGTGCCTCAAAGCTCCCCCCTGCGCGCCGCTATACCCCCGCAGCGCTGGCGACAATGTTTACCTAAGCGCCGTCTGTCAGCGCCGCTCCCCCGCCTCCTCCTTATCGACGCTACCCACCTGTGTCCCTTCCCTCCCGCTGATTGGAGGGAAGTGACGCAGCAGGTAGCGCCGATACGGAGGAGGCGGGGTAGCGGCGCTGACAGACAGCGCTTAGATAAACATTGTGCTGACGACACGCTGCGTGTCGCCAGCACTGCAGGGGTATAGCGGCGCACAGGGGGGTCTTTGAGGCACACCATGGGGCAACAGAGGCTGGTGTTAGTGTGCACAACCAGCCTCTGTGCCCCACTAGCATAATATAATCCCACCTCGGGTTCTCTTATGGTTAAGGTAAGGGTTACAGTAAACCTAGGGTTAACAGATAAGATTACATTTGCAAAGTGATTTTCTCCCACAGGACTCAAAGCTCATGGGTGATGCAGTATGGGTTTAAAGGGAACCTTAAACCCTAGAAAAAAAAAAAAGTTTCACCAGGGGCCGAAAATGAAGACAATCGAGGACCGGCGAGGGCACAGGACGGCTGTAGGGGGCTTGGGGAAGTACCAGGTAAGAAACTATTTTTTCTAGGGTTTAGGTTCCCTTTAAGGTAGGGTTCACAGGTAGGAAAATAGGTGATGGATTTCATTGCAAAGGTTAAGGCTGGGCTTAGGCGAGAGATCATGGCTAGTGTTAAACTTCATACATACACACGCACATGATAATAATCTGTGTAAGGCCTCTTGCACACTACATGGGATTACAATTTTTTTATAGGATTTGATTTTTTATTCCAAATACTAAAAAAAAACAAAAACATAGCAGCATGCAGTACATTTTTTAATCGGAATCAAAAAAATCAGATCGTATTAAAAAAAAAAAAATTGGAATCGCGTGGAGTGTGCAACAGGCCTGAAGAAGTATCTTTTTAGAAATGAGGGTTGGCACTCCTAGACCAATGGCAATCGTAATTATCACTGCAGCCCACAATAGAGTGCCTCCGGCCCATCCAACATCCTTCAAAGAACATATCCTTGCACAGCAAGGTCATTTGTATGACGAGAAGAAGAAAAATAGAAAAATAAAATTAAAAAAAACCTAAAAAGATTTCCAGTATGGAACTTTAAGAAGTGCAGCGTGATGGCTGAGGGGACAAATATACATTTCAATTACTTCTGCCTGCAGATCAGTACACCAGGGCAGCGGTCCAGGAGGAACTTCTGTGAAATTATACATACTCTGCATGCATCTATGTATTCAGAGGGAAACCATTGGAGGATGGCAGAGTCCCTTCCATTGTGGCTGCTCACTTTTCTTTCAAATAAGTTCTTGAATCTGTATAAGAATAATGGTTCAGTACCGCTGAAGACCTGCTCCCCCACTGATAATTTTTATGTAGCAGAAACAGTTCTACATTTCAATTAATAAAACTCTAGATCAATCGTTCTCAGCCTTTTTACCCTGAAAGAACCCTTCAAATCATTTTTGGATCTTAAGGAACCCCTTCATTTATTTTGCTGGAGTCATGGTCTTTAAAAGTAGGTGTGGTTACTACCTCTTATTACAGTGTCTCCTTATTCTAGTGCTTTTTATTAGTATGCTTCTTTTTTACAATGCCCCCTGTTATGTGCTCCGTCATACTTCCCCACCACCACGATGGGGGAAAATGCCAAGGAACCCCTGCAGAGTACTCAAGGAATCCTGGGGTTCCAGGGAACCCTGGTCGAGAAAGCCTGCTCTAGATAATCAAGTTTAACCACTGTTGCCACCTCTACAGTATATCTACGTCCTCTGTGACTTCATCAAAGCCACAAGGCTGTAGATATAAGATTTCCCCCAGCAGCACAGCTGTGCACGATCGGGACGCTCCTGGACGCACCCCTCCCCCCGGCACTTTCAGCTGCAATAGTAATTGGTGAAAGCGAACATGTTCCCTTTAACCACTTCCCTGCTGAAGGGTTTTTACTCTTCTGAACCAGAGCAATTTTCACCTGTCAGTGATCCTCCCATTCATTTGCCAATCATTTTATAGCTACCGTATATACTCGCAAGCAAGCCGAATTTTTCACCCCCCAAAAGTGACCCAAAAGTTGGGGGGGGGGGGGGTCGGCTTGCTTGCGAGTCATGGGTAGGTGGGTGGGTAGGTGCTGCCCCTCCCCGCTCCCCCCGCGGCCGCTGCTACTATTACCTTAGGCGGCGCCGCTTCCTCTATCCCCGTCCTGCTCCGATAACTAACTCATTCACAGCAGCGCGCCCCTCACTGCTGTGATGATGGAGGAAACCATAGAGAGCGGGTCCCATAGTAACGGCATCGCCGCTACAGAAAGCTGCTCTCTATGGTTTCCCCCATCATCACAGCAGCGAGGGGCGCGCAGCTGTGAATGAGTTAGTTATCGGAGCAGGACGGGGATAGAGGAAGCGGCGCCGCCTAAGGTAATAGTAGCGGCGGCAGCGGGGAGGGGCAGCACCTACCCACCCACCTACCCACCCACCCATACTGGGGCACTATGCTAGCTATACTGGGGCACTATGCTAGCTATAATGGGGCACTATACTGGCTATACTGAGCACTATACTAGCTATACTGGGCACTATACTAGCTATACTGAGCACTATACTAGCTATAATGGGGCACTATACTAGCTATAATGGGGCACTATACTAGCTATAATGGGGCACTATACTGGCTATACTGAGCACTATACTGGCTATACTGAGCACTATACTAGCTATACTGGGCACTATACTAGCTATACTGGGCACTATACTAGCTATACTGAGCACTATACTAGCTATAATGGGGCACTATACTAGCTATAATGGGGCACTATACTGGCTATACTGAGCACTATACTAGCTATACTGAGCACTATACTAGCTATACTGAGCACTATACTAGCTATACTGAGCACTATACTAGCTATACTGAGCACTATACTAGCTAAACTGGGGCACTATACTAGCTATACTGGGGCACTATGCTAGCTATAATGGGGCACTATGCTAGCTATAATGGGGCACTATGCTAGCTATAATGGGGCACTATACTGGCTATACTGAGCACTATACTAGCTATACTGAGCACTATACTAGCTATACTGAGCACTATACTAGCTATACTGAGCACTATACTAGCTATACTGAGCACTATACTAGCTAAACTGGGGCACTATACTAGCTAAACTGGGGCACTATACTAGCTAAACTGGGGCACTTTACTAGCTATACTGAGCACTATACTAGCTAAACTGGGGCACTATACTAGCTATACTGAGCACTATACTAGCGATACTGGGCACTATACTAGCGATACTGGGCACTATACTAGCGATACTGGGCACTATACTAGCTATACTGGGCACTATACTAGCTATACTGGGCACTATACTAGCTATACTGAGCACTATACTAGCTATACTGGGACACACTAGGGGAATAAGGCGGCCAGCATTTCCTACCCCCGGCTTATATGGGGGTCAATCATTTTTCCCTGTTTTTTCAGGTGAAAGTTGGGGGGTCGGCTTACTTGCGAGTATATACGGTATTTATCACAATGAAATGATCTATATCTTGTTTTTTCCCCACCAAACTTTAATGGTCTAGGTTATTTTTTTATTAAATAAAATGTATGTAGGTGTAATTTTACTATTTGGCCACAAGATGTTCTCACACATTTTGTTCCTGCCGCATACAGGAAGTAATGTGTGTAAGTAATTTCACTTGATACATTGACCAGAGGCATTTCAATGATGCTGACGATCAAGGACATGGACACTTAGATCGGTGAATGGGACCGGTGATCCCATTCACTTATCTCTGGGCTAACAGGCGACTACGAGAATGGGCACAGGCACGCGAGCGGGAGCGCGCACATTGATGATTGCACAGTGAGGGCTGCATATCTACACCCCTCGTGCGGAAATTGAAGTCCTACGCGGTGTAGATATACTGCCGCGGGTGGAAAAAGTGGCTAGGCCAATTCAGAGGTGGCCTTTGGGGGGGGGGGGGCAGGGGGGGCGATCGCCCCAGGCCCCGCACCTGAAGGGGGCCCCGCAGTCATGCCCACCATGCCATACTCATTTTGTAGGTGGTGAAGGAAAGGTCTACAGAAGTCTAGCTGTTTGTGTTCTGAGCAGTGTGATTAACAAATACACAGATCTTCCTATTTTGTTTTACGCACCTTAGATTTTGCACCAACCTCCCTTTTATTGCTCAGATTTTTGTTTTCAGCATACTTTACTGTACTATGCCGTTTGCATTTTTGTAATGAATTTCTGCACTGACATGAAGCTTGCCAAATGTCAGATTACGGTAACATGCAAGAGCCTCAGCCCAAGGGGCCCAGGGGCATTTAGGTCAGTCAAGCATACACTAGAGCCGGAGGGGGCTCAGGCTTGAGCTCCCAGACTGGCTGGGGATTGGTGCTAGGTTTGATTGGGAACTAGGGATAGGTAGAGGCTGGCTGGAGAGCTTGGGGTGTGTACCCAGGTCCCAGTCTGGCTGGGGATGGGTGTTAGAGCTGGAGAGTTGGAGATTGGTGCTAGGCTGGCTGGGTAGCAAGGGATGAATTCTAAGCTAGCTGGGGATGGGTGCTAGGCTGGCTAGGGAGCTGGGGATGGGTACTAGACTGGCTGGGGAGATGGGGATGGGTACTAGTCTGGCTGGGGAGATGGGGATGGGTGCTAGCCTGCCTTGGAGAGCTGGGGATTGGTGATAGGCTGGCTGGGGAGCAAGGAATGAGTTCTAAGCTTGCTGAAAAGCTGGGAATGTGTACAAGGCTGGTTGAGGAGTTGGGGATGGGTGCTAGGCTGGCTGGGGATGGATGCTAGGCTGGCTGGGGAGCTGGGGATGGGTACTACCATTGGCTCTTTGATTACATTACATATTGTAATTGTTCCTATACTGGTTGGCTTAGTGGCCTTTAAACAATTTTTTAAACAATAATAAGGCACACTGCATTAGGCCTGGTTCACATCTGCATTTTGAGTCAAGCGGTTTCGGTGTTCGCTTCACCGGATCCGGATGGCTCGTCCGTGGCCCTGTTCACATTAGTGAAAACTGATCTGATCAATGATTGATCGGTTCCGTTTTCACTCGGCAATACATACCTTATCTTCATAGGCAGCTGCCGGTAGCGGCTTCCTGTTCTTCTGCTGTGACTACGCAGCGCGTCATCTGACTAGTCACATGACACGTCATGTAGTCACATGACGCGGAAGACGACGGAAGCCTCTACCGCCGGCTGCCTATGAAGATAAGGTATGTATAAAGCCTTCCTAGCCCACCCACCCGGCTGCTGCACCCTCCCCTCAACCTTCCGTCGCTAGATTCACGTCGGCCCATGCCACCATCCCCGTGGAACGGTACGTTTCTTTACTAGTGTGAAGAAACGTTCCGTTTCCCATTGCCCCCAGGTGGAAAAGGCCGTGGGTGTGGTGGTATGGCCTACATGGCCCCAGGCCCCGCAAGTGACACTCGCCCCAGGCCCCGCGTACTGTAAGGCCGTCTCTGGGCCAATTAGAGACCCCCCTGCAGATGAACGATCACTGCAGTAGCCAACTGCAGTGATCGCTCATCTCTCCCCCTCTGTGGCCAGATCACTACAACAAAAGTTGTGAGCACCTTGCCTCATTCCTGTGATCATCCTGCAGCCGGAGCCTCTGTTCACTGCTCTGTACTCAGCCCCGTGATCCTGAATATCCGGGTCCCGGCTTGAGGACATCATCAACCCGAGACCCGGATATTCAGCATCACGGGGCTGAAAGCAGAGCGGTGAATGGAGACTCCGGCTGCAGGATGGTCACAGAAACCAGGCAAGGTGAGACAGGCTGCTTGCAGCTGCTTTCTTTTACTGTCACTTTGGTAGTATTGGCTCACACTCACTAAAGGATCAAACCCAGTCTTAAAAGGGAGTGCAACAGCTGAAAAGAGGGATGACGCCCTCTGTGCAGTATTCAACAAGGAAAACAGCAGGCACATCCAAAGTTAATCTTTATTGGTTCCATGTAAATATGGCCATCTTTCTTTTAGCGGTCTGGCTAGGGGGCTGCCTGGATAAGGGGTGCACAACTGGCTATCCACCATGGGGGCTAAGGGCCTGTTTCCACAAGCCGTCATGCGAGACGCGCAGTGGCAGTGCGTACGCAGCCGAAACCCGGAAATCTGTGCCATGCACAGCTATGGGATTCGCTGCCACCCGCACGGAAAAATGCTGCAATGTTGGCTGAATCGCTAAGGCAAGCGATTCAGTTGGCGGCAGCCATGGCAGTGTTTTCCCACGCGATTTGCTTGCGGAGAAAATCTGTGGCTTTGGCCTGATTTCCACAGTAGGGAAAAAGGCCCTGAAACATTGAAAAGGAGGGGGGGGGGGGGGGGGGGTAATACTTCAAGGTCTGGATGTGAAGTGAATAAAGAGCTAATTCTTAGAACACCAGATGGGCAGAGGCACATGCAGGAATGCCACCTTATTCTAGATGCTTGGGAGGGTTAGGAGACCACACATCCCCCTACCAATAGAAAACAGTGGTGAGAGCAGTGTGATTAGCAGAGCAGTACTAAACTAGTGAGCACTAACTTTTGTAGGTACTGTTTTTTTGTTACACATAGATTTGTTTTAGAGAGGCACTGTAATCACATATTGTAGGATGCAGGATACCCACTTTTCCGTTAACTGTCCTGGATTCAGCATCAGAAAACAATGCCTATATCTATATATTGGTATGTAATCCTGCCCACCCAGGGAAGTCAAGCCTATGCCGATTATCGCTATATATTAGCTATATGCTGCTCTTCTTGAATTATGTCATTTTCCCTACAATTCTTCTAGTTAAAAAGCAGCTTGTCACAACTGAGGTATTAACTATGTAGCTAGAAATTAGTTAGTTGTCCTACCATTCTGAATGTAAGTTAATGGCCTTTCAGTTAATTTCATCACAAGTGAGAGAGGCTTTTACTGCCTCGTGTACTTTGACAGGACCATACGCTTAAAATACCCAAATGAAGTAAAGCAGATATAGCAGATGGAGTCAGTAGGAAGTTACCCAAGTCAACTGACACTCTAAAAATAGCTCTTTCCTACAGCGATGAGAAGTCCTGGCTCTATATTCACACTGGAATTGACAGGACTGTGAGCACACAAAAAAAAAAAAAAAATAAATAAAAGAAGGTTTTGTGTCTGCATAATGACTTGCAACTCTAAAACCAGCATAGAATAAACATTCTGTCTTGCAGTATCCAACTAATAGATAGCACATCTAAAGGGTTGGATTCTGCATTTCATCATACCATATAATGGGAGACCTTACTATTGTGTACTATGCTAGAACTATTTAATATGACATTTTTAATGTGAATTTCAAACCCGAGAAGCCGGACAGTCATAGCAAATATGAAGTTAAAGCTGCACAACAAGTTAAATGCCAATGTCTACAAAACTGAGCCTGATTAATTAACAGAGAAAATACTTGACATTCTATTTTAAAAATGTGGTGAGTCATTTCTGAGACTATGCCTACATTATTCAGGTCTAGTTATATCAGTGTCTGCTACAGTGTCTAAAGCCCTGCCCAAGCTGACTCTGCTGCAGTGACTGGGGCACTCTCCAGGGTCAAAACTGCAAAAAAAAGGTTTCCCAGGCATAAATATGCATAGTAAAATGTTTTTTTAAGTAATAGATAAATATGCACAATTCATAAATCCCAGCAAATAGGATTCGTGAACTGCATGATTCTAAACAGTTCAGACAAACCTACTGCCACTTGCACAGACAAACGGAAAACCTGTCGTTTGCTAAAAGATTAACTAAACTCATATTCTAGAAACTCTAAACTGAATACTTTAATGTTCTCTGAACTGTTCATATACACATCAAAAGTAAATAAAATATGGTACATCACACAGCAGAGGGGATATGGACAAAAAGTATGTAACAAATAAGCATGGAGAAGGCACTTTACATAAGCTGTACTTACTAAGACTCTGTCTCCCAGCTTCAGTTCCCGCTCCCCTTTTTTAACTGAACCAGTTTCTGAAAGGTTGGAAATGGATTCACTTGCTGTCCGTGTGAGGTTACTCAGTTGGGAAGGTGTGCTAGGTTCTTTCATTGAAGATGTAGAACTTCTTAGAGGAGTTACTACAGCAGCTGGCACAGGAGATGCAACATTTGTAGAAGACACAGAGGTTGGTGAGGTAGCTCTGGATGTAGATTGTGTACCATTAGTCTCATCTTCAAGTGGTATCCGTGACAACTTTGAAGGTCTTGTAAAAATCCCCCTCAAGGCATCACACTGGAAATATCGGACTCCAGCAACTGCACCATCATTTTTACCAATTGCATCGTCCAGAACAATTCCTGCCCATTGTCCAGGAGCAAACTGTGTCTCACCCAGAAACTGAATGAATCCAGGCTTATTGCCATTAACCCACACATGTTCTCCTACTCGGAAGTCATCAACAAAGCCTTCAGGAACATCTGACGGCGGTACACTAACATTTTTTTCTGCTGCCTTCACAGGGACAGCTGTCAAAGAACAAAAGAAAATTATCAATGGAAACTAATTTGGAACCACTCAATAGAAAGCACATGACACAATTAGGCACGAAGAGGTCTTTACTTCTGCTCTTCATGTGAACTTTCCTTTAAAAAGTATACAGAGGCTAGCAGACAAATCACTTACATGCACCGGCTTCTCAGCTTTCAAATACCCAACTACTAGTAATAATGATTGTACGAAACAAACATTGTTCACCACTTTGCTTGGCCATTTCCTGCGAACACTTTCATTCCAGCGCAGGAGACTTGGGCGCAGCAGTGAGTAACTTCAGCGCCGTCAGAAGACGGAGCTGAAGTTACTTATAAAACACTAATTCGGCCTCCAGCAATTGCTGAAAGCCCATTCATTTCATTCCCCAGCATCCATGGCGGCCTGGAGCGGGAATAGTATTTAACATCAATGGGAATTTGTGCAGGAGCAGTATAAGCCATACAGGCTATATGCTGCACCGATTGCTCTCGTACGCATTTCCTGTGCAAAAACTCTGTCTACCTGCTGAGCACCACTTTCTAATCTGGAGGGGGGGGGGGGGGGGGGAAGAGACATGTAACAATGAACAGCTATTGTTTTCTAGCATGCCTGATCGCTACTATGCACTCTGCAGGAGATGTGAGTCACCTGTACATACTTGAGGAAAGCACCAAAAGCAAAGGAATGGGATTATTTTGGTTGACTTCAGTTGCATCTGTGTATGGGCCATTGCATCCTACCAACATATTGCCCTGTCATTTAATTATCTTGCCTTTCCACAGGCCTGTACAGTTCAGCTCTGTATGTGCAGGTTAGGACTCCAAAAAAGGATGCTATGCTGCTTGACTCAGGCCCAGTGCACACCGAGCGGTTTTTGGAGCGATCCGCTGGCCGCATCCGCCTATAAAAACGCTTGTCTAATGTATTGCAATGGGATGGTGCACACCGGCGGTTTGCGGTTTTTGCCAAGCCGCAAACGCGCCTCCTGCTGCGCGTTTGTGGATTTCGGAAGCGTTTCGTCCTCAATGTAAAGTATAGGAAAAACGCAAACCGCTCTGAAAAACGCTACTTCAGAGCGGTTTGCCAGGCATTTTTGTTACAGTAGCTGTTCAGTAACAGCTTTTACTGTAACAATATGTGTAATCTGCTACACAAAAACGTACCCAAAACCGCTAGGTATGTTTAGAAAACCTCTCTAAACATACCTAGAATCGCTCTGAAATCAGAGCCCAAAACAGCTAGCATATTGCGGATCTGCTCGCGGTTTTGGTGTGCACTGGGCCTTAGGTTTCTTTGCTGGCTAACAATGGACACACTAAGCCTTTCAGGTTTCTTTTTTGAGGTCAGTACAGAAATCATCCGACTCAAACGTAGGCTCCTCAGTTAAAACCACCAACTCCAGGTACTCAAAAACTGCTCCAACTCTGACTTCTCCTCCACAGCCCTGAAGGCAACTAGTCTCAATTATATATGATTATATGGTCATATCTTAGGCACCATGAAAAATAAATATACAATCCAAACAACTGAATGAAAGACAACAAGCTTTACTGTAGTCCTATTCCCACAAATGCACATATGTGACAGATTCCAATAGTATAAAACTATTTTTTTTTATTTATTAATAAACTCATATACCGACAGAATGTCAACAACAAATTTCGGCGTACAGAAGTAATGTTTTAAGAGAACAGAATATTCCTCACCACATCTGACTGTGGTTTAGGTTACGCAAGTGCTAGACGATCTAGTGTCACTGGTTTTGTCACTTCCACAACTAAGTGTGTTGTTGCACTGCCAATTATCTGATGGTGAGCAAAATGTGTTTATAATTAAAAGGTACTGCACCCTCACAGGAGTGGTAACCAAGTTTAACTAAGTGAGCTTATTACTGTCATATACGCCTGTCATTATTTAACATGCAATAGGGAAGTTGAAGGTTATATGGAAGCATTTAATTTCATATCTAATGCCAACCTTTCTCTGCAGCAGTTACATACAAACTAAAACCACCATAAATCACTGGACACAAACAGTAGGATGCAGTGTTTTTCACATGCGCCAAGCCAGCTAACGAGAAGTGGGGAGGGGGAGTCTCGCAATTAAATACTTGCTCACACTGCAGTGCTATTAATTTTAAACACCCCACACATAAAAATCTTAGACGTGAATATGATCATTCACACGTGTGTTGCATTTTCAGCAGCAGCAGCAGCAGCAGCACCACACACACACACACACACACACTGCAATGTGTATAAACAATCACAT
Organism: Hyperolius riggenbachi; assembly: GCF_040937935.1. NCBI lineage: Eukaryota > Metazoa > Chordata > Amphibia > Anura > Hyperoliidae > Hyperolius > Hyperolius riggenbachi. The sequence continues at coordinate 517,033,720 of NC_090646.1, read as the reverse complement.
CATGTATTTGCGGGTGTTCGAGTACAGGTACAGAAGAAAGTAAACTAATGCATACAAACATATAAGCGTGTTTACATTCAATTTTCCAGAACTGTCCTTTAAACGAGGAGTTACCCTCACAAAGCAGAAGTGATTGGTTATTCTCAGAAATAATATGATGGACGTTGGCTACTGATATTAAAATGAAGCAAATCTACAATAAACACAGTAAGTATACTCCATGTAGCACAGTGCATGAGAAGCAGGTTTTCTTTAACACCCCATCTATGTGTACATTACTTGCACAGTATGTTTTATCAGTAAAACGTTGGAGGTTTAAGGAAAGTGTTATAATGTAAAAGTTATATTCCTGTCAAGCTATATGAGATAAAGAATATTTATTTAACGTAATGGAGAATAATGGAGAATAAAATGCTTACCAGCAGTAGGAGCAGCAGTAGGAGCAGCAGCAGCAGGTTTTGCAGTTAATGTTCCAGGTTTTGCGATTTTAGAAGGTGCTTTAAGCCCACTAGGTTTTAGTGAACTCATTTTCATAAAATTCACAACTTTCCTTAATCGTTATCTTTTTCCAACCATTGATAAACTTTCTTATGTCGTGTTAAATAATTAAAATTTTAAACCTGTAAGACAAAAATAGAAAAAAAATTAAGAGCCGACAGCAATAGATATAAATGTATATAAAAATCTGGGCCACGCACAATGAAACTTAAGGGAAACCTGAAGCAAGAGTAATATGGAGACTGCCATGTTTATTTCCTTTTAATGAATACCAGTTGCCCTTTCTGTCCTGCTGATCTCTCATGCTTCAATCGTGTCTGAATCACACACCTGAAACAAGCATGTGGCAAATCCAGTCAGACTTCAGTTAAAACATGATTTTCATGGTAGTTCAGAGTCTATGGCTAAAGCCTCATCTACACGCGTAGATGACGCTCCGATGTGTATTATCAATTGAGCTGCTGATGCGGCTCGATTGATAAGATCCGACAGGTCAGATCTCGCCACCACCGATTCCCTGCTCGTTCCCCACGAGGGGACAATGGCAGGAAATCGAGCGGAAGATAAGCGGCGAGCGGGGTCGCGGCGGGTACGCACGAGGAGGCGATCCGGCGGCTAATCGAGCCGCCGGATCGCCTCGTGTAGACGAGGCTTTAGAGTATTACAAGCAAAGGATCAGTAGGACAGCCAGGCAATGTGCATTGTTTAAAAGGAAATGAATATGGCAGCTTCCATATCCCTGCCACTTCAGATGTGAGGATGCATGCAGTTCTCAATTGTATAACACTGCACTCTGACATTGCAAATTCATTGGTGGGAATGAGTTACACAAATACACTGCTGCAATCATCTTTTCTGAAAACTAGATCTGGTTTAATGCAACTGACTGTCACATTAAACTGCAAAGGAAGGAAAAATGCACAGAAAAATATATATGTTATATGCAATGTTATATGCATACATTTTTCTATGCCGTTCTGTACTTTTCTGGTGGGAACAAGCCCTTACTCATCTCAGTTTTGCAGTGTTCTACCTATCGGATCAAACCTCTTCCCCCAAGAAGATAGAAGCTACAATTCACTAAGCTCATCTCCTGTGTTTAATAACGATTCTGTGCTGTTTTTACTGTTAACACCATGGTGAAAAAGCATTTAGTATTCACCAAGCAATTTACCTTAGGCAAACCTTAAAATATGCATTCTGTCCTTAGTCTGCACAGTTCCCCATACACACATTAAGTTCACACTTGCTTTAAAAACGTATCCGTAGCTACGTTTTTTGTCCCGGACAAAAAACTGAGCCACGGATACCAATGTTAAAAATAGGAACAGTACACACTCAAGTTAAAAACGTATCCGCGTGCGATCCGCGGAATAAGTTTTTAAACCCGGAACGCAGAGTCCGGACTTGCAGCATTTTTCACGGACCCGTATACACGTACGGGTAGTGAAAATCAATGGAGAAACGGCCTCCCTCTTCACTGACATTTTGAGACACTGGAAACGGATCAGTTTCCAGTGTCCCTTGGTGAAGGATGGGGCCGCCATGCTGGAGGGGGTAGCAGCCAGGACGGGGGGCTGCGGGGAAAGCGGCGGCCAGGGGAGTCACCCCCCCCTTGCTCACCTGGGTGCCCCCCGTCCCCGCTCCCCCTCGCCCATAATGTAATAAATTGTACCTAAGGAAGTTCGGCGAGCCGGGCACTTCTGCCCACACCGCTCGAGTGACTTCCTGCGATGCCGCCCACTGAAATACAGAGGGCGGCATTGCAGGAAGTGACTCGAGCGGTGTGGGCAGAAGTGCCCGGCTCGCCGAACTTCCTTAGGTACAATTTATTACATTATGTGCGAGCTGGAGGGGGAGCAGGGATAGGCGCTTTCCCCGCAGCCCCCCATCCTGGCTGCTACCCCCTCTAGCAGTGCATTCCACCACTCGCCACTCAACTTCCTGCAATGCCACCCTCTATACTTAGGAGGGTGGCATTGCAGGAAGTGATGCGGCAAGCGGAGGAAGTAAGGAGAGAAGGTAGGCTTCCCCGCTCGCTGCATACCTTATATTTTAACAACTTTTGCACAAATAGCTGGAAGGGGAGCTGGGACGGGGTACCCAGGTGAGGGAGGGTGACTCCCCCTCCCCACGGACTGATGTCACCCCCATCCTGGCTGCTACCCCTTCAGCATGGCGGCCCCCTCTCCACCCACAGGCTGGGACACAGAAACGGATACGTTTCTGTGTCCAAAGATGCCTGTGTAGAGGGGGATCCGTTCTGCCATAGATTTTCAATACCCTTCCGTGTATCCGGATCCATGTGCGGTCCATGAAAATCCTGCAAATCTGGACCGTACGTTCGGGTTTCCAAACGGATCCCCCTGAACACCGACTGATCCATTTTGAAATTGAGTGAAAAAGGCTGCTATTTTTAACATTGGTACCCGTGGCTCAGTTTTTGATCTGGGCCAAAAAAACGGAGCCACGGATACGTTTTTAAAACAAGTGTGAACCTACTCTTTCTACAGACTGTATGGTACAGTGAAGCATTTTTTTTTTACTCGTTTATGCAGAAGGGGATTGTGTATAGAGAGAAATATACACAGCAGGCACACCGAGAGGGAGGGAGAGACACCAAACACACACACACACACACACACACACACACACACACACACACACAGAATTCACACTCAGACCCAGCTACACACAGCCCCTCCCTTTTCTTTCCTGGTTGTCCTACACAGGCTAGCTGTAATCGTCCTGGCAGCAGGAGGGGTGCTGATACATCCTGCCTGCGTGTGCTTACCTCTCCCCTTCCCCCATCTACTGGAGGATAGGAGAATAACTACAGGGGTGATAAGTGAAACAGAGATAGTTCACTAGCACTTATTTATACTTATCCGGAGCTTGCTCCAGCACCATGAGCAACTCTAAGTCCCTCGCTGTCCCTCTGTTAAGCCTTTATGACTCCCAGTAATCCGGGCAGTCGCGGCCTTCTGCACATGCGTCCCTTATCGCGCTCCAGTCTCCTGGAGTGTTCTACGCCTGCAGAACGCTCCAGGGGATGGAAGCACGGCATGCCGTGCAGTCCAGCCACGCATGTGCAGAAGACCACGACTGGTGGCGAATGACCGAATTACCGGCAGTCGAAGCACCAGAACGGAGGGGCCGAGGGATTTAGCACTGCTCATGGGGCTGGAGGAAGCCCCAGGCAAATATAAATTAACCCTAGTGTACCATCTGTGGTACACTTTAATGCTAGGTACACACCATACAATTTTCTGGCAGGTTTACTTGCCAGTTTGATTATTTCCAACATGTTCGATCTGAATTTCGATCAATTTTTCAATCCTTTTTTAAAATCTTTTTCTCAATTTTTTTAATCAATTTTCATACAACTGAACGAAAATTGATCGAAAACGTTTAAAAAACAAATCGGAAAAGTGATCTCAATTCAGATCTGACATGTTGGAAATAATCTATCTGGCAGGTAAATGTGCTAGAAAACTGTATTGTGTGTACCTAGCATAAGGACTGGAGAGATAAGACAACATTCTAACATTGAAAACTCATCAATACAGGTTAATAAGGCAAGCTTCTTGTGTGAATGATCACTGAAAATATCGATTGATGTGTGGTGATAAGTTTTCACTTGCCTTATCACCAGCATGATCTTTGTGAATTGTGGCCATTATATTATGTCTATATTCTCTGTGATTACTGCTTCTATAATCATTTCTTGAAGTCCCTCTTGAAGGAGTCCCTTTCCTCAAGCCATTGTAAAGATGGAAGTCTGAGGGCCAGTTTCCACTGAAGCCTACTGTTAGCTATTTTTCTGCTTATGCAAAACGCATTGGAACTGACAGTCCATGTAAAAGAAGTGGACAGTTGTCATGAAATGTGATTTTTCACACATAGAAAAAAGAAAAACTGTCACACTGTGTCTGGGAAGTTGAAAACAATGACACGCCATTAATTGCGCAGTTAAAATGGAAATGGGCCATGGCTATAATTTGAGTATAATTTGCCAACTGCTTTTTTAATGAAATAAGGACAGAGGAACCCCTTCAGCATGAAATGTCACAGAAAACTGGAAACACTTGTAATCCGATCTAAAAAGATATTTGAAGCCAATAGTTAATGCCATTCATCCGACAGCATTTACAGTATAGTAGTGTATAAGCCAACCCACGTATAAGCTAAGGCACCCACGTTTTTGCTTAGAAACCAGGAAAAGTTGCTGTATAGCCCACTCAACAGTATAAATAGTCAGAAATGCCCCCAGTATGGGGCATCCCACTCACCAGTACAAATAACCAGTTGAGACACCAGTACTAGGCTGGCTGCTTCCCTGAAGCTACATGTGCCCCCAATACTAGGTAGCCCCTGTCCCTAAATCCAGGTGTGCCCCAACATGTTAGGAAAGAGGGATCCCTGGGCACTGCACTTGACACTACTGTTCTCTCAGCTCCGTACCACCGCAGCCACTATTGCTGGGAGGCACAGGTCAGTGCACCTATTGCTGCACTCTGGTCACCACATTACTGGGAGGGGTGAGCTTTCAAGTGTAACTGTCGGGCATAAAATCAATTTTTTATTTTTATATAGTAAACAAGTAATAAGGATGCTAATCAGGCAATCCAAAAGTTAAAATCACTATTACTTTTCTTGTTGATAAATGATCATTCCCCAGTTTACCTGTCTCTTATTTGGTACACACAAAATTTGGTTCGCAAAAAGGAAGTTGCAGGGCCTGCTGGGTTGTCCTTTTTTGCTTCTCTATTTCCCCTCAGATTTAACCACTTCACAGCTCCAGTACAGTATATCTACTCCCCTGCAGACTCCATCTAACCGCCCAGGGGAGTAAATATACGTACCCCCGCTACTACCACTGCTGTAAGCGCTCCCGCTTATTTGTGCGCTCGTTCATGTTGCCATCTGCCCACCAGGAGATCAATGAATGGGAAAGCAATTCCTAATCATTGATCTAAGTCCCCGTAGCAATTATCGGCGCCTTTTATGAGAAGCTGCACGATCATTCTAATAAATAAAAGTTTCCCATCTTCAGTACACTTCCTGTAAGCATACATATTTTACTTACAGGACGTATAAAAAAAAAAAGACTGAGGCCATCTTGTGGCCAAATAGTAAAACTACATCTAAAAGTATTTTTTTAAAATGCAAAGACCTGTTTTTACATTTTAAATTAACCCCTTACCTCCCACACTCCCCAATAGTTACCAACATTTATTTTTTTTGTAAAAAAATACAATGAAATAAATTTACAATTATAAAAAATGCATAAATAGTTTTCTTAGGGACTGAACTTTTTTAATATGTATGTCAAGACGGTATAATACTGTTACTTTATAAATTATGGGCTTTTTATTAATGATGGATGCAAAACTGAAAAAAAATGCATCTTTATTTCCTAATAAAATATTGGCGCCAGACATTGTGATAGGGACATCATTTAAATGGTGTAATAAGCAGTACAAATGGGCACATAAATTACGTGGATTTTAATTATGGTAGCATGCATTATTTAAAAATGATAATGGCCGAAAACTGAAAAATAAGGATTTTTTTCCAATTTTTTTCTTATTTTTCCATTAAAAAACATTTAGAATAAAATAATTCTTGGCATAATTTACCACCCAAAGTAAGCCTAATTAGTGATTAAAAAAAACACATTTAACACATTTCATTCTGATAAGAAGAGATAAAGTTATTGGCAAATGAATGGAAGGAGCTGAAAGGTGAAAATTGCTTGGATGCTGAAGGGGTAAAACCCCTCAGTTGTGAAGTGGTTAACTAATGCAGCCTGATTGGCTGAAGCCTCTTTCCCTCCTGTTTTCCCCTCCCCCACATCTGTTCCTCGTTGATTGGCCAATATTTCTTATGCTGAGACGATGCACTATATAGTGAAGGGCGGGCAAATCAGGCAGAGGAGAGTAATGGAGGAAATGATGTCAGGATTGGCTTCAAAATAGCCACAGTTAAAAATGAGAAATGCTAGGAAGGATTTTCTTAGCTGACAGCTCCTGTTTAAAGGAATAGGCAGGGAAAACCTCAAATGACATAGAGAGCACTGTTCTATCCATACCTCTCCAATCAACATAGCCTTGGGGGTGGGGGTGGGGCAACACAGACATCACTATACACTCTAATATATAGTCTGCTCACAACGTATGGGTGACTCAAGTATAGGCCAAGGGGAAGACTTTCAGCACATTTTTTGTGAGTTCTTAGAGAGCCATATCAATCAGTAAAAAAAATAAAAAATGCAATGACCAATGTGTTAGGTCATTTCATGAATGTGCAGGAATTTCCCCTTTTACTGTATAAATAAGTCTGTAATTTGAATATTAAACACTGTAGATTTCATAAGCATCATTACTGATTTTCAAATTGAACACTGTATGGATAAGTACATTAATAACCATGTCTTGCATGCACATCTGGACACCAGGATAACACACAAGGAACTACTTCCAATCTGGGCATCAGCTAACTGATCTGAAATATTCACTGGGAAGATCAGTGTGAAATGTCCTTATTTACATATCAACTCATTTTCACACTCAGCAATGACATGCATTGTCTGATGGAAATACTTTTACGGGTTTTACTCAACACCTATAAAATGGGATATGGGGCCCTTCTGTAATTGACAATAGACTGCAATAAATACTTTATTTTAATGATGTAGGCTCCATTATATTGCTTAGAAGTAATCCTTACAATAGGAGTCAAATCTTGAGCTATAATTTTTTTCATTGTTGCTGATAATATGCTTAAATTCTGTCATACAAATAGTTTGCACTGCAAGGGTCAACCAGAAATTAACAGCCACTTGCTTTTATTTCTTTTGTGCTATTCAAAATGCATCTGTCAAGACTCAGGATAACCTCTCCTTACCCTGCATCGCTAGTCACGTGACTGCAGAACTCTGGTAAGGGCCCGTTTCCACTATATCCGAGTACACAGCTCTTCCCCGCATGCAAGCTGGATAGGGATACGCTGAAAATTCAAACACCCGCATGCTGTTCCGAATGGCTTGCCGGTACAATTCTGGATGGCATGCTGCAGTTTTCTGTAGCAAGGCATCTATTAAGATTCAGATGCGTGCTACAGAAAACTGCAGTATGCCATCCTGAATTGTACAAGCAAATGATTCAAACAGCATGCAGGTGTCTAAATATTCAGCATATCCCTATCCGGCTCAAATGCAGAGAAACGCTGTGTATGTTCCCAGCCTCAAGGAAACATATCGGTCCATAGCATGACTATAGTGATTCGTCTGCAGCTTCACAGCAGCATGGGTGCTGCACCAGATTTGGAAACGGGTCCCAGTGGAAATGGGGCCTGTTTGTACAGCAGCATTAACATGACCTCACCCCCCTCAATTCCACCATCCCATAGGTGAGGCGTGTGATACCACAACAAATGCATTGAAAACCTCTTAAAGACAAATGCTTAATCTCCTGATTACTACAGGTTTATCCCCCTAGTGACTAGGAAATTTTTTACAATTCAGCTCTTTGCCACTTAAATGATTTATTGCTCGGCCATAGACTTACTACCCAAATGAATTTTACCTCCTTTTCTTGCCACTAATTTTTGGTGGTCTCTGATTACTGCTGTGAGGTTTTTTTTTTTTTTTTTTTTTTTTTTATTAATTTAAAACGTTTAAAAAAAAAAAAATATTTCCCTCCCTCCCCCCTAAATTGGCCTGGACTGCGACCCATATACTGCAGTACCCTCTCACAGGCATCAGCCTAGATTGTGAGCCGCTCCTGAGGACAGTTGAGTGACACGGCTGTCCCCCTGTACAGCATTGCACTACATCGCAGCGCTGTACAATTGTAATTTTTTATTTCTTTAATTCAGCCTGCCAGCTCCGATTGCAGCCGATTACGGATCCCCGCTCTGTTGTTGTGCTAATCTTGCCCACCGCACTTTGACACCAATCAGTGTTAGGCAATCTCCAGGCAGCCACTCTCCCACCACCCATTGGCGTGAGGCGGTCGGCAGGCGTTTAAATAAAGGAGAGTATTGGGTGGAGAAATCATCAGGTACACAGTAAGATACAGTGTATCTAAAATAAAATATTTCCTTGAAGCTGGGAATATACATGCCTCAGCTATTTAGTGGGCGTTGTGGTGCTCAGTGTCCAGATTGCGTTTCTGCTCTCAATTTTTCAGGATCTTTCAGATTGCATCGCAATGTATTGAATTTGGAAATGTGTAGGCTGTGCTGGAAAAAGCGAACTGCTGTGCGATTTAAAATTGCAGCAAAACCACAAACAATATGCATTTCCCGAGGGGGCCATTGACTACAAAGGCCAGTGTGGAAGAGCGTGTTTTGGCACGTGTTGCAACATGTGCACGATTCTAACATGTGCTCCCTACCTAACTGAAAACAGCTGTCATTTCGAATGACCCTCATATGGCATTCCAGAAAGATTCATCTGTCTCAGCTGAGAAGCACCTGTACAACAGCAACCACTGATTCAATCACAGATCTGAATGCTCTAATTGCACTTCATGTGGTGGGGCTGAAGGTGTATAAGCAGCTGTACAGCTAAATGCAGCCAAAAATCACTACAAATCCATCCATCTAATAATATTAGACGTCTAATCCTTGAAATAAAAAGTTAACACAGAATACTTATGAAGCTCACTAAAAATGTAGTAAACGGGTCAAGAACCTTTAAGTAGTAAAAGCGTTAGCCATTAGACTGGGTGGAGGTGGGGTGAATAGTTTAATTTAACGAGTCTACATTCTAAGCCCCTCTGAGGGACAGTTAGCAACAAGACTATACTCTGTAAAGCACTTGCGGAAGATGTCAGCGCTATACATATACAACATAATAATCATAACATCTGTCCAAAAAGTACACAATTGTATCAGAAAGATAGTTTTCTAATGCTGGATACACCATGAGATTTTTTGGCAGGTAGATGGTTTGATAAATCATTTCTGACATGTCCGATCTGATTTTTGATCGTTTTTCTGATCGATTTCTCATAGAAGAATGGAAATCGATCAGAAAAACGATCGTACAGTCGATCGAACGGTAAATCTGCTGAAAAATCTCATTGTGTATTCCCAGCATAAGTTTTAATCACCACTTCTGGTGCTTCTCCTTCCTGATTATATTAGCGGTATTTTCATCCATAAAGACATTTGGGACGGCTGCTTGCTACAGAAGATTGCTTCATTCTTTGGACCGTCTTATTCTCACTCACTCCCATAGCAGGCAGCAATGTCGTGAGCTACAGCCCATCACTATATATCCAACCAATCATGTTACCATTTTCCTCTCAGCCATGGTCATGTGACATTTCAACCCCTCCCCGTTCAGTTAATTACAGTGAATAGAGCTGCTGGTTTTCATCATTAGCCAGAAGCACCTCAGATCACCAACTTGCTACAAAACAATTTAAATTGTGTAAATGTTATGGTCCAGACCTGAACTGTGGCCACTTTGGGTTCTGGCTGGACAACATGCGAAGTGGCTGGGCTACTGCAGACTAGACCATATTTCATAACTAGCATAAAGAAATATCAGGGGGAAACTGAACATACTGTGTTGGGAAATAGTGTTTTACTCTACTAAGACAAGAGTACACTTGTTAAGAAAAAACTGAAAAAAGCTGGAAAGGAAAAAAAAAACAAAAATTCTATTATAAAAGCAGCTACACACCTCACGGTAACCTAGCCAAGAAACCCATCCTAAAAAAATAAAACTCTCACTGAGTAATTGGCGTAGGAGGCATTGTTTGAAAAGAATGCTATTCAGTCTGAGAGTGATTAAAAATGACATGCAAGGACATATTTTCAGGCTGCAAAACAGAGTTACTGTTCAACAATAAACTGACAATTGACTGTCCATTATGGTTTATGGCATTTGGAACTTCCTTTCCACTCTCTGGGGAATAAAGCACTTTCTGGTCTGGCTGGTGACACAGTAGAAGACTAGGCTGCCTTTTACCATAGTATACCAATAGTACATACGGTTTAATGAATAAAATGTGCAGCAAAGCGTCAATATGCTAATTTTCAGCACTGTACAGTATACTTTGTTGGCACTAGATAAATAATAAAAAATAATAATTTCAAACATCCAATCAGGAATAAAGGGTTGTTTGTTGTATATTACAAAAAGTGTAAGATTTCACAATGAAATCTCCCCACTTCTCATCGCACATTTACATTGATAGTTATGTGTAGATATCTGCAAGATCGATCTGCCAACATGTGACTAGCATAAGCTATAATGACCAGTGTCTGTGGCACTATTTTTACCTAGACTGATCAGCTTGTTTACCAGAAACTTCTGAGCAGGTCAGTCACTAAGCTTGGGAGAAGTTCATTTTATCTGAAGCCAATGTTGCTCATTCTCACCAGGCGTATAAACAGAAGTTTATTCCACAGGTGGCTAAGACAACATGTTTCGGGGTTTCCCCCTTTCTCAAGTGTACAAGCAACCTCAACAGTACAACCACGTATGAAGCATAGTGCACCACTTACCTGTGTTTGATTTGTACCTGTGTTTGACCAGGATTTCTTTGATTGGGAAATAGAATTTGATAAGTTTGTTAGGAATCTCCAATTAAAAATGTGTTTCAAGGACACTACTGCAATGTCGGGTGCACCAGTGCTGCGAAAGAAAAGCACATGGTTACCAGACATGATGACCCCGGCTTTGCAAACTGGTCTATTGGGAGGTACAGAAAGAGTGGCACAGTCTGAAATACGCAGTTAGCCCTAATTTAATTTATGCTGAAAGGAGGGCATTGACATCTCTGAAACAGAATGAAACAATTCTGGTGATGAAGGCAGACAAGGGGGGGGTGCCACAGTAGTTATTGATAAACAGCAATATGTGGAGGAAGCCCACAGACAATTACAGGTAGAGGGCCACTATGAGAGATGCAGGAGTGACCCCACCTGGGTGATCAAATCTAAGGTGGATTATTTGATTAATGAAGCTCTTTTGATGGGGATGATAGACAAGACGACAGCAGAGTACGTGGATGTAGCACATCCCCAGGTGCCGTTATTGTATTTACTCCCCAAGATACATAAGAATCTAACTAATCCTCCAGGACGCTCGATAGTGTCGGCCGTTGGGTCAATACTATATCCCCTTTCCAAATACGTAGACTCATTTTTACAAGAATTGGTGAAAAGCATCCCCACGTGTTTGAAAGACAGTACGGACCTACTCCTGAAATTATCAGGGGGTTACGGTGAGGGCCTGATATTAGTCACATTAGATGTACAGAGCTTGTTTACTTCTATCCCGCATGAGGAAGGAATGGGATATATTAAGGAGTTCCTTCTGGAGACAACACTGTCGCATTACCAGATGTATTTCCTGCTTGATTGCCTTGAGATGGTTCTCAGAAATAACTATTTCAAGTTTGAAAACGACTATTACTTATAGATACAAGGCACAAGCATGGGATCGCCAGTAGCTCCCTCATTCGCCAACTTGTTTATGCATAAACTTGAACAGAAAAGGTTTATTAATAATGCAAAGTATTGTGACAAGATGTTGAGATATTTCAGGTTTGTGGACGATGTCCTGATACTATGGCAGGGCGAGTTAGATGAGCTCCAACGAATGGTGGATGAGGCCAATTCGGCGCATCCGACCATTAAGTTCACTATGGAGCACTCGGATAGGGTTATCCACTATCTGGACGTGGCGATTTCAGTCACTCCGGATGGGTAGCAAACTGATCTGTACACCAAGCCGACAGACCGGAACAACCTTCTAAGAGTGGATAGTTTTCACAATAGAAACGTAGTCAGAGCTATACCCAAAGGTCAACTGATGAGAGCTAGAAGGACAGTGTCACAGGAGCCCTGGTGGCTGACCGCACTTAGCCTTCTATACGGTGCCAGCGCACAGATCGTGCGAACTCTGGTCGCAGTCAATGCGCAGGAACCGTTAAGAATTAGCCGCAGACAAACCAGAAGGGAGCCTGTGAGATACGGGTAATTACAACGTACACACGATTCCACAGTATCTTCCACCACCACTGGTATGGGCCAGTGGACCCGATTTACTGACTGACTAGTCCTGCGAATAAAACGGTTAAACACACGGTATTCTGTCTAGCCAACAACAAACAAACAGTAGCGTATCTTCAGAGACCCGGGATCAGTTCTGTGTGTGCTGATAAGCAGGGTAGCGGACAGTGAATGACTTGGAGAAAGTCGTTTATTCACGCAATATAAATAATATATACAGACAATTATTAAAATCACAATTAAGACAGTAATAGCCAGTATGAAATAAAAAGGGAGAAAATACTTATGGTTTGTGGAAATATGTCCTTTTGTGGGAAAATCAGAAAGTTCAAGCAAAACGGTTTCAAGTTCTTAAAGCTCTTGGTTTCAATCAAAGTTCAGCAGAATTCTTTGTTCCAGGTTACAGAAGATGCCAATCAAGATGGCCGCTAGCACATGTGTCCTTTGTTTCAGATGGGTCAGCAAAATGGCCACCAGCCCTATGTCCTCTGGCTGGCCGCAGGATGTTCTCAGATGGATGGAATGGGAGGACTCAAGCCCGCCTGCTGGCTCTGTGCTTTTGATGAAGCTGGTTTGGGGGTGTGGCAATGCCGGCCCCCTCTGAGCTACCAACAAATGACAGTTCATTCCCTCAGAGATTTTAGAGCTAAACTTATGAATTGCTGTAACTCCTGAACCATACACGTTATATTTAGGGGGGTAACAGCTTCATACTTGGTGGAAAATACAGATTAATATGATATCCGACATGGCTAGTGCAGCAGATCAGGGTCCTGGGTAGATTCATACCTGGGTTGTAGGGGCCCCGGGCCCCTCTCGACTGGTATCAAAAGATCCAGCATGACCCTACGGATCCAATGATACCGCTCTCATAACCACCCTATTTATTGTATTCTGTAAATGGGCAAAAGATTATATAGTACATTCATTTCTTCCTGCTAAGGCTGGAGCCATGCTGACTGGAGTCCAGCTGTGTCGGCTTCTTGGGATCTTCTTCTATGAAAGGCCCTGTTGGTTCCTTTAATTAACATCTGAATGTGAGATCAGCTTAGACAAACTTTGAGTTTACACCTCTGGCTTAATCAGCAGTCACTGGGCCAGTCTTCCTGCCAGCTGCTAACAGGGGAATTGTGCCTTCTACAGGGAATATGTCCAAGCTAACTAACACCTCCCCCCAGGCTTTTACTCCGCTAAGACAGATCCCCCAGCTGTTCCTAGGTAGAGGGATACTACACATCAAATCTTGGTTCTATAGATCTGAAGCGCAATCGATGCAGAGAATCGAGTGCTAACGCTTTTTCTTCACGGGCAGTTCCAGGACGCGTCTGCGGCCCTGCAACCGTCCGTGACAGACAGCCTCCACAGAAGGATATCACAAGGCAGCAAGTATGCTCACTGATAAGTTTGTATGCAAGGGGTACGATCCTACCACCCTAGCAAGGGCTAGAACAGAAGTAGAGGGGATCGATAGATCTTTGTTATTGGGGGGTGAACCTAAAAAGGACAAATTGGTAAGATACCCTTCGTGCAAACTTTTTGTAAACAGTCTGGCTTGGTGAGAAACGTGATTAACAAGTATTGGCCAGTCCTTCAACAAGACCCAACATATGGGAAACTGTTCAAAGAGCCTCCTCTGTATTCATGTAAAAGGGGTAAGACCATAAAGAATATGGTCAGCAAAGTGGACCTGTCCACACGGTGCATTGAAATGACTAAATTAATAAGCAAGAGAGGGACATTTCCTCGCAGGAGTTGCAATTGCTGCGGGGCCATAATGAAAGGCGAGTACATGAACCATCCGCATACAGGAGAAAAAAATTCAAATTCGGTTGATGTATACATGCGACAGCATATTCGTGGTTTATGCTTCGAAATGTCCCTGCAGCCTGATGTACGCGGGTAAGACGACCAGAGATGTTAACCAGGATTCAGGAGCATAAAAGCTCTATCCGAGGATTCAATCCCACCAAACCAAACACTCACACCCCAGTGGGCAAACACTTTCATACCCCAGGTCATGGGGTGTCACAGTTGAGATGGGTGGTATTGGATCATGTTCCATCACTCAGCAGAGGGGAAGATAGGGACAGAGTTTGGCTTCAAAGAGAAGCTAGATGGATGAGGAAATTGGATTTCATCTCCCCTAGAGGGTTAAACGACATGTTTAGTTTGAAATGCTTTTAATGAAATGCTTTTTTTTTTTTTTTAAATCATGTAGCGAGCCCAGGGCTCGCTACATGATAGCCGCTGAGCCTTCAGCGATCTCCGATCAGGAAATCCCATTCAAAGAACGGGATTTCCTAGAGGGCTTCCCCCGTCGCCATGGCGACGGGGCGGGATGACGTCACCGACGTCATTGGGAGTCCCGGCCCACCCCTCAGCGCTGCCTGGCACTGATTGGCCAGGCAGCGCACGGGGTCTGGAGGGGGGGGGGGGGGGGGGAGGGGGCACGGCGCGACGGATAGCGGCGATCGAGCGCGGGACGGCGGCGATCGGTATGCTGACGCACCTAGCAAAGTGCTAGCTGCGTCCAGCAAAAAAAAAAAAAAAAAATTACGCGAATCGGCCCAGCAGGGCCTGAGAAAACCTCCTGTGTGGCTTACCCCAAACTACGTTCGGGGCTACCGCCAGGAAGGTTAATGTGTTATTTTGCTCTGTTTTCTCCCCTAAGTACTGATGCCATGTCATCGGATGGTGGGTGGTGGAGAGAGGGAACCTTTGTATCCCTGGGGCAGTGAGTCTCTTATTTGAGTAATTAGCTGGTTGTTAATCTGTACATGCATTTCATATATGTTTTTGAATGCAAATGTTGCTTACGCTTATGTTTATTTAGGTGTTTACAGTTATTGGGTAGACATCTCTGTATGTAGTGCCCAATAAGATGTGTCCCTTAGGGGTTAATGTTTTTGGCCTCACTATCACTGGTCAGCTGACCAAATGGGTGGGGTTCCTGTTGTGGGTGTGGTGCACTATGCTTCGTAAGTGGTTGTACTGTTGAGGTTGCTTGTACACTTGAGAAAGGGGGAAACCTCAAAACATGTGTTGGCCACCTGTGGCATAAACTACTGTTTATAAGCCTTTTGAGTGCCTCCTAATCGCATTGGATTTATTCTGGAGTAGAGGTGGTGATCCACTGAAGGACTGAGCACCGGCAGGCCAGGCTGTGAGTCCTGGATGAGTGACTGCTCTAGCACCTGCCTTACTACATTCTCACCAGGCCACTGATTTCAGTGGGCTACTCATGCCACTGGATTACAGTACTGGCAAAAGAATAGCTGAAAGCATGTTACACTAATATGAATAAATTACAGTAAAATAATGGTGGCCAGAACAAGCCAAATAAATTAACTGAACAGTAAGACTGAATTAGGACAATCCAAATTAATAGCACCAATAAGTGCAATTAATCACCACTTGTCTGAGCTACGTTTTCTGAGATGGCCAAACAATACAATTACCGTATTATTCAGATATTTAATATAAAACTAAAAGTTAATGGATTTTTTTTTTTATTTGAATTGCTCCATTGTAATGTTTAGATAGTTTATGTTTTTTTTATGTATGCCCACTGTTATACTAACCTCAACCCTTAAAATAATCCTAAAGTTATCTAATCAAACAACTTGACTGCAATTTGTCTTGGTAATCACTGACTACAGAATAGACATGCAGGGCCAGCTTGGTCACAGTGCCTGCTCATCAGACAGCACAGCAGTATAAAATGTACACATACAGCACTGTGTAAAATGCAGTGTACAGAACATACAAAGTTAGCAGAAAAAAAAGTTTGAACTCAAAGGGGCTTATATGAATTTTCCTCCACATATAAGGCAGTTACTGTATATCTGGCTGTGTCTATAGATAAAGGCGGGGCTGGCTATAGAACATCAGAAATGCAGCAGAGCTGGAAGAGATAATGCTGACAAGTAAAGAAGCAGGCCTGCAGTCAACAGAAGAGGCTTCAATCAAGCACTAGATCAAGATGGGAATCCTGGAGAAGAACCTAAAGATTTTCCTTGCAATTTACAAAACAAAATTCTACATAAACTGTGTGTGGACATGCAAACTATTACCACAAAGTTGAGAGCATGAAATTGTCCAAAATGTCTCAGTATCCTGAAGCAGTCAGAGTTCTTTACACTGTAGCTAATGCTAGGTACACACTGAGATTTTCTGGCAGATTTACTGTCAGATCGATTATTTCCAACATGTCAGATTTTATTTCCGATTATTATCCTGATCGGAAATCAAATCAGACTAGCCCAGCTCCTTTTGGGGGATTCTCAGGGTGTAACGATCGGTGTAACACAGAGAGGATCTGATTACTGATGATCTGCAGTATCACCGAGAATGCAGATATATATACCAGATTATTGATGATCTGCAGTATCACCGATAATCAGATATATCTCTAACCTCTGGACACCTGAGTGATAAGAGTGTTTTGGTACAACAGTAATACTTTGAGGATCGCACCTGGAAGACAGGTGCAAGAACAGATAGGAATACTGCTCGGCAACTGGTTCCTTCCGTAGTCTGGACTCTCCACGGGGAGGAGTCAGACTGACAGTGGGAAGGACAGAGCGTGAGTGACACCAATGGAGAAGTGTCACTGACAGATCTGCGAGCTATCTCCTAACAGGAGAGATAGTTCTCGAGGTCGGACAAGTCAGGTCGTAAACACACGGACAGATAAGGTACAGAGACAGGAGGTAGGTGCAGAATCCAGAGACTAGCCGAGATTTGGCAACTGAGTATCAGAATGATAAAGGTACAAAATTAGAGATCAGAAGAATGGTCAGGAAAGCAGAAGGTCATAACAAATAATCAACAATGCCTAAGCTAAGGTGTGAGTTCCTTGGCCGTCAACACCTTGGAAACTGATCTAGAATACAGATAATAACAGACTTCCTAGACTAAGGTGTGAGATCCTTGGCCATCGACACCTTGGAAACTGTCTAATAACACAGATACTGACAAGGTCTGAGTGCTACCACGTAGTGATCGCAACGCCAAACACCAGAGGAATGACCAGCACCCAGTATATATACACTAGCGCTCACTAGCGCCTCCCCTAAGTGCTGGACCAATGAAAGTTGCTGAAATTGTCAGCTGACCGGCTTGGTCAGCTGACTCCCTTCTGACTGTCATAAAGGCCCTGCCTCTCTGCGCGCGCGCGTCCTCCTAAGCCAGTGTGGACTATCAGTCCCAGCCACACCAGACATGTGTTGTAATGTGTCAGCCTGTTTGAGCACAGGGGCAGCCGCACCGCCAACCGAGCATGCGGCGGTTTCCCCGCGCTCAGCCACTGTGTCAGTAGTAGGCCTATGCGTACCGACTGCCGCGTCGGACGCGGACTCCGCCGCCCTGTCCGCTAGGCATGCGGCGGTTTCTCCGCGTTCCGTCCCGCTAGTGGATGCATGCCTAAACACTCCAGATGCCATGCTAGACGCGGAATCAACCGCCTCACTCTGAGTATTTGCGGCGGCTCTTCCGCGTTCTCTCACACAGGGTTTTCTTTATTTTCAAAGGCACTTAGTGAATGGCAGTTGCTCTGCCCAACTGCCAAAAAAGTGTGCAAACAGGTAGGTGGGCAGTCTGCATGTTTATATAAATACTTTTCAAGGATTGTCTCTTAAGAAATAATAAGGGCCATGCGGAGAATCCCCCACGAAGAGATGGACTAGTCCAAAACCTTTGGTTCTGTCAGATTTGTCCTGCTTACTATAAGTGACAGCAAAATAGGATAAAAGTAATTTATGGCTCATTTTACGCTGCAAGAAACATCCCTCTTATTTGTATGTGTTTACATGTATTATACTGTAAATTTTACAATTTTCAAGATAGTGGTCCTTTAATCACTTAAGGACTGCAGTCTTAAAGCAGTAGGATCAGCCATACTATGCCAGGGGAAAAAAAAAACATATATAAGTAGATAAATACTTGATCTACTTACATAACACATGTACTGTACTGTCCACGTTTTGATTTCAGTGAATGTTATATAGTAAATTACGAGAATTCTGTTCCTGGTGGGGGCCATGGCTTCAATTCATCAAAGGGTGTTCGATAACAAAATCCCAGTCCTTAAAATACCGCATTCGGTATTTTACACTTCACTGTGCTAATTCATCAATATTTTCCCATGTGTGGTAGAGGTTCGTTAAGTTACCGAACTACTAGGCTTCAATTCATCAAAGGCTGTTAGATAACAGCAGAGTGGTGCAGAGCAGCTTGGAATGTCTCTGTGTTGTTACAAGCTGATAACAATAGAAGGCATCCAGACATCCCTTTACATGTAAACGTGTTATATTTACTGTTACTTATACTGCCTCTGCTGCTCTGAATCTGTCCATCAGTGTTTCTTAACATTTGACTTATTTGCCACAACGTAGATAAACTTCCTGCAGACATTACAAATGCCATGCTTGGTGATTTCACCACCAGCATCTTTGCATTATCAAACAGGGCCTGAAAGGGTTACACCACTGAAGGGAATCTGGGGATATATTTTGTCCCGTTCTCTCTGCTCACTGCCTGGGGGGTCTGAAAGCTTGTGTGGAGAAGCCTGTGTGACCTATCAGCGGCACTTGCAGGAGAACAGGGGCTGTTTCTATTGGCTGCCTGCTCCTGCTAATCATGAAAACATTCACACAGAAGGCTTTCGAAGCCTGTAACGACAGGGGAGAGCTTAAGATAAACACCGAATGTGTTAGCGAATGTGGGAACCTTGATGAATTAACATTTGTTGAGCACATGTCGGTAATTTATCTCATTGCTGTGTCATTTCAGCTTCTCATTCGGTAACAGCTTTGATGAATTAACATTTTCTAAAGTGCTCCCTTAACCTCCCTGGCGTTCTATTAAAATCGCCAGGGAGGCTGCGGGAGGGTTTTTTTTAAATTAAAAAAAAACTATTTCATGCAGCCAACTGAAAGTTGGCTGCATGAAAGCCCACTAGAGGGCGCTCCGGAAGCGTACTTTCGATCGCCTCCGGCGATCGAAAGTAACAAGATAGGCCGCAATGAGCGGCCTATCTTGTTTCGCTTTCCTCGTCGCCATGGCGACGAGCGGAGTGACGTCATGGACGTCAGTCGACGTCCTGACGTCAGAGCCGCCCGATCCAGCCCCTAGCGCCGGCCGGAACTGTTTGTTCCGGCTGCACTGGGCTCGGGCGGCTGGGGGGACCCTCTTTCGCCGCTGCTCGCGGCGGATCGCCGCGGAGCGGCGGCGATCGGGCAGCACACGCGGCTGGCAAAGTGCCGGCTGCGTGTGCTGCTTTTTTCAGAATCCAAATCGGCCCAGCAGGGCCTGAGCGGCGACCTCCGGCGGCATACCCCGAGCTCAGCTCGGGATTACCGCCAAGGAGGTTAAGTCAGCTGTTTTTAGCATTACCGAATGCGGTAATGCTTGATGAATTAAAGCCCATGTCTTTTGCCCACAGTTAAGGCTAACTCGTGATGTCATTTCTGCCCTTGACTTTTTTTTCTTGTCTCCTCCAATCGCTGAGTTGCCTCAGCCTTGCTTGTAAACACAAGTGAGTAGGGGATTAGGTTTTAGATAAGAAGCTGGCAGGGAAATAAAGGGTAGAGGAGGAATAGATTATAGATAAAAAGAACCCCCAGCATGCAATTCTTTGGCACGACTACTAAAGGGCCAGTGTTCCTCAAGTATGTGATAACTCCAAATCATAACAGCAGAAAAAGTTTTGAATGCAGGCTTAGCATCTTTCTCACTTAACCTCCCCGGCGTTCTATTGAGATCGCCAGGGAGGCTGCGGGAGGTTTTTTTTTCAATTAAAGAAAAACTATTTCATGCAGCCAACTGAAAGTTGGCTGCATGAAAGCCCACTAGAGGGCGCTCCGGAGGCGTTCTTCCGATCGCCTCCAGCGCCCAGAACAAACAAGGAAGGCCGCAATGAGCAGCCTTCCTTGTTTGGCTTTCCTCGTCGCCATGGCGACGAGCGGAGTGACGTCATGGACGTCAGCCGCCTCCGATCCAGCCCTTAGCGCTGGCCGGAACTGATTGGTCCGGCTGCGCAGGGCTCGGGCGGCTGGCGATCAGGCAGCACACGCGGCTGGCAAAGTGCCGGCTGCGTGTGCTGCTTTTTATTTGAAGCAAATCGGCCCAGCAGGGCCTGAGCGGCAGCCTCCGGCGGTGATGGACGAGCTGAGCTCGTCCATACCGCTCAGGAGGTTAATACACCCAGACCAGTTGCTGTTGAAATTTGATTTTTATGGTGACGATACCGCTTTAAAACCCCTTAACCTCCCTAGCGGTATGGACAGATATATCCGTCCATAAAAACATGCTGTGAACAGTATAAACGTGCATACACATCAATACTCTCCTGCACTGTATACTAGACCCTTGCTTGACACATTTTGGCAAGTTACAGGGAAAAAAAAAAGTTTTAAGAATAAATGTTATCACTTTTTGCACAGAAATCCTGGGAAAATTGAACGCCAGGGAGGATTATTAAAGGACCAGACACTTTTTTCCATTCAGACAACTGCAGCTTTAACGGTTTATTGCTCGGTCATACAACCTACTATCTAAATTAATTTTACCTCGTTTTCTTGTCACTAATACAGCTTGCTTTTGGTGCTATTTGATTGCTGCTGTGATTTTTAGTTTTTATTATATTCATCAAAAAGACATGAATTTTGTCAAAAACATGATTTTTTTTTTTTACTTTCTGTGCTGACATTTTTCAAATAAAGTAAAATTTCTATATACATTTTTGTCCAAATTTATTGTGCTACATGTCTTTGATGAAAAAAAAATCCAATAAGTGTATAGTTATTGGTTTGGGTAAAAGTTATAGTTTTTACAAACTATGGTGCAAAAAGTTAATTTTCCCATTTTGAAGCATCTCAGACTTGTCTGACCACCTGTCATGTTTCATGAGGGGCTAGAATTCCAGGATAGTATAAATACCTCCCAAACGACCCCATTTTGGAAAGAAGACATCCCAAAGTATTCACTAAGAGGCATGGTGAGTTCATAGAAGATTTTATTTTTTGTCACAAGTTAGCGGAAAATGACACTTTGTAACAAAAAAATAAAAAAAAGTGTTCATTTCTGCTAACTTGTGACAAAAAAAAAAAAAATGCAATCTGCCACGGACTCACCATGCCCCTCTCTGAATACTTTGGGGTGTCTATTTTCCAAAATGGGGTCATTTGTGGGGTGCGTTTACTGTCCTGGCATTTTGGGGGGGGTGCTAAATTGTAAGCACCCCTGTAAAGCCTAAGGTGGCTCATAGGACTTTGGGCCCCTTAGCGCACCTAGGCTGCAAAAAAGTGTCACATGGGGTATCGCCGTACTCAGGAGAAATAGTATAATGTGTTTTGGGGTGTGTTTTTACACATACCCATGCTGGGTGGTAGAAATATCTCTGTAAATGAGATTTTTATTTATTTATTTATTTTTTACACACACAATTGTCCATTTACAGAGATAGTTCTCCCACCCAGCATGGGTATGTGTAAAAATACACCCCAAAACACATTATACTACTTCTCCTGAGTACGGCGATACCACATGTGTGACTTTTTTGCAGCCTAGGTGCGCTAAGGGGCCCAAAGTCCTATGAGTACCTTTAGGATTTCACAGGTCATTTTGAGGCATTTGGTTTCCAGACTACTCCTTGCGGTTTAGGGCCCCTAAAATGCCAGGGCAGTTTAGGAACACCACAAGTGACCCCATTTTAGAAAGAAGGCACCCCAATGTATTCCGATAGGAGTATGGGGAGTTCATAGAAGGGAGTTCAGCGCTGCGTAATATGTTGGCGCTTTATAAATACAATAAATAATAATAATAATAATAATAATAGAAGATTTTATTTTTTGTCACAAGTTAGTGGAAAATGACACTTTGTGAAAAAAAAAAAACAATAAAAATCAATTTCTGCTAACTTGTGACAAAAAATAAAATCTTCTATGAACTCATCATACACCTAACGGAATACCTTGGGGTGTCTTATTTCTAAAATGGGGTCACTTGTGGGGTTCCTATACTGCCCTAGCATTTTAGGGGCCCAAAACAGTGAGGAGTAGTCTAGAAACCAAATGCCTCAAAACGACTGTTCAGGGGTATAAGCATCTGCAAATTGAGATGACAGGTGGTCTATGAGGGGCCGAATTTTGTGGAACCGATCATAAGCAGGGTGGCCTCTTAGATGACAGGTTGTATTGGCACTGAAGTGCAGGATGTTCTCAAATCGTGACCTGGACATGGCAGCAGAGAACGTGGGCATGTGATGTATTAGGTGCGTAGACCAATAAGACCGCAATACATTATTTTTGACTAGACCCATGTTAAGGAGAAGGCCCCAAAAAATGTAAGGTTCGGAAACTTGGAGTGGTTTCCACCGAAAAGGCTGGGCATGGTAGCTTCTTGGATTGGCGTTTGCGTATTGTGTGGCATAATGGTTGGTCTCAGCCACAATTAAGTCTTAGAGACCAGCAGTGATCAGAAACCCGCAGGGGGCAGAGTAGGGCCTGATCTGATGGATAGGAGTGCTAGGGGGTGACAGGAGGTGATTGATGGGTGTCTCAGGGTGTGATTAGAGGGGGGAATAGATGCAAGCAGTGCACTGGGGAGGTGATCAGGGGGGGTCTGAGGGCGATCTGAGGGTGTGGGCGGGTAATTGGATGCCCGCAAGGGGCAGATTAGGGTCTGATCTGATGGGTAGCAGTGACAGGTGGTGACAGAGGGTGATTGATGGGTGAACAGATGTTAACAATGCAGGTGGTGACATGGGGTGATTGATAGGTGATCAGGGTGTGATTAGAGGGGATAATAGATACAAGCAATGCACTGGTGAGGTGATCGGAGGGTGTGGGCGGGTGATCAGGTGCCCGCATGGGGCAGGTTAGGGTCTGATCTGATTGCTGGCAGTGACGGTTAGTGACTGGGGGTGATTGATGGGTGATTGAGCGGTGATGATCAGTGGGTGATTACAGGGGAGAATAGATGTATACAGTACACAGGGGGGGGGGGCAGTCAGGGGGGGGGGGGCTGGGGAGGATCTGAGAAGGTGGGGGGTGATCAGGAGCCCCCAGTGGGCAGTTTAGGACCTGATCTAAAATATAGCGTTGACAGATAGTGACAGGGGGCGATTGATGGGTGATTAGGTGCAAACAGTGGTCTGAGGGGGCAGGATCAGTGTGCTTGGGTGTATACTAGGGCTGCCTCCTGCCCTGGTGGCCCCTCGATCACTGGGACCACCAGGGCAGGAGGCAGCATGTATAATACACTTTGTATACATTACAAAGTGTATTATAAACTTTGTAGCGGCAGATCGAGGGTTAACAACCCGCCGGCCAATTAGCAGGGTGGGCGGAGCCTAATGCCGGCGGATGCGCGCGCATCTATGCACGCGATCCCCGGCTATTCAATCCCCCAGGTGCCACCGCAGGTAGGAGGCCTTGGGGGTGCCACTTTGCTGACGCCCATAGGTAGTGGGCGGTCGGCAAGTGGTTAAACAAATGTGGCCCTGTGGCACCAACAATGATGCCTTGTTCAAAGTCTCTTAAATTCCATTCCTTTTTAACTCCAGCAACTTCTTTTCACCTCATCCGGATGTGTAAATGCATTCAGTTGTGATTGGTTGATTAGCTATTTCTGTTAAAAACGTAATTGAACAGATGTACCTAATAAAGTGGTGAGTTTCTGGCTTCCTGCAGGTGGCCAGAAGTGAAAAATAGACAATTTCTTGGTTTTCACCACTAATAACATGAAATAAAAAGTTTTATAGTAGACAAACGCAAGTGGTATTCAACTTGTTGGTACAACAATGCATGTTGATTTGAACCTTAAAGGGAACCTGAAATAAGTTTAAAAAAAAAAAAAAAAGTTTCACTTACCTGGAGCTTCTAGCAGCCACCCTGAGCCCACACCGGTATTAAAGGATCCTCCGGTCCTCCACTGCGGCTCACTTTCAGTTCTGGCAGTCGATGGCCACTGCGCCTGCGTGGCCCTAGCCGTGTGTGTCCTTGTTCATGCTCCGGGAGCGTCCTACGCAGGCGCAGTAGGGATTTTCTCATACTGTGCAGGACGCTACCGGCAATACCAAAACTATGCCGCAGCAGGGGACCAGAGGATTGTTCCAAGATGGCGAGGGCACAGGGCGGCTGCCAGAAACTCCAGGTAAGAAACTTTTTTTTTTTTAATTTTTTTTTTTTTTAATTTATTTTAGGTTCCCTTTAAAACGAGGTATTTTCTTCATGGTAGCAGCCCTTACATACATAGCTCTTATATTCTGTATTCTCTAGTGTCCCTATTGAATGCCCCAACTGGGGAGATCTTCCTTTTAGTGAAGCCATTACAGCTGACGCTGTGTTAAGGTGCCCTGCATAGTAGTGTTCCATTATTGTGTCTCCTATTACAGTGCATGTAATAGATTCACTGCTCAATGATCAGCGATGTCCATTGTATTACTCCGGAGTTCCAAATACTGGGCTCCTTATGCCTCCATTGTTACTCTTCCAGATAAACACAAGGCTGGGGAACTGTGGCAGAAGAAAGACTTTGGCCGAAATGACTTGGAATCAAAGCAACCAGCTAGGCTAATGTGAATATATCCTAGTGGGAGCACTATGTGATTAGATTGCGCAAAATATGAATTGCATGCACATTGCTGGAACACAGCCCTGACCTAAACGGAGAACTCCCTATACCAACTGCAGTGCAGAAAGGAGCCTTGTTTCTTTAATTCTTCAATCATATTTAAAAAGAACCTGACGTGAGAAACATTTGTACACTGCCACATTTGTTTCCTCTTAAAGGATACCCTAAGTGACATGTGACATGATGAGATAGATATGTGTATGTACAGTGCCTAGCACACAAATAACTATGCTGTGTACCTTTTTTCTTTCTCTGCCTGAAAGAGTTAAATATCAGGTATGTAAGTGGCCGACTCAGACAGGAAGTGACTACAGTGTGACCCTCACTGATAAGAAATTCCCCTGTTTTACCCTTTTCTTGCTCTCAGAAGCCATTTTCTTCTAGAAAAGGGTTCAGACAGAGAAAGAAAAAGAAGGAACACAGCATACGGTAGTTATTTGTGTGCTAGGCACTGAACATAAACATGTCTATCTTATGTCACGTCACTTCGGGTATCCTTTAAACAATGCTGAAAAAAAATAATCCCACAATAAAAGGGCAGAGTATTTGATATGAAAAACTGGTGTGCTGGCGAACTGTTTTTTTATTGCTTTACTGTAACTTGGCCATAGTCACCTCACCAAGCACCAAGAACCTGATGGTGCTCCCGTTTCACTTGGAAAACTCATACAGTAGTAGTTGCCTGGCATCCTGCTGATCTCTCTGGTCAGTAGTGCCTGAATCACACACCTAAATTTTTTTAGATTTTTGTCAGAAACACCTGATCTGCTACATGCTTGTTCAGGGTCTACAGCTAAAAGCATTATGCTGGGCATACACGGCTGCGATTATGCGCCGGATCAAGCCGCTGGCTCGATGCCGGCGCATCCCCGCTCGTGCGGATCGATCCCCGCTCTGCCCCGCAGGCGGCTGCTAATCAGCCGCTCGTTTGTTCTATTGTTCTCCCCGCCGGTATCGAGCAAAGTATCGATCCGGCAGAGTATCGGACACGTCGGATATTATCAATTGAGCCATCAGGCTCGATTGATAATCCTCCCCAGCAACCGTGTATGCCCAGCATTAGAGACAGAGGATAAGCAGGACAGCTAGGCAATTTGCATTGTATAAAAGCAAATAAATACGTTTCTCACCTCAGGATTCAAAATAAGCATATGGAGCACAACTACAGTATTTATTGTGATTTCAAATTGGAAACCACTGTTTCACCTATGACAATAAACAAATACAGGCAAAAATGGAGAAACCTTTGTATTACACTGGAGAACTTACAGTGCAAAAAGTACAGGGCACGCTGAAACATACTAGTTAAAAAAATCATGGATACTGCAGGCAATATATTTTAATGGCTAATTGCAGATAGAGATTCATGCTATATTTTTAAAACGTTGCCTGAAGAAAGTGAAGTAAACCCATCTGAAGTTAGTACCGTGTTTTTTGGACTATAAGGGCCTGTACACACTGAAAAACGCAGGCAAAAACGCAAGCGCATGCGTTTTTAAAGTGCCTGTAGTTTCAAAAACGCATGCGCTTTTGCATGCGTTTTTTGTGCGTTTGCGTTTTTCTTGTAATTGCTGATTGGCTAAAGAATCCTTTGTTTTTTTTCTAGTTTACATTTCAACAGGAATCAGGAGATTGCAGAGTCTTCTGGGATACTGACTTCTGAAAAACGCAGGCAAAAACGCAAGCGCATGCGTTTTTAATGCGTTTTTCATGTGCTGCGCTTAAAAAAGCGCAGCAGGCACTGCGTTTGCGTTTTTTTAAAAACGCATCGCACCAGTGTGTACAAGTCATCACGATTTTCATTCTTTTTCAAAAGACCTTGCGTTTTTAAAAACGCATGCGTTTTTAAAAACGCAACGCAAGCGCAGCAGTGTGTACAGGCCCTAATAAGACCTACCTAGGTTTAGAGGGCAAAATAATAAATAAATAACTCTAGTGTGTCTATAGTGCAGGGGCTGCTTATAGCCCCGACCCCCACAGTAATAGAAATGCCCGCAGCGGTGCCCCCCGTCCCTCTCCCCCCCAATAATAGAGATGCCCACAGGGGTGTGTCCCCTAATAAATATGCCTGCAGCAGTGCCCCACTCGCCCCCACAATAACAGAGATGCCCGTAGCGGTGTTCCCCCATCCCCCTTTTTCCTTTCCTCTAGCCTTTCGCAGTAATTGCAGCAATTAGAATAAGGAGCCCCTCTCACTGCGTGACCGTGCATCTCCCCTTTCTGGTTTGGATGCTGATCCTGCAATGAATTGGCATTGGTAAAGACGGAACGCGGAGGTATCAGAGCCTACAGTAAAGGCTCCGATACCGATACCTCCGCGGGCGGGGTCTAGACTAGAAGTCCAGCCTTCACCAATGTCAATACACTGCAGGGGCAGCATCTAATCGAGAAGGGGGAGATGCATGGTCACGCAGTGAGGGGGGCTCCTTACTCCAATTGCTTTGATTATTGCTGGAGGCTAGAAGAAAGGAGCAAGGTTGGGGGGCACTGCTTCTGGCACCTCTATCACTGGGGGAGGGGGGGGGACGACGACACACCACTGCAGGCATTTCTATTACTGCGGAGCGAGAGGAAAGGGGTGGGTGACACCAATGTGGGCATTGCCATTACTAGAAAAAGTGTGTCTTATGATCCGAAAAATACGGTAAACAAAAAGGTATCGCCAGCATTCACTTATCTTGACAAAAGTAAAATAAAAAAAATTAAATTTCTTTATTCATTCTAAGCCTATCACTGGACAGTAAAGCTTTTTCAAATGTACATTTTGAAACAGACAACAGTATGAAAGCCAATATGCTATGCAAATAATGCAATAAATGTAATTTCAACATAATTACATATAAAAGTGTTTGAAAGATTAAAAAACCTTTGAGATGGGGGAAAAAAAAAAAAAAAAAAAAAAAAAAAAGAAGCGTCTATAGACTCAGATGCAGCAGACAGAAGGGAGGAGCAGAACAATACTAAAGATTAGCATGCAGGGTGCTGGCTGGCACAGCAAGATCACATCTGACAGTTCCGCCCTACATCAACTGCAGGTAACCAAAACAGAACTTTAAAGTAATGCCAGGACGCTAAAATAGGCGTCCAGACAGCAGTAAAATTTAATAAGTGCGGGTTACACCAGTTTTGCTGTTCTGCCTCACCCCAAGGCGAAAAAACCGATCACCACATAAGAAGTGTCAGTCATACATAGGAAACTGTTTTTGTGTTGCTGTATGCACTCTGCTGGGACAACAAAACAGTTTCTTGGAAGCTCTATTTAAAGCTTTAACAATCAGGGGAGCCAAGTCTCATGTCTGCCTTGTGCTGCTCAGCTGAGAATAAATTAATCAGCTACTTACATTACACACGGGTATCTTAGAGGGTGGTGATGTAGACAGATTATGCTACAGTGATAGTAATCAAAACAGAACATGGTGATCACAATTGTGCTGACTGGCTAACAAGAAAACCGCAATGACAGGAGGACTTACACCCATCCAAATAGCATGATGTTAAAGCTTAAATAAAAAAATAAAATAAAAATAAAAAAACTGTTTTAATGATGATCATTCAGAAGTGTTATCTTTGCTGTAAACAGAACAGCACACGGTATCAGCAGAAGGCCTGGAACCCACTGGGAGCGCTTTTCTGAGCGATTTGTGATTTGAAAAGCACTTGCTAATGTAATGCAATGGGTGTCATCCCACTTGAGCAATGTGATTTTATAAATCTCCCATTAGCAAGAGCTTTTATAAAGAGACTCTGAAGTCTCAAAAAAAAAGCTTCTTTTTATTTAATAAAAAAGTGTTTAACCTAATAGCCCTAACTAAACCACCGCATTCACACCGCTCTAAGCTAACTAAATCCCCCCAAACTCCCCGGGGGGCAATCCGGGCAGCGCTTCAGTGTGAGGCAGGGCTATGAGCTGCAGCCCTGCCTCACACACATCTGTCAGCGGCAGATCACCGCCTCTCCCCCGCCCCTCTTAGTCTTCCTTCGCTGAGAGGGGCGGGGGAGAGGCGGAGATCCGCCGCTGACAGATGTGTGTGAGGCAGGGCTGCAGCTCATAGCCTTGCCTCACACGGAAGACTAGAGGGCAGCAAAAGAAAGTCGTGGATTTTGCAGGGGAGAGGGAGGGGGGCGTTAGGGGGGGGGGGGATTTAGATATCTTACAGCCGTGGGGATGCGGCGGTTTAGTTAGGGCTATTAGGTTAAACACATTTATTAAATAAAAAGATTTTTTTTTTTTACACACTTCAGTGTCTCTTTAAATCACTAGCGCTTAGAAACAGCTGCTAATGGGTTTGAGCCCTAACAATGGAGGGGGTGGATTACACTAGGGGATTGCGGTAGCTGTGCCGAACCCTCACTCCACTCAATGACATGGAATGGGGCAGTGCTATGCACAAAAGAGCAAGCTACTGTTCATTAAAGTCTATGGACTTTATGATTGTCTTGTGGGCTGCAGCACTGTAAAACTCTGCATAATATACAGTGAGTACAAGTCTCAATATCTGACATTCACTATGATAGGGATTAGAATGTGAGCCCCTCTGAGGGACAGTTAGTGACAAGACAATATTTACTCTGTACAGCGCTGCGTAACATGTTGGCGCTATGTTCAGGAATCGTGAATACACACTACAAACCTGACACTACTTCTAACCATTTCATTTCTGCTAAAAGGTAATTATATCCGTCTGCCCATACTAAATGTACATAAAAAGTCACAACGAGCATTAAAACCATTTAATAAGAAGGTTGTACTCAGAAAGTGAGATTAAATAGAACTCTAGTACTCTTATATTTTATACAAGTTAAGAGTCAAATTAAGTATGGAAGGGCTGCATCCTTATTTCACTTGCTGTTCTGGTGAGGTCCTTGGCCCTGCTGAAATCTAAAAGTGTATGGGAAAAAAAAATGATGTAATAAATGTAAAGGTGGCCACTAACGGTCCAATTTCTAACGAAAAAACGTTAGAGCGATCAGAAATTCTGATCGGATTGGTTGTAAATAATCTGTTGATGGGCACAATCGATTACAAACGATTGTAAAAACAATCGCCTGATTTAATTTTTGCCTCACCAAAATTTGGATTTTCTTGTTTCTAGGAAGCAAGGATTGGTTCATTAATGGTGAAGTGAACGATTTCACTTCTGTTGCTCCTCCACCTACATCACAAGTGCTAGAGCCATGATGGAGAATTCAAATTTGGTGCTAACCCCTCCCCATTTGATTAAACTCAGCGGCTACCCTTCCACAACCCCATACATGACTTCTGGATCAGTGGCAAAGAATGGAAACTGGAGGGAAAGTGGGGTATCTCTAATAAAAAAAAAAAAAGTGTACCTGTATGGAAAAAAGTGCCCAATTTAGAAACCTACCTCAGTAGAGGGAAGTTTCTGGATAACCCAGAGGCTTTGCCTGCCCACCTCGCCTCCACCAATCCTAATTGACAAGAGCTTGCTGAAGAGTGCACGCAGCCGCTCTCCCATCTGGTACCGATAGTAGCCGTACTTCACAGAATACCTTAGGCCTCCACAGTTTTTGGGAGCATTTTTGTGTAACAGATTTCATATATTGTTACAGTAAAGCTGTTACTAAACAGCTTCTGTAACAAAAAACGCTCTGATCTAGCGTTTTTCAAACGGTTTTCCACTTTCCTACACTTAAAGGAGAACTGTAGAGAGAGGTGTATGGAGGCTGCCATATTTATTTCCATTTAAAGAGACACTGAAGCGAAAAAAAATATATGATATAATGAATTGGTTGTGTACTATGAATAATTACTAGAAGATTAGCAGCAAAGAAAATATTCTCATTTTTATTTTCAGGTATATAGTGTTTTTTCTAACATTGCATCATCCTATAATATGTGCAGATTACACAACACTCAGCATTCAAAATGAGTCTTTCAGAGCAGTCTGAAGTAATGAATTCTCCTCTAGCAGAGGAAAAGTAAACAGTTCAATTACAGTTGAGATAATAAAAGTCAGATAACAGCCCTCTCCACGACTAAGTTAAGCAGCCCATACACTTAGCCGATTTTCTGGCCGACCGATCGATCGATTGCAAATCGGTTGGCCAATCGACCGATCGACGGCCGATTTCGATGGATTTCCATCGAACTTGCAGGGTGGAAAATTTAGGTCGATCTGATGAGATTGCTTATCAGTTTGCATTGGCCTTAATGGAAATCTGATGGCAAAAAAATGCCTTCGAAGATTTCAAACTGAAATCTATTGGAATTCTATCCTGGTAAAAAATGTTCTAAAAACGCATCAGATAGATCATCAGATGCATTTCTTATCTATCTGCTGCCAATCTGACGAGTGTATGGGCACCTTTAGTCGGAGAGCTTAATAGCTTTTTTTGCATAGAGATAACAACTGGAGTTTCTCAACTCTTCCTGTACTGGAAACAATTAGACTGATGTATCTGATCTTAATGTTTTTTTTCTTAGCTGTACTACACATACAAATCATAATATTTTTTTTTTCGCTTCAGTGTCTCTTTAAGCAATACCAGTTACCTGGCTATCCTGCTGATCCTCTGCCTCTAATACTTTCAGCCATAGACCCTGAACAAGCATACAGCAGATCAGGTTTTTCTGACAATTTTGACAGATATGACAAGATTAGCTGCATGCTTGTTTCTGGTGTGATTCAAACACTTCTTTAGCCAAATAGATCAGCAGGGCTACCAGGCAACTGGTATTGCTTAAAGAGAGTCTGAAGCGAGAATAAATCTCGCTTCAGACCTCATAGATAGCAGGGGCATGTGTGCCCCTGCTAAAACTCCGCTATCCCGCGACTTAATGGGGGTTCCTTCACCCCCAAATCCCCTCCGTGCAGCCGGGGAGCGCTTCCGCATTGGGGCAGGGCTAACCGCCGCAGCCCTGCCTCATGCGCGTCTATCAGACGCGTACCTCCGCCTCTCCCCCGCCCCTCTCAGTCTTCCTTCACTGAGAGGGGAGGGGGAAAAGGCGGCGATGCGCGTCTGATAGCGTCTATCAGACGCGCATCGCCGCCTTTTCCCCCTCCCCTCTGCGTCACTGTGAGGCAGGGCTGCAGCCGTTAGCCCTGCCTCCAGGAAGAGAAAATTTCACGACCAAGTTTACAACCAAGTTTTGCGGGGGTGGGTTTGGGGGTTAAGGGACCCCCGTTTAGCCGCGGGATAGCTGCGTTTTAGCAGGGGCACACATGCCCCTGCTAACTATGAGCTCTGAAGCGAGATTTATTCTCGCTTCAGAGTCTCTTTAAATGGAAATAAATATGGCAGCCTCCATATACCTCTCACTACAGTTCTCCTTTAAGCATTGAGTCAGAAACGCCTCAGAAATCTAAAAAATGCTGCTGCCACAAGTTTGCGTTTCTGGAAAAAACGAACCACTCTAGTGTGCACCAGCCCATTGAAATACATTAGCCAAGCAGTTTTCAAACAGCAAAACGCTCTAGAACCGCTCAGGTATGCACCAGCCTTAACACGGAAACACTCGGGAATCGTTTTTCCCCGAGGCCAAATGGCTCTGTGCCACTGCACTTGCGTGAGTGGTCCTGCAAAGTGCAGCCGCACTTGGTCACCAACAGGAACATGGCCGCAAACTTCCACAGGGTCCCAGAGCTGGATTGCTTTTCTCAAGGACGATGTGGGAAGAATCTGGAGAATTCAGGGGATTCCCTATATCATGGTTAGTATCTGACTTTCTCTCGTTTTAAAGTCACAAAGAAAAAAAAAAATAGATACTTGAAATTTTTATTGGATTTATATAGCGCCAACATATGACACAGCACTGTCCAAGTAGTGGGAAGTCTCTATATGGTCAGTAGAACGAAGCCATCGGCTTCATTCTACTGGGCATATGCTGACCGTACTGGTGTATGCCCAGTAATAAGAAGCTTGTACTTGGGATAGGAGTACTCCAACCTCTTAAGATGGAAGGATCAGTAATGCATTTATACTGCACTATATTTCACTGCTAATGTGTTCTCCAACCACGGTCAGCCGATCGGCGGACCTAGGTGTTAAGTGGGTTTCCATGGAAACGGCCACTCGTTCGAGTAGACTTTCCATGTCAGTTCATGGAGGGTGTCTCCGTGAACTGCCTGCGAGCCTCCGATCGCGGCTCGCAGGCGAAATGTAAACACGCTGGGAAGAAATCCCCGCTGTTTACATCGTACGGCGCTGCAGCAGCGCCGTAAAGCAGATCGGCGATCCCCGGCCTCTGATTGGCCGGGGATCACCGGCATCTGATCTCCGTCCTGCACCGCCCATAGCGAGAGGGAGAGAAGGGCAGAGATCGCTGCGGAGGGGGGCTGGAGAGCCCACACAGCACAGATCAGGGAAAAGGAGCCTGGTCCTTAAAGAACAAGCGACACCCATGCTAACCTAGAAATAAAAAACACATATATAAGTAGATAAATACTAACTCTACCTACATAACAGATGTATTGTGCTATCCACGTAATGATTCCTGTGAGTTTTACAAAAGGAAAAGCAGAAAATCCTATTCTAGGCAGTGGCCATCTTGCCAAGCTAATGCTGACATCATATCCTCCCTGACTCTTGTTTCCCCCCTCCTTTCTCTTGCTCATTGTGTATGAATTAGCTGCCCTCCTACCAGAGTCTTTTTTATTTAATTTACACATCCAATCACTGAGTCACCTCAGCCTTGCTTGTAAACACAAGTGATCAGCTAGGCAGGGAAATAAATGGAAGAGGAGGAATATATTATAGATAAAAAACTCCCAGCAGTCAAAAGAACTCCCAGCATTCAACTTTTTGGCACTGTTTGGCACTAGGTCCAGTGCTCCTAAAGTATGTGATAACTCCAAACCATAACAGCAGAAAAAAAAAAGTTTTGAATGCAGGATTAGCATCGTTATCACTTAATACACTCAGACCAGTTGCTGTTGAAATTTGATTTTAATACCGCTTTAATGAAAACAATTAATTACATTTGATTTGGATATCAAAATTATATGTGATATAAGCTTGTGGAAATATGGTAAATAAGCCAAAGCA
Organism: Hyperolius riggenbachi; assembly: GCF_040937935.1. Taxonomy (NCBI): domain Eukaryota; kingdom Metazoa; phylum Chordata; class Amphibia; order Anura; family Hyperoliidae; genus Hyperolius; species Hyperolius riggenbachi. The sequence goes on along the minus strand of NC_090646.1, from coordinate 516,999,541 downwards.
TTGTTTTGCTACACAGCACGTTCTGATAACCACTTGGAAGGTTATTATGTCAGAAATCCAGGAATAGAGAAAGGCTAGAGTTTACTTTCAGTGACTCCCATTATTTCAGATTGTCTCCCAATGCTGCAGTCTCCACCAAGGGGCAGTCTGTGTACAAACAGGCTTCTTTAGTACACCATTTAGCCTGCCAAATTACATTGTTCTTTACCTATGCACTGTAATACAAAACACCAAGATAAAGGCTGTACAAACAGCTGCCTCTGCCTGTTAGGCTACCAATGCCCTCTCCACAAGTGTAACAACATAACAATGGGCGGTGGTTAGGGAATGAATCAAGTTGAATCAAGGAAAGACTTTGGTGTTAAAACTGTCAAAACAGGAAAGAGAATATCCCATATGCAAGTCAGATAGGAAATTCCTTTTTCTTCCTGCATCCCATGGCAAGGCTTTAATAGAACTGCTGTGTGTATAAAATAAATACTTTAATATACTGTCTCAATGGCCTGAAGAAAATAAACCAACAAACTATTTTATAAAAAAATAATAATTATAAAAAAAATAATTTGTAAATGGTAAAAGTTTGGAGCTGTTAAATATTACATTAGCAATCCAAGCATTTACAGTGAGAATTACTTTTAAAGCCTCTTGCTCTTTTTTTTTTTTTTTTTTTTGCGCAATTACCATATATCGGCTCCAACACTCAATAAACTGTAAGGGTACTTTCACACTTAAAGAGGAACTCCAGTGAAAATAATGTAATTAAAAAAAAAAAAAAAAAAGTGCTTCATTTTTACCATAATTATGTATAAATGATTTAGTCAATGATTGCCTATTGTAAAATCTTTCTTCTCCCCGATTTACATTCTGACATTTATCACATGGTGACATTTTTACTGCTGCCAGGTGATGTAGCTGCTGCTTGCTTTTTTGGCAGTTGGAAACAGCTGTAAACAGCTATTTCCCACAATGCAGCAAGGTTCACTGACAGGAAACTGCCAGGACCATGGTCCTCACAGTTTCCTGTGGAAGGGGTTTCACCACAATCTCAGCCATACAGAGCCCCCTGATGATCCATTTGTGAAAAGGAATAGATTTCTCATGGAAAAGGGGGTATCAGCTACTGATTGGGATGAAGTTCAATTCTTGGTCAAAGTTCCTCTTTAAGGTGACCACACACACAATACAATTTTTTAAATATTTGTTCAATTCAAGAATAGCAATCAATTTTTCTGACTGATTGTAACAATTCAAAAATCTGACCAATGTACCACACACACGTTAAATTTTTCCCCAATCATGAATAAAATAATTGAAAGCTCAGAAAAAAAGTGATTGGAACTGTACATCAAGTAATTGACACACACCATACAATTCTTGATAAAGTTGGTCTGAAGTTTCCAACATGTCCAATCTCCTAAAATCGAAGGGGGGGGGGGGGGGGAAAGGAGGGGGATTTATCAAAAACAAAGAAAAGCTCTCGATTTTTTGGGACAATCTTTTAATTATCGAATTGTTGAAAAATTGAATTGAAATTGTATGGTGAGTGGCCACCCTAACACTGTAAAGTGCTGCTGTCTATAAACAGTTCACACCTTGTCAGTTGCGATATAATACAACTGATTCCGCTGCTACAACGCAAAACATGCAGAGCGCTGCTAGAATCGCTAGCGTTGATATGCACAATTTTTGTCAATCAATGTGCTGATTGGTTAGTTACTTCTTTGACTGTGTTACATCACAGCATGCACTGCAAATGCTTTCCATTGCATCACATGCATGTTATAACATAACGTAATGCAACCCTCCAGTGTGAAACTAGCCTATGGGCCCATTTTCCCCTGAGTGTGAAGCTACAGCGGTTTGCAAAAGTATTCGGCCCCTTTGAAGTTTTCCCCATTTTGTCATATCACTGCCACAAACAATCAATTTTATTGGAATTCCACATGAAGGACCAATACAAAGTGGTGTACACTTAAGTGGAACGAAAATCATACATGATTCCAAACATTTTTTACAAATAAATAACTGCAAAGTGGGGTGTGCGTAATTATTCAGCCCCCTTTGGTCTGAGTGCAGTCAGTTGCCCATAGACATTGCCTGATGAGTGCTAATGACTAAATAGAGTGCACCTGTGTGTAATATAATGTCAGTACAAATACAGCTGCTCTGTGGCGGCCTCAGAGGTTGTCTAAGAGAATATTGGGAGCAACAACACCATGAAGTCCAAAGAACACACCAGACAGGTCAGGGAAAAAGTTATTGAGAAATTTAAAGCAGGCTTAGGCTACAAAAAGATTTCCAAAGCCTTCAATATCCCACGGAGCACTGTTCAAGCGATCATTCAGAAATGAAAGGAATATGGCACAATTGTAAACCTACCAAGACAAGGCCATCCACCTAAACTCACAGGACAAACAAGAAGAGCGCTAATCAGAAATGTAGTCAAGAGATCTACAGCTCAGGTGGGGGAATCTGTCCATAGGACAACTATTAGTCGTGCACTGCACAAAGTTGGCCTTTATGGAAGAGTGTCAAGAAGAAAGCCATTGTTAACAGAAAAGCATAAGAAGTCCCGTTTGCAGTTTGCCACAAGCCATGTGGGGGACACAGCAAACGTGGAAGAAGGTGCTCTGGTCAGATGAGATCAAAATGGAACTTTTTTGCCAAAATGAAAAAAGCTATGTGTGGCGGAAAACTAACACTGCACATCACTCTGAACACACCATCCCCACTATCAAATATGGTGGTGGCAGCATTATGCTGTGGGGGTGCTTCTCTTCAGCAGGGACAGGGAAGCTGGTCAGAGTTGATGGGAAGATGGATGGAGCCAAATACAGGGCAATCTTGGAAGAAAACCTCTTGGAGTCTGCAAAAGACTTGAGACTGGGGCGGAGGTTCACCTTCCAGCAGGACAACGACCCTAAACATAAAGCCAGGGCAACAATGGAATGGTTTAAAACAAAACATATTCATGTGTTAGAATGTCCTAGTCAAAGTCCAGATCTAAAACCAATCGAGAATCAGGGGCAAGATCTGAAAACTGCTGTTCACAAACGCTGCCCATCTAATCTGACTGAGCTGGAGCTGTTTTGCAAAGAAGCAGCACAGTGGCATAGTGGTTAGTGCTCTCGTGCTGGGTCCCCGGTTCGAATCCCAGCCAGGTCAACATGTGCAAGGAGTTTGCATGTTCTCCCCGTGTCTGTGTGGGTTTCCTCCAGGCACTCTGGTTTCCTCCCACATCCCAACAACATACAGATAAGTTAATCGCCCCCCCCCCCCCCCAAAAAAAAAAATGGCCCTAGACCATACATGCACTACACGATACATACATATGACTATGGTAGGGACTAGATTGTGAGCCCCTCTGAGGGCCAGTTAGTGACAACACAATATACTCTGTACAGCGCTGCGTAATATGTCAGCGCTATATAAATACTTAAATAAAAATGGCCAAGGATTTCAGTCTCTAGATGAGACTGGCTGCTGTAATTGCAGCAAAAGGTGGTTCTACAAAGTATTGAATCAGAATCATTTATTTCGCCAGGTACAACGGAGATAGATACATACATACATACATACATACATACATACACAGGACAAAAACTATAGTGGAGGACTCATGGGGAAGTCTGGAGTGCTATGTGGGTGGAGCGACCACATCTACCAGCGGCGCTCAACAGCTCTGCAGCCATTTCCAGATGCCCGCAGTTGTCCCGGAAGAGAATGGATAGAGAGAGGATAGACAGAGAGAGAAAACAAAAAAAAGAAAGAGTTCCCCCTGGGGTTACAGGTCGAAGCACCCCTGCAAATTACAGTTTGTTAGTCCGTTTTCTGCAATGGCCATTCCCCGTGTGTGGCTTTCTGAGGGGGGGGCTATAGCCCCGACTTGCTGCCCAGACCAAGATTGGTCAGGAGGCTCCAAATTCGTTTGATGGTGGTTGCAGGCAGAGGGGGCCTTGGTGCTCCTGGGAGCCAAAATACTGTGGTCTGTTGGATAAACCCTAGCTCTGTTGGAGGTGAACTAGGGCCTTCCAGAGTCAAAGAACTGAGTGGACTGGTGGAAGAGCACCGGCCCTCAGAGTGGACCCCGTGGCTGCACTGTGCTGCCGATGCCTGTGCCAGCGGCAGGCCCTGGGCCAGTGGCTGGCTCAGCTAGCGGGCAGGAGATTGGGGGCAGCAGCAGCAGATGGAGCCATGATCAATGCAAAGGCGCGGCAGAGGAGAAATGAGGCTTTTTTCCAGTGGCTGGGATGGAGCAGGAGAGGGAGCATGGGTGAGCGGTGGCACACATACCCCTTCAGGCCACAGCGGTGGAGCGGCCCGCTTGTTCCCGTGGTGAGGAGCCGGAAGAGTGGTGTAGATCCAACAGCCTCTGGGTCCTCGGATCACGACAGTGGATCAGCCGCATGTCTTTAGGCAGCGTGTGGTTGCCCCCAAGTTGTAGCTGCCCCACGTGGGATCCTGCAGGTCTCCATCCTCCCGATCACGCGATCTAGCAGGCAGGCGGCGATGGAAGAGGCCTCGTCTGTTCGGTGGTTAGAGTGGCTGATGCTCGCAGGAACAGTCCGGCGGTGATGATGTGAGAGCATGAGGGCTTGAACAGCTGACCGCTCGATCAGCTGGCAGCCCGCAGCCCAATATCTGAACCGGGTGGTGTGGTGAGCAGTGTGGTGTCCCGCATCCTCCCCTGCCATGGCTGTCCCATGTGCAGTGAGAGGCTGGGAGCAGCAGCGGGGGACCAGCTGTGGCTTCCCTCTGTGCGGCGACCTGGTTCCACTGGCAGCGCCTGTTGGCTTTGAGCGGTGGGGGAACAGCTGTGAGTTCCCTCCTTGCGACGTCCGGGTCTCCATGGCGGCGGCAGGGAAACAGCTGTGGTTTCCTCCGTGCGACGTCCTGGTTTCTACTGCTGCAGCTTCCATTAACACGGAGCGTCTTAGGTCAGCTGATCACGTCGGCTGGATCAGCTGAGAGCGAAGCGGCGTCTTTGTCCAGGCCGTGAGATGGTGGTGCCCGCATGGTCTTGTCTGCTGGTTCTGGTAGCAGGAACGGCGTAGGGACCAATGAACCGGACTCGTGCAGACTGGAACACGAGGTCTGCAATTGAGGGGGGACCCAGGTGAAAACAGATGCCAAATTAGGTAGAAAGTAAGAGAAAGGGCCGGAGCCCTGTGTGCCACGGCTGCTTACTCCAGCGCCACCTTAGTGCCGGATCAGGGGGCTGAATAATTACGCACACCCCACTCTGCAGGGGTTTTTTTTTGTTTTGTTTCTAAATGTTTGGAATCATGTATGATTTTTGTTCCACTTCTCACGTGTACACCACTTTGTATTGGTCTTTCACATGGAATTCCAATAAAATTGATTCATGTTTGTGGCAGTAATATGACAAAATGTGGAAAACTTCAAGGGGGCCGAATACTTTTGCAAGCCACTGTACATTGCACAAAATTCGCATTAGTACTGAGAGCAATGCAATTTTAATGGAATAGTTTCCATTGAATGCATTTTCTGTATTCCATTCTGAAAAAAAAAACAAAAAAAAACAGACAGCTTGCTTTACTTGTAATAATTGACAATTATGCTAGACGCATGAGAAAATTCCCATAAAATACTGTATATACTCAAATATACGTCAACTTTGTGTATAAGTCGACCCCAATATTTGACCCTCTCAAGCTGGATTTTTTTAAATGACTCAAGTATAAGTGTATCCAGCAAAGTTTACGGCTGCACTTGGGGACCAGGAGGGGCTAATAGCTACACTGCATAAAGTATTGTAGCCCTCAACCCCTCCTGGCCCCCCAAGTGCAGCCATAAATTCCTCCAGGCCCCTCACATGCAGCTATCAATGCTCTAAACTGTCCCCATGCCTCCCATCATTATTGTCAGTGCCTGCATCCCCCTGCTCCCCTTTTGGTTGTGGCCATACCTTGTTCCCCCTTTCAGTGTGCCCAGTATCTGTTTCCCCCTTTCAGTGTGGCTGATCCCCCTCCTCCCTCTCCACTGTGGCCAGTGTTGTGTAGTAAAACATTCCCCTGGCCAGTGCTTCTTATTAACCCCCCCCCCCTCCATTGTGGCCAGTGCTTTCAAGAAATACAACCCCCCTCCCCCAGGTGGCCAGTCCTTTCAAGTAATACATCATCCCCACGCGAGCTGCAGCAGCCAGTGTGCCTTGGTTAGTGTACGTGACTTAGGGCTGGTGCACACCAGAGCGGATCTGGAGCGTTTTTAAAATGCTTGCAGGGGGAAAACCGCTTGGCTAATGAAAGTGAATGGGATGGTGTACACCAGAGCGGGTCGTTTTTCCACAAACACAAACTCAGGGGCTGCAGCATTTTTTAGATTTTTGAGGTCGTTTCTGCCTCAATGTAAAAGTATAGGAAAGTGGAAAACAGCTCTGAAAAACGCTAGATCAGAGCGGTTTTCCAGGTGTTTTTGTTACAGAAGCTGTTCAGTAACAGCTTTACTGTAACAATATTTGTAATCTGCTACACAAAAACACTAGGCATGTTTAGAAAACGCCTCTAAACATACCTAGAATCGCTCTGAAATCTGCTTCAAAAACCTATAGCGTTTTGTAGATCTGCTAGAGGTTTTTGGTGTGCACTGGGCCTAAGGGAGTCAGAACTAAGCTAATGAAGGCAGACCAGTGTGAAAACGAGAGGTGATAGGACACTGTGCCCGGCGCCCTTACCCCAATCCCAAAGAAATTTCGAACTTACTCAAGTATAAAGCGACCCCCAAACCTTTATACTGTGAGTCAGTCCTAAATTTTTCAACTTATAGTCAAGTATACCTGTATACAGTAATGTGAAAATTCACATACCGAAAAATGCATAAGAAATATAATATCCTTGTTAAAATGGGCTTTAAAGATCAATTTAGTTCAAATTCTGCTCAGAGTAGCTGCCACCTCCTCGTAGTTCCTGAATGTTGAGACAGGAGACAGGAGAGCTGCTGCATCTAAACTATACCCCAGCCAACCCTCTCCACGTACTCCAAATAACAGAGGGTTCACATTTGTGGGCATGGAAACCACACTGAAGTATCAAATATGCACATTAGTCTGTATTACGTGCTTTGCCACAATAGCAAAGTAATTTTTAATGAAAATCTTTCACAGTATGCAAAATTATGCTGCAGGTTGTACGTTTGTTTTCTGCACACTAAAAAAAACAATGCATTGAATGTGAATAAGTCCATTGAACTGCATTCATAATATGATCTAATGTTAATTCACACGCAGGAAAATGCATAAACAAAATAGTCAAGTGTGAAGCCTGTCTCACAGAAAAGAGGTTTATTGCACAGCAAGGCCTGGAATTTTTCTCATGCAGAGCAGTGGTGGTCATGTGATTGCCACCTCTCCATCCAGCATTGCATGCAGTGTGTTTACAGGGCAATGTGCACATTTACAGTGGCATTGAGGCTTATTTTTCATTCTACTGTTTGCCTCCCTGTATGGTCACATCACACTGCTAACGTTATTTTTCAGGTGTTTTGCATTTCAACTGCATAGAAATCGTATTGATTGGAGCCTAAAATGAACTTGATAAATCAGTAGAAGGAAGAGAGGGCATAGAAAATGTAACTGGACAGCCTCACTTCATGTGAAACATTCAATTGCGGGCAATAATAAGAAGACGTTGTGACTATTACTCTTTACTGAGATAGCACACCAGATCAATGTCTGTAATAAGACCCAAGGCTTTATAAAGCATAAGTGAACATATACGTAAACATCTCCAATGGTCTGGTGGGAGATACAACTGCCCGACGAGGGGTGCGTGCACGCCAGAAGGCCGCGACTGCCCGAATTACCAGGAGTCATAGCAGCTTAACGGAGAGGCCAAGGACGACGGCGAGGGAGGCCACTGCACTTATGGGGCAGGAGGAAGCTCCAGTTAAGTATAAATTAGCGCTAGTCTACCATCTCAGGGTGACTTTAAACTGGAAATAAATGATTCACTCACGTATAAAACCATAGAGACGGAGCACACCACCCCGAGTGGCATATAGCGGCATATATTTAGCTTCTTCCGTGGTGTGTGCCTTCCTCCTCTGCCCCCTTGCGCCACTCTCCCCCACTATGTAAGCTGCCTGGACCTCATGACTCTGCGCGAGACACCACGGGAGAAGCTAAAAACAGGGGAAGGTCCTAACAGGTGAGAGCAATGCGGCTAGGCCTCACCTCACTACACTCCTCTATCTGCCAATCACTACGGCATAACAAGTCATTGATACATGCCGCTCCGCTCGTGCAGCAGGATGGCGGCCCATAGCCTGCTCATCTACATGCACAACTTTCACCACAGCAGTCATCGCTCAACTCTGTTGTGCCTATGGAAGGTGCAGGTGCACTCAGGGAGGTTCCACTTTGGTAGTCGTGTATAAGCCGAGACACACCTTTGGTGCGTGTTTTTGGGCCCAAAAACTCAGCTTATACACGTGTATATACTGTAAATGCCTCAGTGAGCCCTTTACAACTGGGATAGTGCCTTACTTTTCTTTGATTCATTTTAGTTGCTTTTATGTAATAATTGACTGTATTCATGTATAGTAAGTGTTAAACCCAGTAATGATGTCTGGCCGGGAAATCATCCACTCATAGGGCGCCCACGTGCACATTTGTGAGAGAGGAAAGTTGCGAGGATCAGCCTTGCTGTGTACCTCGTCTTTGCTGAATTTGTACACCTTATTCCCAACACCGTTTGACATATTGGACTCATGAACTTTAAAGTGAACCAGAGATGAGTAAGGAAAAAGATTTTATACATACCTGGGGCTTCTTCTAGCCCCATCCACCTGGATCGCTCCCACACTGCCGTCCGCAGCTATGAGAACTGGGTCCCATCACTGACATCAGTCGGACCCAGTCTAGCGTAAAGGTGGCCATACACTTGTTAGATTAGCAGCAGATAGATCATCAGATAGATTTTCTGATCTATCTGATGTGTTTAGGAACATTTTTTACTAGGAACAGATTTCCAATAGATTTCAATATGAAATCTATTGAAAATTGATCTAATGGCATTTTTATGCCATCAGATTTCCATTAGGTCCCATGCAAATTGATAAGCAATCTCTTCAGATCGACCTAGATTTTCCATCATGTCAGATCGATTGAAATCGGCTGCAAATCGCGCAATCGATTTGCGATCGATCGAAAATCGGCTGAGTGTATGGGCCCCTTAACCTCCCCAGCGGTATGGACAGAAATGTCCATCCATAAAAACATGTTATGAACAGTATAAACGTGCATACACATCAATACTCTCCTGCACCGTATACTAGACCCTTGCTTGACACATTTTGGCAAGTTACAGGGGAAAAAAAAAGTTTTAAAAATACATTTTATCACTTTTTGCAAAGAAATCCTGGGAAAATTGAACGCTGGGGAGGTTAAAAGAAATGCGCTGTTTGCATATCTCTCCAGCACCCGCTGGAGAGATACGTAGAGGGCGCACTTCTGCGTAGGCTGGCTCCGATGACGTCAGTGACGGGACCCAGTTCTCGTAGCTGCGGGCAGCGGTGGATGGTGGCGTAGGAGCGATCCAGGCGGATGGGGCTGGAGGAAGCCCCAGGTATGTATAAAATCTTTTTCCTTATTCAACTCTGGTTCACTTTAAGTGCACTTTCTAATTTGTTTGTAATTATTTGACATTAGCGCAGGAAGTCAGCCTTGTAAACTCAACTAAAAACAATTATGTTATATACCACAATAAGCAATACTAGCATGAAATGATGATTTAATAAATCCTGGCTGTCCTGCATCCAATTAAAGCTAAGTTCTTGCTGCAGGTGTAAATTCAGCTGCAATTTGCTAACTTCTCAGGAATGCTCACTGTATTCTGATATGACCCCTAAAATAATTTTCAAACTTTTGCCACCCAATGACAGACACATTTAAAAAAAAAATTTATTCCAGGTTAGCTGGATATTTTATTCTCCACTGTTCTACAACAAAAAGGGGGTGCAGGCATTTTACTGCCCTTTAAGGAATTCTGAGGTGAGAAAGAGCAAATATATGTACATACATGCCAGCATAACGATCTGAAGCAGACTCAGTTCCCCTCACATGGCTGCGATCAGCTATAATCTGTACCGGAGTAGGCCTCCTTGTGTGGGTACCTTTGACCTGGAATAAGTATTCTCTGCACATACCTCTATACGCCAAGCGCCTGCACAGTTTGTTCTTTTATGACACAGCGGGCGAGCTCCTTGCGGCCTTCCAAGCATGCTCACAAGCAGTGCATGCAAACCCTTTGGGTCAGTAAGAACAAACTGTGCATGCGCAAGGAATACTTGTTCCAGGTGAAAGGCCCCAGCCCAAAGGAAGTTAGGGTCTACTAGCGGCGGTACACAGAGGACGCAGTCCGTGTCAGGAGATACTTATGCTGGCATGCATGTACACTTCTCATTTGCCCTTTCTCACCTCAGAATTCTTACCAGAAGGTATATATTGAAACGGAGGACGAAACAGAGGACGCAGTCAATGTCAGGAGATCATTATGCTGGCATGTACGCATACTTCTTATTTGTCCTTCCAAACTTCGGAATTCCTACCAGAAGGTATATCTTATGTGTAAATATTATAGCTTCAACAATAAGTCATGTGGCAAACATGCAGATATTATGATATTCCCTATTGAGTGTGAAATTTCAAATGGCATTTTCATGTCTGTGTGAAATTCACCTAGTGCTGTTGACCTTCAATGTAGCAACAGTAAATTATCTTGCAATCTTGAGTGGGGGACTCCTGCCTATAGCCACACAGTGAATGAGCAGCTCCTAATCTCAGTAATATTATGGAATGCAGTAAACATGAAAATTTGATGCACACGTTTTTGGCCACAACAACAGACGGCTCTGTGGTATATGCTGAGAAACTTGGCACATGGGTGCATCAAAGGATCACTCTACCCTCCAACATTTGAGTTTTCAAAGAGGAATATAAATTAAGTGTCACCCCACCTCATTGAAGTACCAAAACTCCAACCTCTTACTGAAGATATGTCATGACTGGTGCAAATGACTTCACTTCAAAAAACATAAGCAAGGGCAGGATTTCGTATACAATTACCACATGAATCTATAAAGAAGGAAGCTGACAGACTTTACATGATGACTTGGAACTAAAAGCTTGACCACTTCAGTCCCAGCTGTGTTTATAAATGTAGCACTGTATGTGTTTATAAATGTACCAACTGTAGCACTGAATTATGTTACCATTGCCAATTACAGGTATATAAAAGGTACAAGCTGGATGCATCTCTACTGCACAAGCGCATGCCCAGTCTTGTGCGTGTGCAGTACAGTTGAGGAAGGGGGGGGGGGGGAGCAGGAACTTCTGAAGACTGCACAAGAACTGCAGAAGTTGTAGTCAACCAGCAGGTCAAATACCTACAACAGAGACAACAAACAGTGGAACACAGTAAAGGAGCTGTATGCGATACAGAACCCATATTCCCTTTGATTAAGGATCTATTTTTTTCATACCCCGCTTCAGGTTCACTTTAAAAAGGCTGAGTAGGCACTTTGCAGCAAAAGTCAGGTGTAGCTTGGTTTAGAGTGCCACCAATCTTATTTTTCTATATGCAATTTGTATACTGAGTATACACTGATAAAAAGGTCTGTGGACATGTACTCCGGTGGCCAGTTTTGGTAGCCTTATAGTATTTGCTATTGGACTGCAGAAGAGTGGAGGGGGCAGGCAGAGCGGGGACAAGTATCTGGTGCTGCCATGACACAGGTTTGGAACCCAGACACTGGGACTTCAAACATCTCTTACATACAATGTTGTCCTTAAAGGGAAGGTGCGAGCTCCAGGAAAAAAAAAAAAAAAAAAAAAAAAAACACAGATCTTACCTGGGGCTTTCTTCATCCCCTGGCAGCCTATCTGTCCCTCGCCACAGCTTCAGTGTCCCGGAATCCCCTCAATTGCAGATGCCGACAGTCAGCATCTACTGCGTCTGCTCAACGCCATGCCGCTTGTGAACACTAGCATTCTGTGCAAGCGCAGTACTCCTGTGCCTGCGCAAAACACTCCAGGCCATGTGAACGTGATTGCGAGCAGAGTCACCGCGCAGCTGCGCTGTGACTTGGCGATGTCAGCATCTGCAACGGAGGGAATCTAGGAACACAGAAGCTGTGGCGAGGGACACATAGGCTGCCAGGGGCTGGAGAGATCCCCAGGTAAGTAGATCTTTGCTTTGGGGGCTCGCACCTTCCCTTTATGTACAATATGTACTGTAGTGTTTTAGCTATTACATGTTACAGTATTGCATAAACTGCAATTAGTTGTTTAAAGTACACTGAAAGCAACTAAAAAAACATTGATACTTTATGTCCATTCACATGTACCATCATGTATTATACATCACTTACAACCTCCCAAGATGGTACAAGTTTCTAAGCAGGGGTCTGCCTGCACTCAGTGTATCTGAGGAGAATCTCAGGTGAAAAAAGACATAATTACCCAATAAGAACCCCCCCACCTTGCCTACACAAGTATAGTCACGTCTCAGAAGAGGAGCATAGCCCTGTTTTGGAGGGACCTGGTGAGCAGTGGCGAGGAGGACACACATCTAAAAGACCACTTCAGGAATACATGTCTCCCCCCCCCCCCCCCCGAGGTCCATCTAGGAGTTCCCTTTAAAAAAAGGCAAGAACTCAAAGACTTATCACCGTGATTTTGCTACATACTAGACTACTTCCTTACAAGTAGCTACACCTTAACCATCAACCTTACTATATATAGGACAAAAAAAAAATCTAGCCTTTTTAAACTGTAAATATTACAGAACTACATTGCTTATGTACACAACTGGCTTTACACACCACTGTAAAAACAAACAGGACAAAGATCACATCCACTGAGTACTGCATACGCCCTGCTAAACCGTGAGTGTAGTCTTCAGTGATGAGCAACTCATTTGAAGAATACACTAATTCTAGTATGACCAGAACTGGAATTTGCGAGGACTCATGTAGATTTAGCTGGATCAGCACCAAATTCCCGATGATATCGCAATTTGCATATTCTTCATATAACTTGCTCAACACTAATTGCTTTAATCAGAGAAGTACAGTGGGAAAAGTGGTAAACAGAAAAGTATGACAGCTAACCCACTAACATCAAACCGCGAGTGTTTTTTAAAAACGCTAGTCCTATTCTAGCCACTGGCAGTGTTCTCACTGCCACGATCGCTAATCGCAAACGCGTTACCTGCAACGGTTTGCCTGCGATTCTGGAGCGATCGCGATTAGCATGTATAGAAACGCTAATTGCAATCGCTACCAAAATGCTTATTTGTCCAGTGATTTTTCCGCATTCGTCGCTGAAAAATCACGCCCGCAAAATGCGAGCGGTAATCGCTAGCGTTTTGCGATTTCTAATGTGAACGAGCCCTTACATACAAGAATTCTGACGTCTATTAAGGTTTTAGCAGGTAAAGTGCAGCTGACCCCTGAATATAGATAGTATGTTAAAGAGACACTGAAGCGAAAAAATATATATGATATAATGAATTGGTTGTGTACTATGAATAATTACTAGAAGATTAGCAGCAAAGAAAATAATCTCATATTTTTATTTTCAGGTATATAGTGTTTTTTCTAACATTGCATCATTCACTAATATGTGCAGATTACACAACACTCAGCATTCAAAATGATTCTTTCAGAGCAGTCTGAACTAATGACCTCTCCTCTGGCAGAGGAAAAGTAAAAAATTAACTAACAGTTCAGATAATAAAAGTCAGAAAACAGCCCTCTCCACGACTTTGAAAGTCGTAGAGCTTAATGGCTTTTTTGTATAGAGATAACAACTGGAGTTTCTTAAATCTTCCTGTACTGGAAACAATTAGACTGATGTATCTGATCTTAGGCCCCGTTCACACTGCACGCGTTTCCAGCCGCGTTTTGGAAACGCGTGCAGGTGGCCGACACGCACGACACCAGACATTGCATAGAGTGCAATGTCTGATGTTCACCTGTGCGGTCCGGGAACGCATGCTGCACGCATTTTTTGCCAAAACGCATGGCTGTCCCATTCACTTTTCAGTGATGGGATCAGCCACGCAACGCATACAAACGCGGATGGCGTGCGTTCGTACGCGTTGCGTTCCGCGTGCGTGCCCGTCCGTGTTTGTAATGTGAACGGAGCCTAAATGTTTTATTTCTTAGCTGTACTACACATACACATCATAATATCATTTATTTTTTTTCGCTTCAGTGTCTCTTTAAGGGCTGGTTCAGGTGACGCTTGGGGGCAGTAAATGTGTCCTGTCCTGCAGTCGACGAAAGCGACACTTAAGAGCGACCAACCACTGCTTCTATTCATGTTAAAGGGAAGGTCCAGGCAAAAAAAAAATAATAATTTCACTTAACTGGGGTTTCTACCAGCCCCATGCAGCCATCCTGTGCCCTCGTAGTCACTCACTGCTGCTCCAGTCCCCTGCTGGCAGCTAGTTTAGTTTTTGCCGACTTCGGAGGTCGGGGGCTGCATTGCGTACATTTTTACGCATTCCCGCCAGTGGAGGAACATTAACACATACATTTTTACGCGTTAGTGTAAAAACGAATTTTTTTTTTTTTTTTTGCCTGGACCTTCCCTTTAATGAAAGAAGTTGTTTAAATGACTTTACTGACCTTTCCTAATGTTTGCATAAATGCCGCGGTAGATCTTGTAATCTCATTCTGGACGCTGCCTGTGGTTCTGTGTCCCCCTAGAGGGTTCAGAATGTGACAGCGAAGTGCCAGGAACTATGGCCAAAGATTTCCAAACGCTTCTCTGCTCGGTAGCAGAAAAAAATTTGACATCAGCTAATGACATCAGCTAGATGCCGCTGCTGCCCCGAGATGCTCATGTGAACCAGGACTGCTTAAGGCCACTTTTCGATAAGCAGCTAAAGGACAGTGAATTCCCCGCCTGTCAGCTGCTACAATCCACCAGCAGTTCAGCTGTCTGTGGAAAAGGAGGCCTAACTACAGTAACAATTTGGTATTTTGCTGAAAAATAATCAGGTTTGGAATATAGTGATTGAAAGCTAATTATACTTTCAATTCATGACTGACTTCCAAATCTGATCATAATTCCAGGGCGTTAGTATGGCTTTAGGTAGGTAACTGCATAGGGAAATTCTGTTAGTGATTGGTGGCTGTTTCCACAGATCTTCTTCAATGACAGCACCCTCAACAACTTTTTGTTTTTAACAGGTTGTAACTACACCAATTAGTACGCTTGAAGTCGTAGACAGTACTGTAAATGTTCAAATGTTCCCTATGAGTTTTCCCATCGGGTGACCTCAACCATACTAGTGCCAGTTCCAGCTCAACCCCTGCTAACTCCAGTTCCAGAAAATTAAAAAAAAAAAAAAAAAAAAAGGTTTGATCATATTAAAGGGAAAATGAAGCGAAAGGTATATATAGGCTGCCATATTTATTTCCTTTTAAGCAATACCAGTTGACTGGTTATCCTGCTGATCATCTGCCTCTAAAACTTTTAGTCATAGACCTTGAACAAGCATGCAGATCTGTTATTTCTAACATTTCTGTCAAATCTGAGATTAGCTGCATACTAATTTCTGGTGTGATTCGGACATTACTGACCAGAAAGATCAGCAGAGCTGCCAGGCAACTGTTATTGTTTAAAATGAACTAAATATGGCAGCTTCCATAGCCATCTCAGATTCCCTTTAATCACTTGCCGCCCACAGTGCTAACCCCCCCCCCCCCCCCCCCCCCCCCCCAAAAAAACCAGGCCATTATGTGAAGTACTGGGCTGTGCAGGCTTTTCAGCCTCCTGCACAGCCCAGCTTGGGAGCCCAGCAATCGGACTCACCTCCTTTTTTTGTCCCTAAGGTGACATGCCGCCGGAGGGGTCCGATCATTGCAGCACTGTTTTTTTTTTCTTCACCTCTATGAGGCTCTCTCTCCCTCCCTCCCTCCCTCAACAGATTTGGAACAGAACGGTGATCCGTCCTGTTCCACCTCTCATAGGCATCAGCCTATGAGAGGACGGCGCTCCCCGCTGCAGCCCCCGGCAGCGCTGTACGCTTGTAAACAAAGGGGATTTCTTTCCCCTTACGTTTACAAGCAGCCTGCTAGCCGCGATCGGCGGCTAGCAGGCTATTCGGCAGGTAACGATCGTGCATGCGCGCAGCCGTTCCTTGGGAAACTGCAGCCCCAGGACTTGACGCCAATTGGCGATAGGCGGTCCTGGGGCTACAGTCGCATTCATGCCCATTGGCGTGAGGCGGTCTTTAAGTAGTTAAAGGGAACGTAAAGTGAGGCTTCCATATTGATTTTTTTTAAGCAATACCAATTGCCTGGCTATGCTGTTGACCTCTTTGGCTGCAATAGTGTCTGAATGACATCTGAAACAAGCCTGCAGCTAATCCAGTCAGACTTCAGTCAGAGCACCTGATCTGCATGCCTGTTCAGGGTCTATGGCTAAAAGTATTAAAGGCAGAAGTTCAGCAGGACAGCGAGGCAATATGCATTGATTAAAAGGAAACTTATATGGCAGCCTCTATATCCCTGTCACTTTAGGTTCCCTTTAAATGCTTAACACTGCATTAAGACAAAATATCCAGTGACACATTAGGGAGATGCAAATGTAGGAGGACCTGCCTACATCAAAATAAGTTTCAGTACTAGCTATGTGTACTTAGCAATGATGTCAAGCTAGAGATTATCCTTTGTTGACAGCTGGTAGAATTCAGTCAACACAAGGGATCTATGCCAGTCAATTATTGTATGATGTTGACGCAAACAAGTTTACAGGTGTTTCCATATGGCCATTCTGTAATATACAGAACCAGACAATGTACTCTTGATAAAGCTACAAACACCATCACATAAGCGCGCTTCATTCCAGCACTGACATTAGCAGCAGATGGGAGAGCGCTCCTATGCTTCAGGCTCTCCAGTAGAAGCATCACTCCCAAGCTGCCTCTGGAGGTGAGAGGAATGCGGCTGCTTGCGCTGCTGCTAGGAAACACCCGGGTGACACCACAGGAACTGCCTCCTGGATACCTCACCCCCCCTTACCCAGCATGCCCGTCAGAGGAGCAGCACTGTGATCCCTCCAGGTGACACGGAGGCCGCGGTGCAGCCTGGGAGAGAGAGCGGCAACGCAGGCCTCGCATACAACAGTAGCGGCTATATGGCAGGCAGAGAGCTAACTGAATAGCATTACTATGAGGCAAGCAGAGCTAAGCCTGCGTAGCATAGGCCGGTAGCCATCACTCACCGTGTCCTCCCCGGCCACCTCTCCGGTGTAACCGGGCACCGAATACAGTGCGCTCTCAACCCGGCCAGATCTATCAGCCGAGCGGGGGCTCTGTGCGAAATGTCAGCAGACCAGAGGGAAGGGGCGGAGTGAGCAACGTCAGAGGCAGCTCCCGGATTGGCAAACCATCAGTAGTGGCGGCGGCAGGAGAGGGATGTGAGGGGAGGAGGCAGCGTCCAGTGAGCTGTCAGTGTGCTCGGCTGATGTTACTGTCTGCTTATCATGGAGTGCCATAGTGTTCATCTTCAGACAGCCCAGCCAGTTTCTGTGGTGCTGCATGTTATTTGATTACAACGGGCATTCACTACCTTTATATGTGTGTAAAATATATATTTTTATTTGATATACGGTGTACAATATTTTATATAGAGTGTGAGCGCACTTGCACAGCAAAGACAGAAGTCGGCCAGCGTGGGAGCTGGCCGGGCATTCTCACAATTTTGATTTAACATCACTGCTTAAAAAAAAAAAAAAGTCCAACATTGGCCCGTCAATGTGCACAAGGTTCACACTTGCTTTATTATTATTATTATTATTATTTAGTATTTATATAGCGCTGACATCTTCCGCAGTGCTTTACAGAGTGTATATAGGCTTGTTACTAACTGTCCCTCAGAGGAGCCTACAATCTAATCCCTACCATAGTCATATGTAAGGTTGCAACGGTATGAAATTCCACGGTGTGATAACCGTAAAAAAAATAAAAAATACCACGGTATTATACAATTATTTGGACCCAGGGCCACCCTCTGTAGGCAGTAGTAGGTGGCAGCAGCATAGGTAGCCAAGGATAGGTGTAGCCAGTAGTAAGTGGCCGCAGCAAAGGTAGCCAGGGATAGGTGTAGCCAGTAGTAAGTGGCCGCAGCAAAGGTAGCCAGGGATAGGTGTAGCCAGTAGTAAGTGGCCGCAGCAAAGGTAGCCAGGGATAGGTGTAGCCAGTAGTAGGTGCTCGCAGCAAAGGTAGCCAGGGATAGGTGTAGCCAGTAGTAGGTGCTCGCAGCAAAGGTAGCCAGGGATAGGTGTAGCCAGTAGTAGGTGCTCGCAGCATAGGTAGCCAGGGATAGGTGTAGCCAATAGTAGGTGTTCGCAGCAAAGGTAGCCAGGGATAGGTGTAGCCAATAGTAGGTGCTCGCAGCAAAGGTAGCCAGTAATAGGAGTAGCCAGTAGTAGGTGCTCGCAGCATAGGTAGCCAGAGATAGGTGTAGCCAATAGTAGGTGCTCGCAGCATAGGTAGCCAGGGATCAGAGGCGTAGCTAGGGCTTTCAGCGCCTGGGGACAAAGACAATTAATGCGTCCCCTAAGGTGAAGGCTGTGCCGTGCCAAAAAGGGGCGTGGCCACATAATAAATGTTAGCGCGGTTATGGGTGGAGCCAAATGTACAGGAAGTTAGCAGGCTCACGCTCACCCACCCTCCCTTCCTCAGTATGTACCTTCCAGCATGTTTCGTTCCATAATTGTTGATAGCCCCTCCCAGGCTCGCGCGCACCCACCCTCCCTCAGTATGTACCTTGCTGACCTGGAATGTTCCATAACTGTTTATAGCCCCCCCCCCCCCCCCCCCCCGGCTCATCCACCCTCCTCCCACTGTCAGGCTTCAAGTTCGCTCACCCACCGTCAAATATGCCGCCTGTATAGACTGTAGACAGACAGTGAGTGCTGTGCGGTGTGCGCTGCCTCGCCTGGCTCTGGCTGATTTAAAATCCGGTCCAGCTGCTGCCTCCACCCTGGGCTCCACGCACGACATGCTGTCTAACCTCAAGCCTCTAGGAAGGATGGGGCTGGCTCGCTGGCGGCGCCTCTGTCTCTCTGCCGACTGCTGCTCTGCGCAGTGGTCCACTTCCATATGAACGCTGTGCGGCGATGACGTGTGACGTCACTGAGTGGGGAGATTCGGCCCAGCGCCACTGGCGGTGAGGATCGATAAAATAAATGTATAGATAAAAAAAACTAAAAAAAAAGACACTGCAGCCAGTGGTGTACCTAGGGTATTTGGCACCCGGTGCTGATTATCCACAGTCCCCCATAATTGGGGCTACGTTGCGCAGCGCGCATAGTGAAAAATGTGTGTGTCATAGACCAAAATGTAGCTGGAGACAAGTTTACATGAACTTAGCAATGGTGGGACATTAGATTAGGACAGTGGTGGCGAAAAGTCACTTATCTATCGCAAAGTGCCAACAGCAATTTAAACTAAATACAAACATTTTAACTCATACATGAACATTATGGAAAATCCAAGTTGAAAATAAACTGTGAAGATAAACAATTTAATCCATCCTACTCCTGAAAAATGTATTATTTTTTTTAGAACCCTACAGTCATCATCGGTGGATCTGTTTGCTCTGTACGCAAACTGGAGCAGATCTAGTAGGGGCAAGGTAGAGAGCTTATTAATGTGGGACGGGACCACCCTTTCAAGGGTTTTCATGATGTTAGGGCCACAGGCCTGTAATTATTAAGGTCAGAGATTGCCTGCTTTTTGGGCACAGGAATGATAGTAGACTTTTTGAAGCACACAGGGACTCTGCCTTCCTAGAGGGATTTGGCGTAGATGGAGGTGAGGATGGGAGCCAGCTGCCATGAGCAGGTTTTCAGGCAGGCTGGTGCCACACCATCAGGACCAGAGGCTTTCCTGGGGTTCAGTTTTGACAGGTGGAAAAAGACATCAGCCTCGCTCACAGCTAGAGGTGGTGGGTGCAAGTCTGGGGCAGAGTCTTCAGTAGCTGTGGGGTGGGTGGATGCTGTAGCCGACTCCCTCCGGAGCTGTCTGGTTCTCAAACCTGTAGTAGAAGTTGCTGAGGTCCTCAGCTAGCTCAATGCAAGGTGTAGCATGCTGGGGAGGGGGTTTATAGTTTGTGGCAACTTTGAGCCCTTTCCAGATGGCATGTCCTGGATTCGGGGGCTCATCCCGGCCAGAAATTTGTCCCGAGCAATGTCCCAGTTTGTCTAACAAGAATTACCGAAGGTCCACACCATCAAAAGTTCAAGTTTCTTTATTTATAACTCTTGATAAAAATTACATCAGTAAAAACAGGTCTGCAAGATGATGAGGCACAGGCATTTTGACCCTTCTTTCTCAAATTATTGCAGAGTCTGACAACACATCACAAATCACACCTCCTTTTATAGGTCTCTGGAGGACCTGATGAAGACTTATACTTTACATATTCATGAGTGAGATCCACCAATCAGAAGTGTGGATATAAGCAAATGAGCGAATAAAGTGAAATATCACTAAAACTTGTTTACAATATTTCATGGAACAGTTTGCCAACATGCAGCTATTTAAATCTGACAAAGACTAAATACCTAGCTGTCAAAAATCACAATAAAACTGTCCTAATTAAATAGACCTCGGTGTAGAGGGAGGAGACTGACATATCATGGGCTGCACAGCCAATCCTATTGCATAGCTACAACGTCCGCCTTAAAACCACATGGATACGTAAAAAAGTATACATGACACAAGCCAATCTCCACACTGCCAACGGCGTCCGCCAAAAGACTAGACACGTCACACCCGTACAAAAATACGCATGGACGTATCCAATCACCAACAAAAAAATTTAGAGCTGGCAGTTTCAGGACACTTTTGTACCTTTGGACATAATGTAGCTCAGTTGAGAGTGCAGGTTTTGGAAGGGGTGCCACCATGGAGGAGGGGAGGCGACAGATTAAAAGAACTGCTTAGAAGGGAGTACTTTTGGATAAAGATGTGAGAAAACGTGGAAAAGTCGCCGCGTGTGCTCAGAACAAGGTGGCTGATTCCGCATCCAACGCGGCGGTTTGCATGCGTAGGCCTACATCTGGCAGTATGGCTGAACGCGGAGAAACCGCCGCATGCCTTGATAGCGGTGCGGCTGGCTCCGCGTCCAGCGCGGCGGGCGGTACGCCAGACATGTCTGGTGTGGCTGGGACTGATAGTCCACACAGGTTCAGAAGGACGCGCGCGCGCGCTGAGAGGCAGAACTTTTATGACAGTCAGAAGGGAGTCAGCTGATCAAGCCGGTCAGCTGATGATTGTACCAGTTCCCATTGGTCCAGCACTTAGGGGAGGCGCTGGAGAGCGCTGGGCTATATATACTGGGTGCTGGTCATTCGCTGGTTGTCTGCCGTTGCGATCACTACGTGGAAGCACTCAGACCTTATTGTCAGAATCTGTGTTATCATTCTGTTATACTCCAGACTAGTTCCAGGGTGTTGATGATCAAGGAACTTACACCCAGGGCCGGCCTTAGGTTTCACAGCGCCCTGAGCGTAACCAGATTTTGGGTCCCTGGTTTGAATCCAGGGCACTATCTGAGGGGGTTTGTATGTTCTCCCCGTGTCTGTGTGGGTTTCCTCTGGGCACTCTGGTTGCCTCCCACATCCCAAAAACATACAGATAAGTTAATTGGCTTCCCCCTAAAAAATTGGCCCTAGATTGTGATACATGCACTACATAATACATACATAGACATATGACTTTGGTAGGGACTAGATTGTGAGCCCCTCTGAGGGACAGTTAGTGACAAGACAATATATACTCTGCACAGCGCTGTGTAATATGTCGGCGCTATAAATACTTAAATAAATAGTGTATATATAATATATACACCAAGGGGGATCTGCCTACTATATATACACTAAAGGGGGGGATCTGCATACATATACAAGACTAGTAGCCTATATACACTAGGGGGGGCAGGGAATCTGCCTATTATAAGCAGATCCCCCCATTAGTGTATATAGGCTACTCGTCTTGTAGGCAAGTCCCCTCCTTTAGTGTACATATATTAGGCAGATCCTTAGTGTGTGTATATATAATATATACACTAAGGGGGATCTGCCTATATATACACTAAAGGGGGATCTGCCTACATATACAAGACTAGTAGAGCCTATATACACTAAGGGGGGGATCTGGCAGATCTCCCCCTTAGTGTATATAGGCTACTAGTGTAGGCAGATCCCCCCCTTTAGTGTGTATGTATATAGGCAGACCCCCACTTAGTGTGTGTGTGTGTGTTTGTATACTTAGGCTACCAGATCCCCCTTTAGTTGCCTATAATATGCAGCAGCCAGCAGATAAGATTCCCAGCTGAGCTGACCGCTGTATGATCAAAGCTATATACATCCAGCCTCCCTGCCTTGACCTGGCTGTGTGTGGCAGTGGGTGACTGTCCCTCGAGACCCCGAGACCCGGGCTGGCCATCGCCCCAAGACCCCAACTGACTGGACAGACCATGTCACCAGCAAAAGTAAGGCTCCGCTCCCCATCCCATATATATATATATATATATATATATATATATACACACACACACACACACTTGGGGCGATGGCCAGCCCGGGTCTCGGGGTCTCGAGGGACAGTCACCCACTGCCACACACAGCCAGGTCAAGGCAGGGAGGCTGGATGTATATAGCTTTGATCATACAGCGGTCAGCTCAGCTGGAAATCTTATCTGCTGGCTGCTGCATATTATAGGCAACTAAATAGGGATCTGGAAGCCTAAGTATACACACACACACACACACACACACACTAAGTGGGGGTCTGCCTATATACATACACACTAAAGGGGGGGATCTGCCTACACTAGTAGCCTATATACACTAAGGGGGAGATCTGCCTATAGTAGGCAGATCCCCCCCCCTTAGTGTATATAGGCTCTACTAGTCTTGTATATGTAGGCAGATCCCCCCTTTAGTGTATATATAGGCAGATCCCCCTTAGTGTATATATTATATATACACACACTAAGGATCTGCCTAATATATGTACACTAAAGGAGAGGACTTGCCTACAAGACGAGTAGCCTATATACACTAATGGGGGGATCCGGGCTGGCCATCGCCCCAAGACCCCAACTGACTGGACAGACCATGTCACCAGCAAAAGTAAGGCTCCGCTCCCCATCCCATATATATATATACACACATCTCATGGCTGCTGCACATATATATATATATATATATATATATATATATATATATATATATATATGGGATGGGGAGCGGAGCCTTACTTTTGCTGGTGACATGGTCTGTCCAGTCAGTTGGGGTCTTGGGGCGATGGCCAGCCCGGGTCTCGGGGTCTCGAGGGACAGTCACCCACTGCCACACACAGCCAGGTCAAGGCAGGGAGGCTGGCCTGGCACACGGCGGGCTTCCATCCTCCTCCTATCACGCACAGGGCCAGCAGCGCGGGGCGGAGACTATCACAGACACTGCCTCCAAGAGGCTGCAGGCTCCAGCACTTGTTTCTGGTCTTCGCCCCCATCACCCCCAGCGGCACCAGGGGGTGGAGCCAGAGGGAGACAGTCGCGCGGCGCAAGCCGCCGCAAGTGAGCACATAAAAATAAATAATATGCGGCCGGGGGGCAGGAGAGCGGCGCGGCGCCCCCCTGGAAGCCGGCGGCCCGGCGCCCTGAGCGATCGCTCTGGTCGCTCAGGTCAAAGGCCGGCCCTGCTTACACCCAAGATTAGGAATCTGTGTTATCATTCTGTTATACCTCAGACTAGTTCCAGGGTGTTGATGATCAAGGAACTCACTCCCAAGATTAGGAATCTGTGTTATCATTCTGTTATACCTCAGACTAGTTCCAGGGTGTTGATGATCAAGGACCTCACACCCAAGATTAGGGACTTGTGTTTACCATTCTGTTATACTTCAGACTAGTTCCAGGGTGTTGATAATCACGGAGCTCACACTCAAGACTAGGCATTGTTTATTATCTGTTATGACTTTCTGCTTTCCTGACCACTCTTCTGTTCACTGATTTGGTACTTCGCTATATCTGACACGCTGTTGCCAAACCCTGCTTGCCTTAGGATTACCAAATCAGCCTCCTGTCTTTGTACGTTGTATGTCAGTCTGTTGCCGACCTGGCTTGTCCGACCTTGAGAGCTATCTCTCCAGTTAAGAGATAGTTCACAGATCAGTCAGTGGCATCCTTCTATTGGTGTCACTCACGCTCTGGTCCTTCCCTCTCCCAGTCTGACTCCTCCCTGCGGGAGAGTCTCAGGCTGCTGGAAGGTACTTGATCCAGCAGTATTCCTTACTGCCTTGTACCTATCTTCCTGGTATTGTTCTCAAAGTATTACTGTTGCACCAAACACTCATATCTCTCAGGTGTCCAGAGGTTAGTAATATATCTGATTATCGGTAATACTGCAGATCATCAATAATCAGGTATATATCTGTATTTTTGGTGATACTGCAGATCACCAATGATCAGACCCTCTCTGTGTTACACCGATCGTTACAAAAGAGACTTGATACCTTGGAACCCAAGGGTTTAAACCATGAATATGTTTGTAAACTAATTGTATAATGAGGCTATCTCTGGTTGGGATGATGGATATCCATTTAGTGAGGATGTAGGAATTTAGAACTTTATAATTTTTATGGGAGTAATGGCGGTTCATGTGGGGCACTGCATAATCCTGTTTTTGTATTATACGTTTTCACACTATATAATGAGAATGCGGATCTTTTTATGCTTGATGAGGCATACATGCTTTTATGCGTACGTTGGTGATTGGATGCGTCCATGCTTATTTTTGTACGGGTGTGACGAGTCTAGTCTTTTGGTGGACGGCGTCGGCAGTGTGGTTACTGGCCACGTATCCGCGTGGTTTTGAGGCGGACGTTGTCGCTATGCAATAGGATTGGCTGTGCAGTCCATGATATGTCAGTCTCCTCCCTCTACACAGAGGTCTATGTAATTAGGACAGTTTTATTGTGATTTTGGGCAACTAGGTATTTAGTCTGTGTCAGATTTAAATAGCTGCATGTTGGCAAACTGTTCCATGAAATATTGTAAACATGTTTTAGTTGGTAGATTTCACTCATGAATATTTAAAGTATAAGTCTTCCATCAGGTCCTCCAGAGACCTATAAAAGGAGGTGTGATTTGTGATGTGTTGTCAGACTCTGCAATGATTTCAGAAAGAAGGGTTATTAATGTAGGACAGGACCACCCTTTCAAGGGATTTCATGATGTTAGATGTTATGGCCACAGGCCTGTAATTATCATCTTGCAGACCTGTTTTTATTGATGTCATTTTTATCAAGAGTTATAAATAAAGAAACTTGA
The DNA here is from genome assembly GCF_040937935.1 of Hyperolius riggenbachi. Classification (NCBI taxonomy): domain Eukaryota; kingdom Metazoa; phylum Chordata; class Amphibia; order Anura; family Hyperoliidae; genus Hyperolius; species Hyperolius riggenbachi. Next base: position 516,974,161 of record NC_090646.1, on the reverse strand, counting down.
ACTTTTGATGGTGCAGACCTTCGGTGATTTTTGAAGATTCCCTGTGACTCCAGGGTAGTGTTGGGCGAACAGTGTTCGCCACTGTTCGGGTTCTGCAGAACATCACCCTGTTCGGGTGATGTTCGAGTTCGGCCGAACACCTAATGGTGTTCGGCCAAACTGTTCGGGTTCGCCCGAACTGCTCAATGGCCGGCCGAACAGGGCCCCTGTTCGGCCGAATACGGCCCCTGTTCGGCCGAATACGGCCCCCCTATGGGGTCGCAGGCATAAGGGGGGAGCATGCCCCGATCGCGGGGGGGTCGGAAATCCCGAGTAGGAGAGTGACGCGTTGAGGCCGGGCAGCGGGCGGTTCAGCGGTAGTACCCTTGTGGTACTTCCGCCCTTTCTCTGACCTCACGTCCTCTACGTGATGACGCATACGAGGGTACGCATCACGCGTACCCTCGTATGCAGAGGAGGTGAGGTCAGAGAAAGGGCGGAAGTACCACAAGGGTACTACCGCTGAACCGCCCGCTGCCCGGCCTCAACGCGTCACTCTCCTACTCGGACTCCTCCTCCTCACTCCACTACCAGCCACACCGGTACTATTTAACTTGCATTAAACTTTTTTTATGGGGAAGCGGGCAGAGGGGGGAGCGCTAGCGGAGGGGGTGGGGGGAATTTCCGACCCCCCCCCGCGATCGGGGCATGCTCCCCCCTTATGCCTGCAACCCCATAGGGCCCCCAAAATGGGCATGTTCGGGGGTCCCATTGACTTCCATTGAGTTCGGGGTTCGGGCCGAACATGCCGAACATCTGGCCCATGTTCGGCCTGTTCTGCCCGAACATCCAGGTGTTCGCCCAACACTAGTCCCAGCACATCTGACCCATTGGTGCAGCAACATTGATTAACCAGTTTGTCTAACAGACAGGACTCTGTGTGGCCTGTGTGCCCCGCCTCCTCCACTCTATGAAGCTTCCAGGTTAATGGCTGCATGCACATCAACTCTGCCCAGTGTGCTTCTTGTTTGTGTGTTACATCTCTAACGATGTCAGACACTGCAGTAGCCCAGCAAGAAGGTCAGGAGGGACAGAGAAAAACAAGGTAGGGGCAACCTCCCAATGTTATCCTCCTCCCACCCAGTGTCACCCTCCCCACCCCTTGTCACTCTTCTCCCCGCCCAGTGTCACCCTCCCAGTAGCACAGTGTCACCCTCCTTCTAACACCCAATGGGGTGAACATTTACTGCATTTATGTCTAAGGTAACATTTGCTGCATTTCTTATATGTGGGGTAATGTATGTGCGTTTCACACAAGTGTTGCATTTCGTGTGTGGGAGGTAATGTATGCTGCATTTTAACACCAGGGAGGTAATGTTTGCCGCATTTCCTGTTAGCTGCATTTCCTGTGCTGGAAGTAATTTTTGCCTCATTGTTTGTGCTGGGGGAATTGTTTGCTGCATTTCCTTTTCTCGGAAGTAACGTTTGCATCATTGCAGGTGTGGGAGGTAAAGTCTGCTGCATTTCATGTGTCAGAGGTAATGTGTGCTGCATTTTGTATGTTGGGGGTAAAGTTTGCTACATTTCAAGTGTCGGGATGGTATTTGAAATTAATGTGTCAGATGTAACGGTTGCTGCATTTATTACTTGATAGCCATAGTGGCTGCATTTGCTACTTTATTGTTGCAGCAATTGGCATTTTGGGGGCTAATGATTACTAAATGATATGCTAATAAATAGTATCACATAGTTTCTTCACATTCATGATGCAAATCTCCAGAAACACTGCTCTGTTATGTGTTTGGAGAACATTGTCTAACTTTAGGGTCACTTTGCCTACCTGTGCTTTGGGAGGAAATTCTAGCCCTCTGCTTCAGAGTTACACTGTTACATTACAGTTAGCTTTGATTTGACTGTATCGCCTATTTTTTTCACACTGCCCTATCTGTCTGTCTTAGGTTGGGAACAGAAAAATCTGGTAATTGTAACTTCTGCTACATCGAATTGGTAAGATTGCACCAAAATAAAAAAAAATGGATTATTGTGCAGTGGAGAGCAGAGATTAGAGCAGTAAAGGATAGTGAAGTAAAGTATTTTTCAGCATGAAATCTGTTGCAAGTCAGTCAATCAGGTGCTTTGCACTGTTCTATGCAGTGCAGCACTAGAGGTCATTAATCTACCTCTGCTCCTATCCCAAACCCAACTTACCAGAATTTTTCAACTAAACTGATCATTTCAAAATTATGATTGGTATGAAATGTTGGGGCAAAGATTTCTGGATATTTCAGACTGATCAACTATGCTGTTTGATGCCTAATTTTGTTATATCAGGTACATGGTATAGCAATGTTGAAGAAGACCCAGTCTACAAACACACATCTGGATAGCTGCAGTGAAATTGAATGTCTGAAGTTTGAGAGACTGGAGCTGTGGAAATAAGATTATTTCAGCATTCCTATTGGCAAGTTAATCCATCCGTCAAGTTATCCTTTTCTGGATACAGGATATTGAAATCTACACTCTGTTTGTGTCTTCTATCTCAGCCAGGGCCTACATTTCCCTAGACTGCATTCACATCCTCCCACTGCAATAGCACGCATCTAAAGATTCAGCTGACAGCAGACATACGGTATCCTGGAGCTGATCAGGAGCCAAGCCAACTGGTTCCTGATCACCACAATCATTAGTGATCACTGAAGTCATTCACCTCTCCCATTCCAAAAATAATTGCAGCTCCTCTCTGCCTACCATAACAGCCAGCCTAGTACTGCCACTAGGGTTGCTTGTAATTGAAATGGCGAGTTGCACTTACTGGCTGTAGGAGAAGGGGTATAATTTACCCATGCCGCCACCTGAAGCTGATGCACTCCATTTGCACTCCAGGTCACTGCCATGCTTCCTCTGACTATGGGCTCTATTCATAAAACATTTGCGGGGGTAAAAATCTTGGAAGGAAAACACTGCATCTGTATTTTAGACTTTTGTGTGCTAATTCATAAAAGTTTACACTTGTGATAAGTCGGGGAATTCCCACACTAAACTAGCGGTGCTGGCTGAGTTGATACATTTTCTCTGTGCAGAAAGAGTTAGTATAAAGGAGGCAGCCCCAGCATCCCTTTACATGTGGATTTTTTTTTAAATTGCCTCTCCTTGCCCTGAATCTAATAGTCTTTCTAAACAATCTAATTGCCGCAGCTTAGAATAACTTCAAGAAATGTTACACATGCAGGCTTTCTGATGTGAAATATATATGAAAACAGGTACCCAAGGGGTTAAAAACACAGCCTTGGTATTCTGGGATGCCTGTTTTGCTCTGCTCTCACTGCAGCTGCCTGGGAGGTCTGTCCACATTAGCTTGCCCATTATCGCTGGCTTATCTCCTTTTCTAAACAGTCGGTGTTCTCCGTTCCCATTCCGTCTGCTTTTATGAATGGACACTTTGCTAAATGGTCGGGAAAGTCAGCTGTTTTGAGCAATACCGCATGCGGGAATGCTTGATGAATAGAGGCCAATCTGGAAGAAGGAAGCATGAGTTACATAGGATGCAAGTGGAGTGCATCGGCTATAGGCGGTGGCATGGGTAAGTTAACCTCCCCTCTCCCACCACCAGTAAGTGCAACTCGTAATTTTGATTACGAGAAACCCTAATTGCCACAAATACCAGGCCCTGGCCTCAGGGGCGTAGCAATAGGGGGTGCAGCGGTAGCGACCGCATCGGGGCCCTTGGGCCAGAGGGGCCCCGAATGGCGCTCCCTCAACTACAGTATTAGCTCTATATTGGTCCTGTGCTCATAATAATCATTTATATATATACTTTGAATAGTGGTAATCATTAATAAACTATTCCCTATCCCCTTCTTGCACCTCTAACATTGTAGTTGCCATTGTCAGCTTTTAGTGCGCCGTTTCAATTGCTATGTATAGAGTGCATGGGGGGCCCCATTGTAAAACTTGCATCGGGGCCCACAGTTCCTTAGCTACGCCACTGCCTGGCCTAATGGCATCCAACGGGAGCTGCTGGAATAGCTGGAATATTAGTGGAGCGAGAATTAATAATTGCCCACCATAGTTCCTGCAACGAATCTCTGGATATGGGGGACCACTAGGGTCATTTTAGGGAGACCACCAGTGAAATTACAGTGAGGGACAGTAGTGTGATCGCCTGCTGATTTTGCTCATTTTCCCTCTGAAAAGGAAATTACCTATCTAAACTGTAATTTTAAGGGTAGGTATATTGTAGCTGTGAAAACCAGAATAAAAGAGAAAGATCCCTCAAACACCCAGTGTTCCAAAGTCAGAGCTTGATGTGCATTGTATTGAGTAAAAATTAATACTTGATCACTTACCAAAATACTTAGCTCTTGGTGGCTAAACCCTTGCTGGCAATCACAGTGGTCAGAGGTTTTTTGTAAATGACCACCAGGTTTACACACATTTCAAAAGGGATTTTGGCCCACCCCTCTTTGCAGATCTTCTCCATGCCAGTAAGGTTTAGAGGCTAATGTTTGGCAACTCAAACAGTCAGCTTGCTGGATAGGCCACTCCAAGACCTTCATAGGCTTCTTCTTGAGCCACTCCTTTGTTGTTCTGGCTGTGTGGTTTGAGTCATTGTCATGCTGGCATACCCATCCACAACCCATTTTCAGTGCCCTGGCTCACGTAAGGAGGTGGTCACTCAAGATCTGATGGTACATAGCCCCATCCATTGTCCCTTCCATGGGGTGAAATTGTCCTGTCCCCTTAGCAGAAAATCATCCCCAAAGCATAATGTGTCCACCTTCATATTTGAAGGTGGGAGTGGTGTTCTTGTGGTTATAGGCAGCATTCCTACGCTTCCAAACATGGCGTGAGGCAAACAAGTTTCATCTGACCACAACACTTTCACCCATTTTTCCTATGGATTATTCATATGTGCTGCCTGGCATAAGCACACACCTCATTTGTTTCTCCTGTGCAGTTTAGACTGAATTCTTCCTTCTTTGAGGGATGTGTGGATAATTCCCTGGGTGGTGGCTGAACCCAGGGTAGACCATTTGCATTCTGCCCCCCCCCCCCCCCCCCCCTTCTCCAGTGACGTAACTCCCAGGTATTGCAGTTTGCATTCATGAAATTTGCTATCAGGTAGGAACCTTTCCTTTGGGGGAGCAATCGTGGACGATTTCCCCTGAGTGATGGCTGACTTTGAGCGATTTTCGATTTTGTGAGTGATTTTTTTTTTCCTCTCCCGGCACTTACCTGCACGCCTAGATTTTTTGTAAAGCGCTTTTCTAAGTGCTTTTGCAGAGCGAATTGTTTGTTCACTTCCTGAAGCAAGTCAGGAAGAGAACTATTTGACCTGGAAAAGAATAAATACAATGTATTTATTCTTAAAAGCGCTGGGGAAATGGCAATACAAAGCGCTTTTTCAAGCGCTTTCCCTATACCTTCCATTGAGGCAAATCGTCCCAAAAATGGTACAGGCAGCTCTTTGGTGAGTGGATCGGAATCGAAACGATCAGATGTGAACACTCTCATAGGGAATCATTGCACAAGCGCTTTTAGGGCAATTTTGAAGATTGCCAGCGCTTAAAAAAAAAAAAAGGAGAAAACACCCTAGATGTGAAAAAGTCCTAAGTCCTGCAGGTAAAGCAGTATAGTTGGTTTTAGGCCCTGCATATTCTGAAAAGCAAATGCAATTTGCATGTGCTCCGTCTTCCTTTCCTTTGGGGGAGCAAGGGTGGACGATCGCCCCTGGATGATGGCCACACCCAGTGATTGGGGCATTGCAGGTGCTGCTCCCCTTTCTTGGGGTAATGTGGAGGCCTACACAAAGTGGCCCTGTTGAAATGCAAGCTGTTTTGCATGGGCAGTGTAGTGCAGGGAAAGCAGTATAGTTAGTTTAGGCTCTGCACATATGCGATTAGCATTTCTTTGGGGCTATGGTCCCAGCTGCCATGAAATAATTGACAAGTTCCCCCATGTAGCTCTGGGCTGCATCATCACTGTTCTCAAGATCTTTACAACTCCATGATGTGAGATCTTGCATGGAGCTCCAGACCAAGGGAGATTGACAGTTAAGCCTCTTTTCCACAGACTGTGAGGCCTCTTTTCCCTGAACTGTTGAGCTGTGTGCTCAGCAAACAGTTGTCAGGCAGCAGTGAGCAGTTGTGAGAGTTTGAGGCATTTCACTGCCTATCAACAGTCCGTGGAAAAGAGGCCTTACTGTGTTTCCTCCCTTTGCAAATGATTGCACCAACTATTGTCAGCTTCTCAGCAAGCTGCTTTGGGATAGTCTTATAGCCCAGTCCAGCCTTGGCAGGTCTACAATCTTGTCCCCGACATCTTTGGAAAGATCTTTGGTCTTTGCCATGTTGGCTAGTTTTCAAATGTGTTGATTGCTTCTGTGAGCAAGTGTCTTTCATGCAAGTCCTGTAACAAGCTGGGATTAGGAGCACTCCCTTAGGGCTGGAATCCACTAAGGCGATTTTGGCAGCATTTTGGAATTGATGTCAATCGCAGGCCATTTCCTAATACACTTTGCCAATGTGTGCGCGTGTGTGTGAGAACACCCATTAATGCGATTGCAATTAGGGGTAATCGCAGGACATGCAGCATTTTGAGCGCTCAATGCAAAGTATATAAGTGCTGCATAGTGTATCAAAGCGATTATGCAGCGCTTTGGGCAGCCAAGCGATTGCGTTTTAAATAAAAGTTTACTCACCCAGTGTCTGGATTTCCTTCTTCTGTCCATAGCCCCGGCCCCTAAAGAAAGAGGTCACAGCTGTTTGTCTGATTGGTCCTAGAGAAGCACCTACGACCTCTTCCTTTAGGGGCAGGGCTACAGACAGAAGGAGGACACCTGGTAAGTATAATAAAGGGGTTTTTTTTTTCATCCTCCTATCTGTTGGTCGATCTGATGGCAAATCGACCAGTGTATGGCCACCTTTAGACTTATGTCTCTGCTTCTAATGCTTTATTTCTTAGCTGTACTACACAACCAATTCATTATATCATAATTTTTTTCAGCTTCAGTGTCTCTTTAAAGAGACTCTCTAACAATATTTTCAGCCTTAGTTCTTCTATCCTGTAAGTTCCTTTGCCTATTTTAATGTGCTCTGGCTTACTACAGCCTTTCCTAATTGCACAGTGGCTGTGTTATCTCTGTTATATGATCTAATCTGTTTTCTTCTGTCGGCTAAGGCTGGAATGTGTAGAATGTGCAGGGCTGCTTGTGATTGGATAGAAGCGATACACACCCTCTGCAGGCTCTGTATGACTCACACACACTGTTTATATGAGCCTATCACAAGCTGGTTAGTTTGTTTGTAAACACTGACTAAAACGGTTAATTACAAGCCAGGATTGCAGCAGAGAGTGGCAGAAACAGCACAGAGGGGCCCAGGAGAAAATAATGAATAGAATGGTATGCTTTTTGCTGTAAACATTTTAGAGTACAAATTCTCTCTGACCCTCTAGGCGATACAATTACATCGCCCAGGAGGGGGCGCAGCACTTTTAAAAAAAATTTTTTTAAATCATGTAGCGAGCACTGGAACGGGATTTCCTGCTAGGCTTCCCTGGTTGCCATGGCGACGGGGCGGGATGATGTCACAGGCAGTCCCGATCCACCCCTCAGCACTGCCTGGCACTGATTGGCCAAGCTGCGCGAGGGGGGGGGGGCTGCGCAGCACGGCGGGTAGCGGCAGCAATCAGAAGTTACACGCAGCTAGCAAAGTGCTAGCTGCGTGCAACAAAAAAAAAATATGCAAATCAGCCCACCAGGGCCTGAGAACTCCTGCGCGACATACCCAGAGCTCAGCTCGGGATTATCGCCCAGGAGGTTAAGGATTAGTAGACCACCAGAAGAGCTATGACGACCCACAAGACCACCACGGAAATTATGGGTGAAGGGGCACTAAAATAGCAGAGTAACATATGGGGAAACCACCAGGGAAAGACATGAAGGACCAGCAGACTACCAGGGAATTGTATGGAAAACCACTAGACCACCAGGGAACCGTATGGGGGAAGGGGGGGGGGGGGAAGCATTCAGACCACCAGTAATGTGTATGGAAGACCACTAGAAAAACGTTTGAGGGACCATTAGACTACCAGGAAGATATCTATATGGGACAGGGTCCACAGGTTAAATTGGGAAATGTAATAGAGAAACCATAATGGAGATACAGTGAAAACTAATGCAATAGAATACTGTATATAGTACTGATTAACAGCACCCATGTTTAACCACTTCCCAACTGAGGGGTTTTACCCCCTGACCACCAGAGCAATTTTCACCTTTCAGCGCTCCTTCCATTCATTCGTCTATAATTTTATCATTACTTATCGCAATGAAATGAACTATATCTTGTTTTTTTCGCCACCAATTAGGCTTTCTTTAGGTGGGACATTATGCCAAGAATAATTTTATTCTAAATGTGTTTTAATGGGAAAATAGGAAAAAATGTGGGAAAAAAATTATTATTTTTCAGTTTTCGGCCTTTATAGTTTTTAAATAATGCATGCTACTGTAATTAAAACCCATTAAATGTATATGCCTATTTATCCCGGTTATAAAACCGTTTAAATTATGTCCCTATCACAATGTTTGCCGCCAATATTTTAGTTGGAAATAAAGGTGCATTTTTTTTAGTTTTGCGTCCATCCCTAATTACAAGCCCATAGTTTATAAAGTAACAGTGTTATACCCTCTTGACATAAATATTTAAAAAGTTCAGTCCCTAAGGTAACTATTTATGTATTTTTTTTAAATTGTAAATTTTTTTTTTTTTTTAATTACAAAAAAAAAAAATTGGGGAGTGTGGGAGGTAAGGAGTTAATTTTTTGTGTAAAACAAGTTTATTTGTGTGTAAAAAATGGTTAGGATGTAGTTTTACTATTTGGCCACAAGATGGCACCATTACCAATTTGTTTCATACGACCTGCAAGCGTCCTTCTGGACTCTTGCAGGAAGTAGAAAGAGGCTGGGACTTTGTTATTTTTTCACAATGATCGGGCTGCTCAGCCGAGCGGCAGCAGATCATTGCGGGGCTGAGATCAACGAACGGGAATGGATTTTCCCGTTCATTGATCTCCGGGCGAGCGGGCGGCGGCGTGTTTACTAGCGGCGGGCGGCGTGTTTACGAGCGAGAGCGCGGACAGCGGCGGGAGTGCGCAGAGTACGGATTTCTCCGTCCCTGGGGGTGAAAGGATGGAAAAAGGGGCGGAGAAATCCGTACGCGCGGGGGTAAAGTGGTTAAGGAAACCTCTACAAAATGTTATTTTTTTTTACTATTATAACTACTTAGTTCAAGGTGAAAGAACAGACACACACACACTTTCAGAAACAAATAAATTATGACAGGAACATGATTTAGGATTTGTAATAAATGGGAGAAAAAGCCAAATACAATGTGATTTTTATCCACAGTGGCACTTATTTTAAAACTATAATGGGGGAACTGAGAAAATAACCATTTTTTCAGTTGTTTTCTACTTTGTAAATAAATCCATACTTTTTTAAAACAGAGAAAATACTCTGAGAAATAACAGGTGCATTGCAAGCCTCTAGGCTAGTGATATGTCTGTACAAAAACTTGGCTCCGGACTGTTGCCTGAGGGATTGAGTCTCTATCTGGGCTTTATTTAGGATACTCAGTCAAGCAGTTTTTCACCAACAAAAGGACTGCGAAGGAGTGCATGTCAATGAAAAAGAGCATTATGAGACCTGCATCAAATAAACGAGACTAACAATAACATATGTAACCTGTGGCATTTCAATAATGAATGGCATATAAGGTTACATTAGCTGAATTTACATGCTTTGGAGCAATTCAATCGATTTTCAAGATTCTGTCCATGAATCTATTGAAAATTGATGTGCTGTGTGTTGTAGGAATGGATTCCTTAGTGAATCTATTTAAATCAGACGTATCGAACATTTTGGAACACTGGGTGTTAGTCTATATGTGTATAGTCTGACTAGAGAGAGACTCAGTTCCTGTCTGCTGTTAACAGTAGAAAATAAGTGTAGTGTCATCTTGTGGCAAAAAAGTAAAATACACCCAAATACACTTTTACATAGATTAATTTAATAATTATTTTTTTTTTTAATCCCTTCCACCCTACCCCATAGTTACCTAAATAAAACACTTAAAAAACCTACATAGTTACTTTAGGGACTTTAATATGTATGTCATGAGGGTGTATTACTATTGCTTTCGTAAATAAAGGCTTGTAATTGTTATTATATAGATAAAAATAAGTAAACAGAAAAAACAGCCTAGTTTGTCCTGCAAAAAAAGAATATATAGATAATTTTAGTGTGATAAGTAGCGATAGTTTATTGGCGAATGAATGGAGCTCAATATGAAAATTGCTCTGGTTTTGAAGGGGAGAAAGAAAACAGTGGTAGGGAAGTGGTTAAATCTTATCTATTTTATACACGTTCAATCAGATGCTAATTATTTCAAGCTGATGCAAATTAATGATTTTAATTGGGCCAATTCCAAGCTGCATAGATTTGTATAAAACATATTTGCATCAACTTGAAATAATTAGCATTTCAGTGATGGTCCATGCTCTAATAAAAATGCACACTGGCCGGTTTAACAGGAAATATTGGTTGCCATGAGTCATCGTCCATCCATATTCAAAATGTTTGCATATGTCATGATCATGCAGTCACCCATATTGGATGATTTGGTTATTGTTGTAAAAATTGTGTAATTACTATGTGTTGTAATGATTTGTGTAAAAAAAAAAAAGTGCAATTGTGTTTTTAGTATGTTTTAATAAAAAAATGTATGATTTTATTAGTTATCAAATGATTTGGCTCAATACTTAACCATTTAAATCAGGATCTATGGAATCTATTCAGATTTCTCCCAAAAATCCCCAATATCAAGATTAGCATCTTCCTTGGGAGATGGGGTTATCAGGTAAAATAAAAATAGACTATCCCTTAACCCATACAATCATTTGATCAAAAGCTTTGGGTGTGTGATTCAAATATGTCATTTTTACATTGTAAATTAACTTAATTTAAATATACCATTAAGTGACGTTGCAGTATTTTGAGCTCTGCATGTTGTCTTAAAGAACCAGGCATGTATTACTATAGTTACATTGATAAGAAAAGGTTAGGAGACAAACTGACTGTACCATATGGAAAACCATACAGTACAACAGGAAGCACACTTTTTTGATTCACACCCACTGCTGCACTGGCTATTGAATTCAACAGCCTTCAAAGAGAACCAGAGGTGGGTTTGAAGAATATTATCTGCATACAGAGGCTGGATCTGCCTATACAGCCCAGCCTCTGTTGCTATCCCAAACCCCCCTAAGGTCCCCCTGCACTCTGCAATCCCTCATAAATCACAGCCACGCTGCTGACAAACAGCTTGTCAGAGCTGGCTGTGTTTATCTCTATAGTGTCAGTCTGCTGCTCTCCCCGCCTCCTGCAGATCTCCAGTCCCCGCCTGCATCCCTTCCCTCCCTGCCTATTGGAGGGAAGGGACGGGGGTAGGGACCGGAGCTATGCAGGAGGCGGGGGAGCAGCTGAGACTGACACTACAGATGTAAACACAGCCTCACAGCACGGCTGTGATTTATGAGGGATTGCAGAGTGCAAGGGGGCCTTAGTGGGGTTTTGGATAGCAACAGAGGCTGGGCTGTATAGGCAGATCCAGCCTATGTATGCAGATAACATTCTTTAAACACACCTCGGGTTCTCTTTAAATCTTGAATGCAACTCGCAAAGCAATCTCAAAGTGCTACAAACCCCCAAAACACTAGGAAAAGTGTGCTCCCTGCATAAAAACTATTAGCAACAATTAGCAGAATTTTAACCTTTGCCACAGTGACAGATAGCCATCATCAGCCTAGAGACTTAGGTTTGTTTACACATTGCAAGCTAAGGCACAGAATTAGCTGTACAGCTTTAAAGTAACACGTTGGAAATGTGAAGCCCCAGACTGTGTTGCCAGGATACAGTTGATTCTAAACACAGACAGCATCATTTACTACGTGCACATTGCACAATAATAGTATTTGTGGAACAGAATTTGAACACTGCACATACCTCATTACAGAGTAATGCTAACATGGTCAAGAGGATATTTAACCCACTTGCCATTCTGGATAGATACCTTTCTTGTTTATTCAGATACACAATCTACACTTTATAGAGCAAAATGAGATCACAGATTATGGACATGATTTATTAGTTCTCCCAAGCTGTAAAACATAAGTGGTCCTACAAACCTGGACTGCAGTGGGCCCCACGGGAGCAATTGCAATTAGGTCTATTGGCAATCGCAGGTACTGCAGCATTTTAGGAGAGATTGCGCTCCAATACAAAGTATTTGAGCGCTACAAAATCGCTTTTAAATCACTTTTCAAAAGCAATTTTGCAGCGATTTGGAGACTTAAAAAAAAAAAAAAAAGTTTAATGTACTGTGTGTTCCCATGTCCACCTTCCACGTGTAGCGCCGCCCCTAGCAGAACAAGTCACAGGCACGTCTCTAATCAGAGTTGTAGAAGCACCCATGACCTCTTGTGCTAGGGGGCTTGGCTATGGGTGGAAGCCGGACATCAAGACACATGAGAAGTATAATAAAGTTTATCCACACGGGGGAAAAATAAATAAATCTGTAAATCTGATTACTGTACAGCACTTCCACGTGCCAAGAATTGTGGACGCAGTCGCTCTGGGGATCGCTGCACAAAGCACTTGCGTGATTACAAAGCGCAGCAGCGATCCCCAGTGGGTCCCAGACCTAAGTTGCACGCACCTGCCGCAACAATGTTTAATTAAAGTAAAACAGACTGAATCTATTTTAAAAGTATGGATAAAGCCACTATAGAAGCAATATGCAATACATCCAGGCCAGATCGAATGTGATTGTGGGAAGGTCTCCTTTAAAGGATACCATAGCCTAAAACATTAGGAGAAATGCGCGGGAGCAAGCATATATGGGAATCGGTCCTGATGCCAACTGCTCCTCCCATTCTCTACACCCCTCCTTTAAGACCAACAACAACTCCGACAGCCTCTTTCAGGTTGCCAGTGTCTGGCATCACTGTGCATGCGCTGGCCATGACTGCACGCGTTCTACAGCCCCTGGCCGGGAGCGTTCTACGCATATGCATGACGTCACGATTAAATCATGCGCAGAGTGCTCCTAGCTGCTAGAGATGGGAAGTTCGGATCTTTTCAATGATCCGGATGATTCGAATCGGATCATTGAAAAGATCCGAATCTTTGATCCGAATCTCGGATCATTTGACTACGGAAGCATTTCGGGGGTGAAATGACTAGCAGGACAGGAGAAGGGGAGGGGGGTGGACACGCAGAGAAGGGGAGAAGATGGACAGAGGGCAGGGAGTGGACAGAGAAGGGAGGAGGGACGAGCAGAGAGCAGAAATGTTTGCACACAATACCCACATGCTGCAATCATAATTTACATATATTTCACCTACATGTTCATCTGTATGCCTTGAATGGAAACGTCAATGAAATAAAGCATTCCCCAAAGTAAAGTGCAGCTGTTTAGGAGGATCATATTACGCTGCAATCACAGTGCCTGCAAAGTTACTGAGCTGTGCTGAGCCTGAGCCAAAAGCTTCCAATGTGATCACTGTGCACAACTACGGAACACACAGCCTATAATGAGCAGCATATTTCAGCCAGTATGTGTGCTCTACACATATCTGGCAGTGGCACCGATGTCCCCTCTACCTGTCCCTGTGCAAAGCTGGCTCCCGAGTCCCCTCCAACAGAGCGATCCATCTCAGCTCTGCTTCCAGGACCCCGCTGCCCGCTGAGAGGGGGCGTGTCGCTCCTGGCCCCGCCCCTTTTGCGATCCGAATCACTCATTTTGATGATTCGGATGATTCGACTCACAAAATAGATTCGGATCAAAGATCCGAATCGTTCATGATCCGGACAACACTACTAGCTGCGGCCGCACGCCTGCACAGCCGGGCCAGCGCAGGTGTAGTGATGCCAGACTTCAGCGACCTGGAAGTGGCTGCCGGAGGGGCTTTGGGTATGAAAAGGAGGGGGGGGGGGGAAGAGCGGTGGGCATCAGAACGGCTCCCCATACATGCCTGCTCCCCCCGTTTCTCCTAATGTTTTGGGCTCTGGTAAAAAAAAAAAAAAAAAAAAAAAAAAAAAAGGAGGGGGAGTATTAGTTATTCTGAGCAATTTATGAAATACCGTCTTTACCCGAAGACACGGTCATATTCTTTTTTTAGGGGAAACATGCGCTAGGGCTTATTTTTTTGGGGGGGAGGCTTACTCGCAGGAGAGAGAGTTAGACTTAGTATATGGGGAGGTGTGTGGTCTCTTACCTCACCTCCCTTGTGGCTGCATCCTCCTCCATTCCTTGTAACTGCTCTGGTGACCAGCTTAGTATGGAAGTTGTACGGGGCCCCCTTTCACCCACACGATGACACTGTATGCAAGGTAGCCTCTGTGCTCGCGCTTCCCTCATCATTATCAATGTGCGCCTGGGACGCATCAGCCAGGGGAACATTGATTATGATGAGAGGGGAGCGCAGGCACATAGGCAACCTTGCGTACAGAGTCAGCGGGAGAGTGAAAGGGGCCCCGTACAGCTTCAATAATATGCCGGTCACCGGCATAGTATTGAAGAGATTTGTTGTTTTCACTTCCCAACGTCGGTCAGGAAGTAAACTCTTTGACCTGGAAATGAATAAATGCAAGGTATTTATTCATAAAAGCGCTTGGAAAATTGCTATACAAAGAGCTTTTTCAAGTGCTTTGCAATTTCCCTATACCTTCCATTGAGCCAAAGCATTCAGAAAATGGTACATGTAGCGTGTTTGCGATTTCAAAGAAATCGAAACGCTCACATTTGAACACTCTCACAGGAAAACATTGCACAAGCGCTTTTAGGGCAATTTCTAAAATCACCAGCGCTTTAAAAAAAAAAACAAAAAAAAAAAACACTCATAGTGTGAACAAGCCCTTACCCTGCCTTTAAAAAGTCCACCTCTATTATCCGAGCTGCAAAAAACACCTACTTACCCGGGGCTTGCTGTAAATAAAAGAAAGAGGCACCATTGGGGACCGGAAGCCAGGGACCGAGAGCGGAGCTGCGGTGAAGGACATAGCGGCTGCTAGGGGCTGGAGGAAGCCCGAGTAGGTCTTTCTTTTTTGCAGCTCAGACATTATTCCCTTTAACCACTTGAGGACCCACCCTTTACCCCCCCCTTAAGGACCAGCGTTATTTTTTGTGATCTGTGCTGGGTGGGCTCTGCAGCCCCCAGCACAGATCATGTTTCATGCAGAGTGATCAGATCGCCCCCCCTTTTTTCCCCCCTATGGGGATGATGTGCAGGGGGGGGGGGGGTCTGATCGCTCCAGTGGGCAGGCATGTTGCGGGGGGGCACCTCAAAGCCCCCCTCCACGGCAAAATTCCCCCCTCCCTCTCCTACCTGCTCATCCCCGGTGATCGGGACTGCACAGGACGCTATCCGTCCTGTGCAGCCAGTGACAGGCTGTCCCGTCACATGGCGGCGATCCCCGGCCGCTGATCGCCGATCTGCCTTACGGCGCTGCTGCGCAGCAGCGCCGTACAATGTAAACAAAGGAGACAAATGTCTCCTACTTTTACATTTAGTCTGCGAGCCGCAATCAGCGGCTCGCAGGCTATTCACGGAGACCCACTCCGTGATCTAACAGGAAACGGCCGCTCGCGCGAGTGGCCTTTCCTGATTAATTAGGGAGGCACCTGGCGACGCACAGTTGCGTCGCTGGTCCTCCAGCTACCACTTTGCCGCCGCACGGTATGAGTGTGCGGTCGGCAAGTGGTTAAGGAGATGATGAATAGGGCCATGTATTGTGAGATTTTGAGAAACAACCTCCGTCAGAGCATTGAGGATGGGTCTTCCAACATGACAATGACCCAAAGCACACAGGCAGGATAACCAAGGAGTGGCTCCGTAAGAAGCACATCAAGGTTCTGTAGTGGCCTAGCCAGTCTCCAGACCCAAATCCAATAGAAAATCTTTAGAGGGAGCTGAAACTTGCTCAGTGACAGCCACAAAACATAACAGATCTAGAGATTTCTGAGGAGGAGTGGGCTAGAATTAGTGATAAGCAACGGATGAATATCAGGTTGAAGGAGGAAGTGCGGTAGTCACGTGACCGTGAAGTGTGACACGCCATGGGACGGATTAAAGCAGAAGGCTCCTGGGTAAATTTAACCCTCCAGCACCCTCACCCCGCTCAGGTGTGCTAATTACCTGGATGAATGCTGAATAAAACCTATTCGGAATTCATCCGTTGCTCATCCCTGGCCAGAATCCCTGTTACAGTGTGTGCAAAACCTGTTCAAGAACTGCAGGAAACGTTTGACCTCTAATTGCAAAGGCTTCTGTAACAAATATTAACACTCATTTTCTTAGGTGTTCTAATACTTGTGCGCAGCAGTGCAATGCAAACATTTTTTTTTTCAATCATACAAGGCAATTCCCTGAATTATTTTTTAAATGCAGGCTCTCAGTGTGAATGCACCTACAAATGTGAATTTCAGACGCCTATATGATTTCTAAGTGGGAAAACTTGTAAAATCGCAGGGTGTTCAAATACTTAAAGGACACATCTGAGCCTGCACTATATAGTTCAGATGACGTCAGCACGACCCGTGAACGCACGCTGGAGTGCAGTGGAAGCCGACCTGGCGAGGTCGGCTTCTCCACGGAAGGGGACCAGGAGCCACCGGAGCTGCGACGAGGGCAAAGGACGGATGCCAGGGGCTGGAAGAAGCCCCAGGTAGGTAGATTTTTTATTTGCTCAGACCTGCCCTTTAATAGTCATATGTTCCTTACTGTATGTCCCCGGTCCTGCACATGCTGAGTGTTACTATCTAGTCACTTGGTTTATTTGGGTTTATAATTTACCAGCAGTTGGGTATGCAGTAGTTTTCAGCTAAGTGTGAGCTAAAATGATTGAATAGGAGAAACAACAGATATTGATGAGGGGAGGAGGAAAAGCTACAAGCAGCCGTTTTCTACATTACTCATGCATACTCAGAGTAGATGCTCATTCACAGCCAGGAGCATGACCAGAAAAACAGTGAGCTGTATTATATGGGAAGTCTCTAGACTATCCACAAGCATTCCACTACCGGGGTTGGGGGGTTGACGTGCTTTCAAGTCAGTTGGAATAGCAGAAAAAGAAAGTTAGCCATCATGTTTACATTTTTAAATTTCTATATTCGGCTTTACAACTGCACTGTTTTCTAACTGAGAAACACACTTTCCACCACCCATACCGTGGGTACCACATCATTCAATCCATTGCTGATTCAGCCTACTCCAGGGATGTGGATGTGCTCCCCAAACATTCAGAAAATCAGGCAGGTTCTGCCGTAGTGGCCAGACACAAAGACGCTCCTGCTACTCCCAATTGGTGAGGGTGCATGCATACTGCGGATGACTGTCTGCAACTAATGTCATGTAGCTGATGACTCCTCAGAACCTCTAGGACTCCCCTGAAAGGCTGAAACCCCTATAAACGGCACCAGTTTTCCTCACTGGCCAACCCAAAATTGCAAGATCCCAGCTGAAATTCCACATAAAGTGAGTTGTGTGCCTCAAGGCAGCAATGTGGTAGTACTGAGACTACTGTGCATGCAAATGGTTTTCAATGTATTATGTGTGAAGCAGTTTAACCCCCATGATATATGTAATGGGTCATTATGTGTGTACTATGACTGGAGGAATATAAATAAAGGTTATTTTGATATTCTCCTTATGCCCATCACTTTTAACTTCCCCTGCGTGGATTCCAGGGTAGATTTACCTCCTTCTACTCTGCCCTTTACACCAAGTCCACTTTTAAAATGAATAGTCTCCTACCTTGACTCCGTTCCACTCCCTTGATCAAGCTCAAAGGTCTCTGCTATATACCCCCTTTACTGTTGAGATTGTAGCTACCACTTCTGCTTTGCTGGCACGGATGGTCTTCCAGCAGAATTATATAAATCAGTTACTTTTGAACCCCCAAACTCTTAGAACTACTTAATATGGCCCTATGTAGGGGTAAGTTCCTCTCTCAATGTTCAAGACATTTATTACCTTAATATTGAAACCAGGCAAGGACCTGCTGCAATGAGACACATACCACCCCATATCCCTCATACAACTAGATGTGAAAATCCTAGCAAAGGCTTTAGCACAGACTTAAAGAGACACTGAAGCGGAAAAAAATATATGATATAATTAATTGGTTGTGTACTATGAATAATTACTAGAAGATTAGCAGCAAAGAAAATATTCTCATACTTTTATTTTCAGGTATATAGTGTTTTTTCTAACATTGCATCATTCTATAATATGTGCAGATTACACAACACTCAGCATTCAAAATGAGTCTTTCAGAGCAGTCTGAAGTAATGAACTCTCCTCTGGCAGAGGAACAGTTCAATTACAGTTGAGATAATAAAAGTCAGATAACAGCCCTCTCCACGACTAACTTAGTCAGAGAGCTTAATAGCTTTTTTGCATAGAGATAACTGGAGTTTCTCAACTCTTCCTGTACTGGAAACAATTAGACTGATGTATCTGATCTTAATGTTTTATTTCTTAGCTGTACTACACATACAAATAATATCATAATTTTTTTTCCTCGCATCAGTGTCTTTAAATTAAGCCTGAAAAAAAAAAGCCCCTGGGGGTACTTACCTTGGGAGGGGGAGCCTCTGGATCCTATAGCGGCTTCTCTCATTCACCGCAGCAGAGTGGATCTAAGGAGATCGGCGATCGCCGGCCTCTGATTGGCCGGGAATCACTGGCATTTGATAGGCTGAAGCCCATCCTAAGCAGAGCCCAGAGGGAGAGGAAGGGAGGGCAGAAACCGATGCGGAGGGGGGCTTTGAGGAGCCCCTCCCCCGCAACACAAACATAGCCAGCGACGATCAGATCCCCCCCCCCAGCAGGACATCCCCTTAGTGGGGAAAAAAGGGAGAGGGGGGGGGGGGGGTGGGGGGAGTCTGATCGCCCTGGCTGAAACCTGATCTGTGCTGTGGGCTGGAGAGCCCACGCAGCACAGATCAGAATAGCCTGGTCCTTAAGTGGTTAAGATAATGCCAGTTGCCCGACTCTCCTGCTGATCCTGTCTTAAAAACTTTTAGCCACAGCCCCTCAACAAGCATACAGATCAGGTGCTCTGACTAAAGTCAGACTGGATTAGCTGCATGCTTGTTTCAGGTGTGAGATTTAGTCAAACAGCAGGACTGCCAAGCAACTGGTATTGTTTAAAAGGAAACATCCATATCCCTCAGTTAAGGTTCCCTTTAAAACATGCACATCCTTTTCCTTGCATGACTGCTATGCAACATGTGTGCTTTTATACACCTTTAGAAAAACAATATAGAAAATCCATTAGGATGGACATGCAGATTCAACTATATGGACAGTGTGTTCACATGCAACAAAAGTGTGCTGTAACATACAGTACATAGTGTGAGAGCATATTTAAAAACCATGGCAGGGGAAGGAAAAAGAAACCACACAAGTCTTCAGAGTCACATTAACCATTTAAAGAGAACCTAAACTGAGAAGGATATGGATTTTTCCTTTTAAAATACCAGTTGCCTGACTCTCCTGCTGATCCTGTGTTTCTAATACTTTTAGCCACAGCCCCTCAACAAGCATACAGATCAGGTGCTCTGACTGAAGTCAGACTGGATTAGCTGCATGCCTGTTTCAGGTGTGAGATCCAGATACTACTGCAGCAAAATTGATCAGCAGGAGTCAGGCAACTGGTATTGTTTAAAAGGAAACATCCATATCCCTCAGTATAGATTCCCTTTAAAGGGAAACTTAACTGAACGGGGGGTATAGAGTTTTACTTACCTGGGGCTATTGCCAGCCCCCTGCAGCAGTCCTGTGCCCTCGGCGCCGCTCTGGAATCCTCTGGTCCCCCGCTGTCACTTAGTTTCGTTTTTGACGACTCACCAGTCGCCATGCGTATTATTGGACGCATTCACCAATGCAATTAGCGCTATTGCGGACCGCAACGCGTACAAAAATGCCGTGCGGAATGCGGCAACGCGTATTTTTGTACGCGTTGCGGTCCGCAATAGCGCTAATTGCATTGGTGAATGCGTCCAATAATACGCATGGCGGCTGGCGACTGGTGAGTCGTCAAAAACGAAACTAAGTGACAGTGGGGGACCAGAGGATTCCAGAGCGGCGCCGAGGGCACAGGACTGCTGCAGGGGGCTGGTAATAGCCCCAGGTATGTAAAACTCTATACTCCCCGTTCAGTTAAGGTTCCCTTTAAGGACCACGGGCTTAAACCCCCCTAGTGACCAGGCCATTTTTTTTACAAATTAGGCCCCTGCAGCTTTAAGAGCTCGCTGCAGGGCCTTACTACTCTGCGACACATGATCCCCCCCCCCCCCTTTCTGCCCACCAAGAGCTTTTTGTTGGTGGGCTGTGATCAGTCCCCTAAGGTTTTTTTTCTTTACAAATATTTTTTACAACAAATTTAACTTAATTTTTTTTTTAATCCACCCGCCTTTGCCAGCCAATCAGCTGTCATAGGCTTCAGCGGATCACTTCTCTGCCGCCCAGGGAGACAGTCGCGTCACACGGCTGTCCCCAGTACAGCACTGCCCTAGCTTGCAGCGCTGTACAGAGTAAATCACCCCTGGGAGATTTATGGCGGAGTTCAGTCATTCAAGCAGAATTGCGCGCGATTTCATGCAAAACCCCACCACAGGACTTCACGACAATTGATGTAGAGCAGTCCTGGGCTGCCGCCGCATTCACTCCAATCGGCGTAGCGTGTTCGGTAAGGGGTTAAAATGCTTGGTGGCGGTCAGTGTGTAATAACTTTCTGAAGCCAAACCGGTCTGCTAATCAACTCAAAACCAAAGCAGACCCAATACAAATTACCTTGCTCATTTCACTAGGGACACCATGCAGTGATATGAACTAGATTAGATCACTACAGAAAATATAAGTCCCGATTATTGCCAAGAATCTCACTTTCCTGTCTGGGTAATCCCTTTATTCTTTCATTTCAAGATGTCTTGTAGTTGAACACTAATAATCCAGAGAAGACACTAGGTTTATAATACAATGTTTCTTGGATTTGATCTGACGACTCTTATGCCCTAGTGTGCACCACTGAGGAGTCACAAGCACTGCTGAAATACCAGATTCCTTCTAGCATTGATACTTTTGGGGGCTTGCTGCCTCTAAATTGAATTCAATCAATCAGTCTTAAAGTGGGATTATCATCAAAAAAAAAAAAAGGATGCTAATCCTGCATTCAAAACTTTCAAAAAAAAAAAAAAAAATGTTCTGCGGTTATGGTTTGGAGTTCTCAAACCTTAGGAACACTGGCCCTATAATAGCCATTGCCAAAAAGTTGCATGCTGGGGAATATTTTTATCTATAATATATTCCTCCTCTTCCCTTTATGTCCCCCTCCTAATGACATAAGACCGTGCACTTCCTAGTATAGACCTCAGTGGGAGTGTCTGAAGACTCTGGGAGGAGTACGGGTAACAAATACACAATTAGCAACAGTAGAAAAAAAAGTGAGGGAGGAAATGGTCAGGAGGTCAAAAGGTAACAAAAATGGAAACTGCCTAGGATAGGATTCTCTGCTTTTCCTTTATAAAATTCACAGGAATCATAAAGTGGACAGTGCAATACACGTGTTATGTAAGTAGAACTAGTATTTATCTACTTGTATGTGTTTTTTATTTCTAGGTTAGCATGGGTGTCACTTGTTCTTTAAAGCACGTACCCACAATGAGATTTGTCCACTGACCAGCAACTTTGAGTGACGAGTGATAGTTTCCACAATCTCACATGGATACAGGCATGCGATTCAACAATCGCTGTGATAATGCCCAGGACTTGACGCCAATTGGTGTTAGGCAGTCCTGGGGCTGCCGCTGCGGCCACGCCCATTGTCGTGGAGCAGTCATCATGTAGTTAAAGGACAACTGAAGTGAGAAAATATGGAGGCTGCCATATTTCCCTTTAAAACAATACCGGTCACCTGGCAGCCCTGCTGATCTATTTGGCTCCAGTGGTGTCTGAACACCACACTAGAAACAAGCATGTGGCTAATCTTGTCCAATCTGACAATGTCAGAAGCATCTGATTTGCTGCATGCTTGTTCAGGGCCTATGGCTAAAAAGTAGGCAGATAATCAAAAGGCTAGCCAAGAAAATGGTACTGGTTAAGCAGGAAAATTATCTCTCTCTCTCGTTGTCCTTTAACCTCCCTGGCGGTAAGGACAAGCTTTGCTTGTCCACACAAAAAAAAGTTACTATTAGCAGTAAGGACGAGCCAGGCTCTCCCAGCACTTCTGCAAACTCACCACAGCGATTGAAGGCGCCTCTGATCCTGTTCTCCTCAGCAGCTGGTGCCTACACTCCCTACATCCTCCAGCAGGAGACATGGCTGCACCCAGCGCACATATTACATCATGAATGCAAAAATGTAAAGTGTTTGAATTAGATTCAATATAAACACCTGTATTGAATCTAACCCCCCCCCCCCCCCAAAAAAAAAAAGTTGATTATAGTTTATCGGCACACTGATCTGAACTCAGCCATGGTGGACTAGAAGACCCCCACAACCTAGAATTGATCATTAGTCAACCATGTGCACAGGGACCGCATGATGATCACGAAAGATCCGACATGTCTGATCTCTAGCGATGCCCTCCCACCAGCATTGTTCTTGGCGCCTCCGCACCTGTCGGAAGCCATTTCACATGCTCGTCATCATCCTTCTGCCCCACTAGATAGCAATAGAAGCATCAGCTGACAAAGGCTGATGAAGCATATGTACAGCGTTGTTAGTGCTGTCGCCTGGCAGGGATCACTGAAGCTACATACTCACCTTCAAATGTCTTCTGGATCCCCGTCAGACGACGGAGCACTAACAACTCTGTACAGACACGCCATCAGCCTCTGCACACAATACATCTATTGCTATGCAGGGGGGAGGGACAATAAGCGCGTGCAACAGAGCTGCTTCTGGTGGGCGGTAAGAACAATGCCATCATGCGATGCTCAGGAGTCAGTAAAGATCACACATGCCGGATCTTTAGAGATTAAAATGCGTCCGCTTGCCATTGTTTCCCACAGCAGAGTTCAGCCCAGCGTTGGTATGGACCTTTAGAGCTGGTTCAGTACGGTCCTCTGAACCAGCCCCATGTCTTGTGTAAATGCTTTTTGCAAGCGTACAGAAAAGCATTTGTTGGCTTTCAGTAGTACTTCCCAGCATTTGTCTTTTTACCCCTGCAGCACAGGAGTAGAACGCTAAACAACCTGGGATCAACAAAGTTTCTTCCAGGGTTGCCTCAGGCGAAGGAAAAATAGCGATCAAAACACTGCATTTGTGTAAACGACATGCAAGCATCTGTTTGATTATGTAATTAAATTTAAAAGTTTGAATTTAATTTGTTTTGTATGATTTTTTTGGTTAAAACTTATACTCAAAATGTCTACTAAACCCTTGCTTGTTAGATTTTCTTAAAGAGACTCTGTAACAAATTGTTTATCTTTATTTCTTCTATGCTATAAGTTCCTATGCCTTTTCTAATGTGGTCTGGCTTACTGCAGCTTTTCCTAATTGCACAGTAGCTGTGTTATCTCTGTTATATGATCTAATCTTCTCTCTATAGTCGGCACAGTCAGGCTGAGGCAGTCAGACTGGAATGTGCAGGGCTGCTTGTGATTAGCTAGAAGCTGTACACACCCCCTGCAGGCTCTGTGTGACTAACACACTCTGCTTAGCTGAGCCTATTAGAAGCTGGTTAGTTTGTTTGTAAACACTGCCTAAAACTGGCAATTACAAGCCAGGTTTGCAGCAGAGAATGGCAGAAACAGCACAGAGGGGACCAGGAGCACATAATGAATAGAATGGTATGCTTTTTATTGTAAGAATTTCAGAGTACAGATTCTCTTTAAAGCAGCCCTGAACCCAGAACTTCCTCTCTGCTCTTAAAAATATGCAACATAACCTTTAAGGAAAAACATTTTTGTTCCAGCCAACAAATCCTGCAATAAATCTGAAATGCGTCTTTCTGCTTTTATGAAAGCAGGCATATTGTTAACATCCTGTGATTACCAATTTGCTTCTTTGCTGTGGCAGTCAGCTGACACAGATGAGAGATCAAATTACACCTTGTAATTAGCCACAGATGAGGGGGATTAGACATGCTAAACTCTAAATACATACAGGGTGTATTTCTCTATGTTTTCCTTCTGTCCTGTGCAAGAATTCAGGTCCACTTTAAGCTGCAGCCAAAAAATGTTATGAAAATTAATTGAACCACTTTTCACAGGAATCCTGCAAAAATTGAAGGCAAAGGAGGTTAAACAAAAAAAGCTTTGGTAAACCTAAAATTATATATCTACAAATATTTCAGCACTGGATGCTAAAGGATATTTACAGTATGCATTCCGCTAATACAATGCAATACATTAATTCCTTTGCATAGGTAAAGAAAGTGGCAAGATTATTTTAGCGACTTTCTTCTAAATCTGGTTTTCATAAACAGTTTTAGTGTAAAGTACTGATAGTCCATTGCTTGATTTCCAGAAGAAAAAAAAAAAAAATTCTCATTTATTGACCGCTGTACACTCTTGGGGAAGCACAGCAGGCTCATGAGAAATAGAAAGGTAGTAGTGCCATTAAAAACCTAAAACAAAAAAAGGAGAGGTTGAAATCATGTATAAAAATATAGTGAGCAGTGACAACCACAGATTTTCTGATTAACCTTGCCAGTTTTTACTTACACTAAAATGTTATATGCTTAAAAAAAAACCAATATATTACACAGCTAAGTCGCATAGCAAGAACAGAATGCAGAAAAAAATTAAAATAATATTCACACTACAACCGTAGACTTACCATTTGTCATTAAACAAAATAGCAATTATGGACAGATCTTATATACATACACATCAAAAACAGTTGACTCCCTCTTAGTATTTTCAAACAGATAAGCCCGTTGCTACTAGGATTGAAAATGCACAAGTAACTGTACAAATATATAATTTTCAGCACAATTCATAGCATGTGGCTTTCACAAATTAATATACAGGAGACCAACGTGGATAGATTGTTTATATATTAAATTCTGTAAACACTGATTAGTCTACTGTGATGGCATCTATGCCACATGTCCCTGAATAGCCTAGTGGAAGAAAACCCCAAAGGAAACTAAGTGAGGGGTATGAATGCTGCCATATTTCCTTTTAAACAATACCAGTTGCCTGGCTGCCCGGTTGATCCTCTGCCTCAAATACATTTATCCACAGACCATGAACAAGCATGCAGGTCAGAGGTTTGACACAAAAGTCTTAAAAGATTAAAAGCATGCTTGTTTCAGGTGTGATAGGGCTGGTTCACACTACAAGACCTTTTTCTAAGCGCTTGTGATTTTAAAAGCTCTTGCTAATGTAATACGTTTGTTCTCACTGAAGCAATGTGATTTTATAAAAATCACCCATAGCGTTACAATAGCAAGAACCTTTCACATCTCTAGCACTAAGAAAAAAAAAAAAAAAGGCTCTTGCAGTGTGAACTAGGCCTTACAGACACCACTGATCCAGTTCTGCCGGCAACTGATATTGTTCAAAAACCAACAAATATATGGCAGCCTTTCCATATACCTCACTTCAGGTTTCCGCTTTACCTGCCTATATTAAAAAAAAAAAAAAAAAAAAAAAAAAAAAAAAAAAAAAAACTTTCAGTGAATAGTGGCAAGCTGTTCTTGAACTACAACTTAATGGTCTCGTCTTTTCTTCACTAGCAGGTGCAATGTATTACTCTGTAGCTTTATGGAGAGAAGATCTAGGACACATTGCCCTCCTAAGGTCAAATCCATCAGATCATTAAATGCTGCTGGTTTCTTAATACTGATGTGATAATGATAAGTGTCATCAGTCCTTAATACGATCTAATACAAGCACTACCAATGATCTTTTCAATAATTCACTACGTTTTTGAAGGACGATGAATTCGCGCCTCAACTAGTACTGCTTGTTGTGGAAAACTACACTATGTAGCTGGAACACCTTTTAGAGTGTCTATTCATCACCCCTATGAATGTAATAAAATCTACCTCTGCCTTGACTTGGAGTTATCAGGCATTATTAGTCAAAATAAGTGCTACTTACCCGGGGCTTCGTCCAGCCCCAAGCTCCCAGCATGTCCCTCGTCGCAGCTCTGCCCGCAGCAGTTCGCCTACTCTCCCTCCTGGTCCGCTGTGATGACGGCAGGCCGACCTGGAGGTTGGCCTGTACTGCGCACGCGCGAGCGGCGCTGTCAATCACCACCACGTGGACAGGTGCGTACTGCGCAGGCGCAGTAGAGTAGGCGAACGGCTGCAGGCAGAGCTGCGGCGAGGGACATGCTGGGAGCTTGGGGCTGGACGAAGCCCCGGGTAAGTAGCACTTATTTTGACTAATAATGCCTGATAACTCCTTTAAGTACAAGTTTGAAATACTGTAAATAACCCTTATAAGATATTCAAATGACTACTTGTTTGTAATCATCGTAGTGCTTCAAAAAAACACTCATCAGAAAGGACTTTTTACTAAAAATAAAATGGACAGTATTATTTACAGGTTACAAATGTAATTATACTAAAAGACATCAATCAAGACCATTCCACATCAATAACTAGTGTGACATTTAAAATATTTGAGGGCTTGATTCAAAATGGTCCCGGCAAAGCAGTACGGTTCTAAAATAAAACCTCTCCAGTGCATTTCTTACAAGCAGAGTTTTCTCTCAGTTATTTACAATTCTGCTATAGGCTACACTACAAAGATTGCATCAGCAGACAAAATCCATTGTGTATTCCTTGATATCCAAATAGTAGCCTAATTTTCAGAGTTGAGAAAAACTGTGTGGCAGCCTGCATCATAAATGTCCTGAACTGTACATACAAACAGTCCTCTGGAAATCACAATGCCATATTATTCCAAAGCAAGCATATCTTTCATTCAAAAAACAACATCGTACTGACTGTACACACTATGCTTCACTAATGTAACGGAAATGAATCTGCTTTGCAAAGGATATCTTTAATGGAGAACAGGGTCCTCTATGTTTGTGGCCATTCTTGCAGTCAGCCTGCCCTCCATGGCCTTGTACCCAATAGTGCAGCACAGTTCTGCGTGTTGTACCATACAGTGATGCTAGTTAACAGCTACACTGCCTGATACAGGTAAGGTTTGTTGCACATTTACAGGGAATGCTAAATTAGGCCAATGCTCAAAAGAAGTCCATCTGTCTTAGTTGAAAAATACTCCGCTTGTTCTAACCATCTATAAACCAATGAAATCTTATTAGCAAGAGAGATGCTCTCACTTGTCTTGTCAGTGGCAGGAATGGTGGTGCAGAGCTCAGCGACTGAGGCCATTTCAGCGTACAGCTAGGTTCACTTTAAGGGTCCACAGGCACATGAAAGGGATCAGCAGCACAAAAAAAAAAAAAAATTGAAGTTCAAATGTGGCTCTTTTGATTAACATACTTGTTTCAGGAAGTGACTTGAAACAAACAAAAAAAAAAAAAACAACAAAAAAAGAAAAAAAAGTGAAAAATAGCTTGATCTGCATTATTGCAAGCAACTACAGGGTTCGTTTGCAGAGAAAGTATAAGTTACCAAAATGTGTGTAGCTGTAGAATCAGTGACTGTTTTTTTAAACGGTCAAAAATGGGCATGTGACTGAATTTGAATATGGTCCTTTGATGTAGTTTGGTGGGAAAACGTACAATAGCTTTAAATTTGCACTTTGAGGATTACTGTACAACCAAGCATCAGTGGCACCTAACAACAGAGCCCCAAAGCACAAAAATTTAGAGAGTTAGGGCTAGTTCACAATGGGCGCTTTTCAGAAGTGTTTCAGCGCTTTACTAATCAGGGGCGATCAGCAAAGCTCTAACACTTAATCCTTATGGGACCATTTTCACAGCAATGACCGCAATTAGTATAAAGTCGCAAACACATTGCATGCAGCATTTCTGCTGCGATCACAATACGATCCTCATTTACCTAATCGCCGGGAAAGCAACAAAATTTGGAAATGCAATAATCGCAATCACCCAAGCGATTACATTTTGTGGTATGAGCGTAACAGAAACCTTAAAGTTTCTGTTACTTGATAAAACTGCACACTTGGGAACTGGGAGACAGTAAGTGTTAGCAGCAGCAAAAGATCAGACCATTCAATAGGCAGTTACTATTCCAATGTGTTCCTGGTGTTAGCCAAAACCAAAATGAAAGGAACACACAAAAACTGTACCGTATACAGTATTCATAAGTCATACAGTGACTAGTTATCAAAGTTAAAAAAAAATAGTCTGCCCGGTTTAATAAAAAATGCTGGCAACTCTACACTTCCATTTCAAGTGGTCCTGTGCTTTACCTTATCTTGGTCTTCAATACTTATGATGAAACCAACTAACCTGTGGTAAACACTTTAAAGGTGCCAATACACAAATCAATATCTTCCCAATGCAGCAGAAACGATAGATTCCGCTCCAACTGGAATCTGGTTAGAGAGAGATTGATTCTTTCAACACAGATTCTCAAAAGCTTTCAGATGAAACTATTTAGAAGCGATCAAATTGCAGAGTTGCACTTTCCAATGCAGTGCAATGCTATTGGCTATTGCTCCTGCTTAACCAGCATTTTTAGTCCTGTCCAATCAATTTTAGCCTGGAATCAAACTGAAAACATTGATGTGCGTATGGCCTGCTTAACACTCTCCACTATAAAATGTGTATGCTTTCCTTTCATATAAATCACTTTACATAGAAAAATTAATATTCTGACAGGCAGTTGGGCATTTATAAAGAGTTTACATTTTTTAAATATTAAAAAAAATTAAAAATATTAAGTTTTTTTTTAGGAGGTGTTCATCACTCCTATTTCTGGCTTCTCTGCTGGTTTCTTGGAGAATTTTTTAACACACTTCTGAGCTTGAGGTATGTGCCAGTGGACTCAGCCATGTTCTCAAATTCAAATGGTGTTATTCCTTCTGCAAACTTGCTCCTATCTGGGATGCGAGGTTTAGAAGGGGAAAGCCCACAAGCAGCCTCTTCTGCACAATCATCCATTTCTTCAAGCAATGCAGCTGTTCCATTGCGTTTTGTAGTGTCTTCAATGACGACGACACCATCTTCATCGAGAATTGCAATTGTGTTATCTGGCTCATGTCCAGTTGACTTTCCTACAACTGCTGAAGCAGAGCATTTCTTTCCAGGGACAAGATCCATTTCAGTCCTGCTTGGAGAGGAGGCAACAGAATTACCATTTAATGGCGTATTGGCATCTGAATCACTATTTGTGTTTTCGGCATTTTCTAGAGCAGCCCAGATTAAGCGCTGCTGTTCTTCTAGTTGTTCCAAAGTCAAGGCGTCATCATCCATGTTGTCCACTCCCTGGGTCTGTGCCTGGAAACCATCTCTGAGATGAAGTGATGGAGAGCTTCTGTAAGGAGGAGTGGGAGGTGGTGTACCTTTTGGAAGGGGTGGAGGAGTTGGTGTTGGTGGAGGAGGTGGAACGAAATTATGTGGTGTTGAGGGAGGAGTTCCACGAGGCAATGGAGGTGGTGTGCTATATGGCGGCAGAGGTGGCTGAAATTTGAAAGCGGTAGGTGAATAATATGGTGGTTCTGCATCTGAAAAAAAAAGGAAAAAAAAACCTTCAAAAATGAATACACGATGCGATACAACGCATTACATATAACGGGTTTCATGAGGGAGTCAGGGACACTACTGAGCAATCCTCGGAGAGCCACCTCGTTCATGCCAATTGGCGTAAAGTAGTTAAAGTGAACCTGAGATAATTTCACCATCGCTAATTTATACTTACCCGGGGCTTCCTCCAGCCCCATGAAAACCTCCAAACGCTCTAATACCCCGATGGACACATACCCACTGGTGCAGGATCAAGTCGGCCAAACCACATGGAGCATCAAGGAAAACAAGGAGGATCCGCAAACTACAGTGGGATGGATAAAAGCTGGTATTCTTTATTAGAAAAAAAATCCACACATGAACAACCACAGGATCAAACTGATGCGTGCCAGGCTCAGAATAAGACTATGACTAAGGCCCAGTGCACACCAAAACCGCTAGCAGATCCACAAAACGCTAGCGGTTTTTGGTGCGGATTTCAGAGATTTGGCCCAGTGCACACCGAGCGGATTTGGATGCGATCCACCGGCCGCATCCGCCTGTAAATCCGCTTGGCTAATGTATTTCAATGGGCTGGTGCACACTGGCAGTTTGAGGTTTTTAGGAAACCGCAAACGTGCTGCAGGAGGCATGTTTGCGGTTTGCTAAAAACCTCAAACCGCAGGTGTGCACCAGCCCATTGAAATACATTAACCAAGCGGATTTACAGGCGGGTGCGGCCGGCGGATCGCATCCAAATCCGCTCGGTATGCATTGGGCCTAAGAGTGTATTCTGAGCCTGAAGCAGTTTAATTCTGTGGTTGTTCATGTCTTCATGTGTGGAAATTTTTATAAGAAAGAAAACCAGCTTTTACCCATCCCATGGTGGTTTGCGGATCCTCCTTTTCCCTTGATGCTGCAGTCCCATGAGCAGCACTGAGTCCCTCACTGTCCTTAGACCCCTCCATTCAGCAGCTACGACTCCCAGTAATCTGGGCAGTCACGGGCTGGGCCAGGCATGCACCCCTCATTGCGCTCCCATCCCCTGGAGCGTACTCCACAGAATGAACCAGGGGATGGGAGAGTGGCAGGGTGGGGAAATCGCAGCCCAGCGACTGACCGGATCACTGGGAGTCGTACCACGAGAATGGACCGCGAGGGAAGCTACAGTGCTTATGGGGCTGGAGGAAGCCGCAGGTAAGTAAATTAGATCTGGTACACCTTAAAGGGGTTCTGTTAGGGGTTTCTGAGGAAAAAAACAGACCCTTACCTTGGGCTCCTATCAGGACCGTGCAGCGGTAATGTCCCACGCCGTCCTCTTCCCATCTGCTGTTCTCCGCCGCCGGCCCCGGTCTAAGCGGCATGGGATCGAACTGCGGCTGCGCTGCAGTGGCCGCGCACCCGCTCGCTTCCGCCTGCGTCATCGGAAGCTTACTGCGCAAGCGCAGTACAAGGCTCCATTGTACTGCGCCTGCGCAGTAAGCCTCAGATGACGCGAGCGGAGGCACGGCAACGCGCATTATTCGTCTGTGTGACAGACGAATAATAGCCCGGTGCCGGCTGCGGGGAACGGCAGATGGGAGCAGGACGGCGTGGGACATTACCACAGCAGGGGGCTGATAGAAGCCCCAGGTAAGTGGCAGTTTTTCTCCTCAGGAAGCCCCACAGAACCCCTTTAAGTAGAATATTAAGTGCAACTTTTATGAGTCTGTATCGTCCCCTACCTCCCACTGGGGAGAGCAGCTCAACTGTCCCTGCTTCTCACCCCTCTCTACAACTGCGGAGTCCATGTTCTCTGCATGGGGAGGAGCGAATACATTGGCACACTGAAGTTGCACGCTCTCTGGCCAGTATGAAACTTTATATATGAAAAGGAAAAAAAGACCTAGAGCGAGACTGGCTGCAGCAAAAGCAGCAGAGGGAATCAGAATTCGTGCTAGTTGCTGAAGAATATTTGGAAAGGCAGTGGTCAGAGATAACCCAGCCGAACAAGTGTCAGTGGAACCTTCGATCTCAAGCACATTACTCGCTGCACATTCTGCATTGGGGAAAACAGGATTTAAAACCCATTTATCCTAATGCACTACTGCATATACCCATGTGTTTTTCCTGTAAGAATTATAGGAAATAAATTCTATGTATATGTAGTGGTACATCAAGATACAAAAAAAATTAAGTGTGAAAACATACTGGAATATTTAGCCAACATTTTGAAGAAACAATTTACCAGATTCCATCTCCATATCCACTGGTGATTCTCCTGTGCTGGTTGTGGAGGTCTTCTGCCTTTTTCTGTCCGATTCTGACTGAGATGACAATCTTTTCTGGTTGGTATTGGGGTTAGGCTGTAATGAAGAATTATTTAAATGTTACATTTGTGCATGGCTTTCTTACTCAGTGCATGAGCGCTTCGTTCTGCTGGCCATGCGCGGACTTACTTGCACATACCCAGTCCAGATGAGTTAGTCCACAGTCAGAAGCACGGCCACAGGAAACCAACTAAACAAACTTTGGTCAAAGATTTAGGTGGACCCTGCACTGGAACAGTGGGCTGCCCACTCCAAAGACAAGTATAACGCTTTTCACTTCAAGTATGCTTTACCCCCTTAGCAACCAACTTTTTTAGGGCCTTGCAAATGCTCCAGGCAAATTTTAGCACTTTGTTTTATTATTTGTTACATTTCCTTGCTACTAATTAGTACTGCTGTAAAGCAGATTTATGACCACTCGTCACTAGGGGGCAGTGTAAGAATTATAGAGGACTTTGCTAGCAGATGATACAGAAACTGAAAGCCAGAGGGACAAAGCATTTCAAGAATTTACAGCACAACAAGTTATGCTGGCTGAGGTCAAAAGCAGTGCACTCTCTCAAATGAGAGATTTCCTTTGAAACTGCTATTTGGTTAAAGCAGAAGGCATTTGCAATTCAGCTATATGTGGAATTTATAGCTGTGGGATTTTGCATGCAGGCTACAGCAATTGTATGTTTCTGACTGCAACGCTTTCTGATTAAAATTGCACATTGCCCCCCCCCTCCTCCCCCCACCCTCCCTTATTGTCTTTTGTTTTATGGCATGGGCCTATGCGAACTGCATTGACATTTCTGTAACCTGAAATTAACCATGCATATACCCATTTTTGTGAAAAATGTTGATCATCTGTTGTTATCTTGTTTAACCCGTTCTTTTTAAAACAATAAAATACTTTGAAGAGTAAAATTGCACATTGCATATTAAAGGTCAACTGAAGCGAGAGGGATATGGAGTCTGCCATATTGATTTCCTTTTAAGCAATACTAGTTGCCTGGCTGTCCTGCTGATCCTCTGTCTCTAATACGTTTACCCATAGATTATGAACAAGCATATGCAGATCAGATGTTTGACATTGTCAAATCTGACAAAATAGATCAGCAGGGCAGCCATGCAACTGGAATTAACAGGAAATACGGCAGCCTCTATATTCTTCACAATACACAACACAATACACAACAGCTGTCCTTTAAAGCAATGTGCCACTACACCAGCTGTGACCTGGATGGGAATTTTGAGGATAGGAAGATAAAATAGCTCACACAGTTGAGAATTCAGTCACATGATTCTACACCTACAGCTTTGTCTAATGTGTAATGTTAAAAGGAGATCAGTCACAAATCATAAATAAAAAAAATAAAAAATGGATTTAAATAGCAATTAAAAAAGGGGTAAAGAAAGGTGTCAGTTTAGCAAAATATTAAATGGTTTTCCTTAAAATTCATTAGAATGTCAGTGTATGGTAAAACTGACGTCTGACGCAGGCTTGGCTAAACCAGGTGAAAGGGGAGTTAGAAAATGAAATATGCATTTCCATCCTCAGCTGAAATGCTGCCTACCTCCAACGGTTAATACTTCCATTCTCTGCTGTGTCATTGAGTCATTACTGCCATTATAAAACAGCCACAAAACCTTGAGGTAGTCTGCAGGAGCTCCTGGAAAAAAGGACCCTGCAGATTACAAGTTACAGGAAGACGTCGGGCAGCCACACAGAAAGCCCAGCATGCATGTGTGTGGTTGCCATGGCAACCAAACGCCAGTGTTCATGCTATACGAGTTTCTGCCTGTGTTTGCATAGCTGCAATAAGTAGGAGAGGAGACCCTCTGCTGCTACTCATAGCAGCTACAGGGCCGGTTGTAATAACAATGAGGCCTCAGGGCAAAATTAACCCTGGGGCCCCCAACAGACACCCCCGACCAAAAAGCGACATTACCTCCTAAACCCCTGAGCTGGCTCCTGACCCTCCCTCTCAATCACTTCCCAAAAACTCTGCAGATTCCCCAGGAAACAACAGTAAAGATCGGGTAGACACCTTGGGGGCCCCTACAGAATCTGGGGCAATTGCCCTCTTTGCCTCTATGGTAGCGCCGGCCCTGAGCAGCTATGCAAACACAGGCAGAAACTCCTAGACACTGGAGTTTGGATACCATGGCAACCACACATGCACGCTGGGCTCTGTGTGGCTGCCCGACGTCTGCCTGTAACTTGTAATCTGCAGGGTCCTCTTCCAGGAACTCCTGCAGACTACCTCATGGTCTTGTGGCTGTTTTATAACAGCAGTAACGACTCAATGACAGGGAGCAGGGAATGGAAGTATCAACCGCTGGAGGTAGGCAGCATTTCAGTTGTGAGGATAGAAAATGAAATATGCAATTCTAACTCCCCTTTCACTTGGTTTAGCCAAGCCTGCATCAGACGTCAGTTTTACCATACACTGACATTCTAATGAAATTTTAAAGGAAAACCATTTAATAGTTTGCTAAACTAATGACACCTTTCTTTACCCCTTTTTTGATTGCTATTTAAATCAGCTACTTAATATTTTTTGAATGATAAGCAACTGATCTCCTTTAAGGTACAAAAAAAAATAAAATAAAAAAAAAAATAAAAAAAAAAAAAATTTAAATGCACATACTTTTGGGAATTTGTGATCCAAGAAACGGCCAAAAATCTCTTTGTGGTGTTGTGGCTGCATCGGGATTGAGCCAAAATTCCTCCAATCCTAATGGTAAAGAAAAAAAAAAAAAGAAAAAGAAAATGCATATCAAAATACACATACAGACTCTTAGACTTTGTTCTTATAGCTTCCAGATTTAGTAATATTTTTTTATTGACATTTCAAACAAAGAGCCAAACAAAAAAATTACAATCAAAGTCCCATCACAATATTCATACAGAAGTATATATTGAAACAAAACAGGATAGTCGGTACCATAATACATTAAGACGAGTAAAGAAAAGCCCTCAGGGCTCAGCTATCATAACAAACAAAGATCTGAACATCAGAGGCAGATAACCGTTTATTCAGAAAGAATCAATGAGACATATCCATATTGGCAATAACCGGCTCATTACTTTTAAACCAAGGATTCCAGACTTCGTGAAATGTAGTGCTTAAACCCCTGGCCAACCAGGTCAGCTTATAAAAAAGGGGAGGGAGAAGTTAACTAGATGCATCCAACAAAAAAAAAAA
Organism: Hyperolius riggenbachi; assembly: GCF_040937935.1. Classification (NCBI taxonomy): domain Eukaryota; kingdom Metazoa; phylum Chordata; class Amphibia; order Anura; family Hyperoliidae; genus Hyperolius; species Hyperolius riggenbachi. Next base: position 516,938,988 of record NC_090646.1, on the reverse strand, counting down.
TCCAACAAGTAACTTATCACTACTACTTCTAGATTATCTGACATGGATTCTAGTGAAAATCTACATAGCTTTATATAGCATTGATTAGTACAGAGCTGATGGGTGCAGCAGTTTCACTGTTCCTAGAACAGATTTCAGCTAAAATCTGATAGAGGGATAGGTAGTGCACTAGGGTTGCAACTTGCAACGGTATGAAAATTCACGGTATGATAACCATCAAAAAAAAAAAAAATACCACGGTATTACACAATTATTCTCATTACAATTACCCTTATAAAAATGAGAAAAGGTCAAAGTTGAACAAACTCTTCTTGATTAAACCCTTAATGGTTAGGGTCCTGTCATGCTTGAAATATTTACTCTTCTAAATGTCAAACAAACAATACCAAAAGTAAATCTCATTCTCCCCGTGTTACATGACTGCCTATGACAGAGAGGGCAGATATTAAGGCCATTTGAAAGCACAGTAGGTTATTATGTCTGCTTCCATGAATCAGGAAGTAGAAACTGCAGATTTTAGAAAGAAATTGTTGTTGCATATCTTTTTGAGCAGAGAGGAGGGTGTTTTGAGTTCAGGTCCACTTCAAAAATGCTGGTGGTATACTTTACTATACACCTTAAAGTGTACCAGAGATGAAGCATAGTGAGTTTTATATATACCTGCGGCTTCCTCCAGCCCCATCATGCGCACGGATCCCTCCCACGCCGCCACCCTCAGCCTTTTCTATTGCTGGTATTGAGTCCAGTAACTTGAGCCAGTCGCAGCCAGTCTGAGCATGTGCAGTGCGTTCTCTACAGCAGAGAATACTACGCAGGCATAGTACTATTTTCTGCCAAAGACGGAGGGAGCGCACTGCGCATGTGTAAAACTGGCCAAAGTTACGGGACTCTAACAGCGATAGAAAAGGCTGAGGATGGCGGCGTGGGAGGGATCTGTGCGCATGATGGGGCTGGAGGAAGCCGCAGTTATGTATAAAAAAAACTTTCACTATGCTGCGTCTCTGGTTTCCTTTAAAGGATACCAGAGCTGAAAAATAAAATGCAAATGGGTGGAGCGGATATGAATTAGGTGAAGTCCTGAGCTAAGCCACCGCGGACGATTTCTTTAAAAAGTAGGGGGACAGAGTATAACAGGGGGGAGCGGTGGGCATGAGGACACATGACATCACAAAAACACACGTACATCAGGCAGACAAACAAACACACACACACACACACACACACACACACACACACACACACACACACACACACACACACACCTCAGACATCACAAACATATACATCAGGCAGACATCCATCCATCCGGCAGACATAGCTCAGACATCACACACACACACACATACATCAGGCAGACACATCACACACACGTCATACATATACACACTGTCTGCATTCATACAAACACTGCACCTCTCACACAGCAACACTGCTTATCTGGTGTCATAAGCTTCAGCTCCTCCACGTGCAGTGCGTCTCTCGCTCCTTCTCCCGGGCGGGCGGCATACTCATTTTTATGTGGGGGAGGAGAGCTGGACATTGCTTTGAACACTGATCTGTATCAGTGTTTATGTCAGCTCTGCAGTCGGGAGAGGCAAGGGGCTGCAACCATCTAGCAGGAGGGAGAACGGACTGTAGCCTTTTCTCATTTGCCTATTTATTTTGGCAGGAATGACCTGATGACTCCCCCTCTGCCTTTGTAGTACAGTCCACAATAAAAAACTACAAGCAGATACATTGCCGGGAAATAGATCTCTGTGTGCGCTCCAGCCGTGGCTGCGTCATCACAGGCCGCGTATCACCACCCAGCTCCTGCACTCAGGTCGGCAAGCCTCCCGCAATCAGGAACTAGCTTTGGGAGCTTGCCTTCATTGCGAAGGGAGACAGAGAGCAGGACAATGCCGGAGCAGTGGCGGGGATGCGGAAATACAGCAAAACCGGTATTTCCTAAAAGTGCACGGTACGATTACCGTGCATTGTAATACTATGGTATACCGTAATACCGGTAAATCGCGGCAACCCTATAGTGCACAGAATACAATTGACTGCCACTTCAAGACCAGTATCCAATTGAATTAAATTATTTCTTGAATTGCTCCTCGATCACATAGTGGATTGCCACAAGAGCTCTTTTCCATGGATGTCTGAACTGCTTGTTTGTCATGCAGTTCAGCATCCCATATCCTGCCCATGACGGCCATTTGGGGGCAATTGAAATGCAGCCGAATAGCAGCGGCTGTAACACCATACATGGCAACCGCTGACAAGCAGCAGCATTACCATGCAGCAAAAAAAGTCTGTCGTGTCTGAGCACGGCACTGCTGCACTCAGATGCAATTCCATAGTGAGAAGACTTGGACACAATCAACTAGCACCTGGCAGTTTCCAAATCTAAGGCACAACTAACCCTAGATCTGTTTATCATCATAGGGTTGTATGAACAAAAAAAGCTTTAGAGGCAAACTTACATCTGTAACCCCAGATGGAGGAGTAACATTAAAGCCAGGAAAGCTGACCAGCTTGGATACATCATAGGATACAGCTTTGTACTTTGAATTTGGATCTTCAATCTCACCATCACTGGCATCTACAAAACAAACAAACAGTTTAGTCAGTTATATTCCATTTGTGGTACATTTAGCTCCCTATTTGACCATGGTTACTTCATGACATGGGACAGGAGCACAATATGCCATTTTGCAAAGTTTTTATAAAACCATTATAGCAGCAGAAGATGGATGGGCTCACTTTCCACTACAAATTATGTACCTATAATTTATGGTCCTTGTCCAATCAAACTGAGAGGGGAGGAGGGGGGGGGGGGGGTGCAGCATGAAAAAATGCCATTTACTTCAGAGTTTTCTACAGTTGCATTTTCTGGTATTGTTCTGCTAGTCCCAGTGTAACACATGTATACAACAATGTTTGCGTTTATCATGTGGTCTCAAATCAGGACATTTTCCATGCCATTCCACACTTATCAATTTTGCTAAATCAGCTTAATTTACAATATGTACCTGTATATTTCAACATTTGTGCAAATAGATTTAGAAGCTTCAATCCACATTACATGCTTCTACCTCATCTGTACCCTCATGTACAAAGGGTTACATTATTTTAAAAACTAATACTGGTTTACATTTTGATCAATTACTCCTTCCTGACCCTCTGGTGGCAATGTGGAGTGGAGAGATGGAAGTCTCTCCATTCAGGTCAGTGTGCAGCAGACTACAGTGCTAACAGCCAGGGCAAACAAAAGTCTAAGTTTATCTGATCGCATAAACCTCGATTCCCTGTGGGTTTTGGATGAGCAATCCATTATTAAACGTTTCTCAGGCCGTTTCTCTACAGCAGTTCTAAATCTTGCCCTGCTAGTAGCCGCTTGAACCACGCACAGAGTGGATAATTTGTCAACACCAGTGCACAGAAGCAAAGTTGCTGCCAAGAGCAACATAATCAATCCTTGTTTCAATTAAAATGCCAAACCTCATTGGTTGCCCTGGGCAACAGTTCATTTGCATTGGTCTTGATAAGTCAGTCTCCGGGTACAGAACATTAACATTCTCCCCCAAAAAATACACCTCACCAGAAGAATACACAAACCGTGGAACAGTACAAAGGTCATAGAACTTAATAAACTTACACCTATAGTGAGAGGGGGATATGGGGTCTGCCACATTTTACTTTTAAACAATGCCAGTTGCCTAGGTTCCTGCTGAAGTTTTGGTAGTGTCTGTATCAGTGTTGGAACAACCATGATCACCTGAGATGCATACTTATCAGGGCTGTGGATTTTGTACAAAAATCACCCGCCTCCTCAGTTTATGAGACCACTGACTCCAACTCCAGGGCGTACGAGAGGAATCGGCGTTGGAGACTTAGGCGCAGGATACAGCCGGTATATGGCTGATCCTGCTGCTGCACAAGTCCCGGCAGTGTTAAATACTATTCCCCCTCCAGGCAGCCATGGATGGTGGGGAATGAAATATTTCGGCTTCCAGCAATTGCTGAAAGCCAAATTATTACTGTCAGTGATCCTCCCTTTTATTCGCTAATAACTTTATTACTACTTATAATAAAAAGATCTATATCTTGTTTTTTCCGCCACCAATTAGGCTTTCTGTGGGTAGTACATTTTGCTAAGTTTTTTTTTTATTCTAAATTTAAAAAAAAAGGAAAAGGAAAAAAAATTTGGAAAAAAAATAAAAAAAAAAATGTCTCAGTTTTCGGCCATTCTAGTTTTAAAATAAAATGTTCTCCTGTGCATAAAGCCCACACGTTTTATTTGCCCCAATTATTAAACCATTTAAATTATGTCCCTATCACAATGTATGGCGACATTATTTAGAAATAGGTTTTATTTTAACTTTTTTTCTTTATATTTTTATAGTCCAGTCTATAATTACCAGCCCCCATGTAGTAAATAGTAAATTTACCCTCATAAAAATAGATTAAAAAAAGCCGAGTCCCTAAGGCACCATAAAATATTATATATATATATATATATATATATATATATATATATATATATATATATATATATATATATATATATATATATATATATATATATATATATATATATATATATATATATATATATATATATATATATTTTTTTTTTTTTTTTATTCGGGGGGGGGGGGGGGGGGGGGGAGCCCAACTCACAGCACGGGAAAATCAATGTGCTGTTCACAGTGCACACGTTGCGTTAAGAGTATAACGCTGCACGTTGTAATGAAAGTGCAGCATGCTGAGCATTATACTCGTACTTTGCTGCGTTACACTGCTTGCACATGCTCAGTAATGTCTTTTTTGTTTTTGAAGCATGTGCCGTTTTCGTATTTGCTATTGAGATTATATATAGCTGACATGGCTCTGTGTCCTCTGCCGGCCCTATGCTGTGATATTCAGTGCAGGAGAGGAGGGGAGAGTCCGCTATTGTGACTAGCCACATGGCTAATATTCACTGCACTGTGCTAACGTAACGTGTTTACTTTCTTGAGCGGAAGCTTTTTGCGACAATTGGCTGGCGGGAACACGTGATACGGAGTGTTACGATCACGTGGTCTCCACAGTCTTGACGCTTGCGCCGTTTTTGTTCTATCATTATAGAACGAAAACGGCGCACCAAAAGCCACATAACGCGGCTCAATCTGATGTCCAACTTCAACACCACCATGCGTTGCGTTAGGGGCACGTTATGCGACCTCAACGTCCCCTAAAACGCAACGTCTTGGTGTGAAAGAGCCCTACGTGTGTGTATGTATGTCTGTATGTGTAATTTATTTTTTGGCCACTAGTGAACACCTGTTTAATAGGAAGTTTTTTTTTTAATATAAACATTTTACCAACGATGACGGCTTCCTGTTTTATGAACGGATATGACCGCTGATTGCGGTCATGTCCATTCATTCCAGGCATTGCGCGCATGTGCAGAGCGGCGGCGGGAGCAAGCAACTTATTAAAACAATCCTGTTGCCGTTAACAGGCTCAAACAGGACGTTTTAATAAGTTAGAATGTCATTAACTGGTTAAAAGTATAAGAGGCAGAGAATCAGGACAGCCAGGCAATATGCACCATTTAAAGAGGAAATACATATGGCAGCTGAGAGAGATCCTTCTCAGGGTCGGTTTAAACAGGACATATTGATATAAGAAGACAAAAGTTGGATGCACACCTATGATTGCTTGCTTAAAGGAACACTGAAGTCTCCTAAAATACAGCTTTTTATTGCAAAAAGCTGTTCAACATTATTACCCTAACTAAAACGCTGCATGCCCGCGGCTGAAAATTAAATACCTATAAACTCCCCTCGCAAAATCCACAACTTTCTTGGTTGTGGATTTTGCTGCCCTGTGCGCTTCCGTGGAGGCAGAGTTTTCAGCTGCAGCTCTGCCTCTACACGCGTCTATCAGCGCACATCTCCGCCTCTCCCTCACCCCTCTCAGTGAAGAAAGACAGAGGGGCGGGCGGAGGCACGCGCCGATAGATGCGTGTAGAGGCAGAGCTGCAGCTGAAAGCTCTGCCTCCAGCGAAAGCGCTCCCCGCAGTATGCCCCAGGGAATTGAGGGGGGGGGGGGGGGGGGATTTCGTTAGATTTTAGCCGCGGGGATGCAGCGTTTTAGTTAGGGCAAACATGCTGAACAGGTTTTTGCAATAAAAACCTGAATTTTCGGAGACTTCAGAGTCTCTTTAAACATCAGACAGTGCAACTTCCAGATGAGAAAATAGGCTTACTATAATATTGCACGAAGAATAGATAAATTTTAACCAGTTAACGACCAGCCAACGGCGATAGGCGGCGGCTGGTAGTTTGTGGGTTTCCATGGAAACAGACGCTTGACGCATGTCAGTTCACGGAGGATGTCTCCGTGAACAGCCTGCGAGCCTCCGATCGCGGCTCGCAGGCTAAATGTAAACACGCGGGGAAGAAATCCCCGCTGTTTACATCATACGGCGCTGCTGCGTAGCAGCGCCGCAAAGGAGATCGGCGATCCCCGGCCTATGATTGGCTGGCATCGGATAGGCTGAAGTCTATCAGAGGCGGCGCAGGACGGATTGCCATCCTGTGCCGCCCATACGAAGGAGGGGAGGGAGGGAAGGAGAGAGGCTGGGAAATGCTGCGGAGGGGGGCTTTGAGGAGCCCCCCCCCCCCCCCCCACACAGAGCGGCGGCGATCAGACCCCCCAGCAGGACATCCCCCTAGTGGGGAAAACAGGGGGTGGGGGGGCTGGGGGAAGTCTGATCGCCCTGCTGCAAACACGATCTGTGCTGCGGGCTGGAGAGCCCACGCAGCACAGAACAAAACACCCCTGGTCCTTAAATGGTTAAATGAAAAATGATTAAAAAGTGTTGGGGTTTTATGACACGTGATCCTGGAGTCTCTATATTTTGTGCAATATTAGTTTAAAGACAACAAGCAATGACTAGTCTTGATTTTCATATCTGAGGCATCTCCACTACATTCTAAAGGCTCGTACACACCCAAAAAAAGTGCAAACCAGTACAACATGACCGGCCGCATGAACAAGCAGGTATGGACTGCCCGATATGACTACATTCAAAACAAGTACAAACAACTTGTACACGTGGCCAACTTCATAATATCAGCAAACAATCGTGCGAGTTGATCCACTGGTTGGATCAGGCAAACCAACTGTTCTCAGTTGCTCATCTAGTCATTTGTCATGTGTGCACATGCCCAAATATCATTCAGACCGACCAAGTTTAGATGATAGTTGGGCTGAAAAGTTGCAAGGGTGTGCGAGCCTTAAAAGGTATCATCAGACTACAATGGCTTCCCCCCGATCTACTTACTATTGGCTTCCTCCAGCTCCTGCCAGGCAACATGTCCCATGACGCAGCTCCGCTGGCAGCCCGGTATCCCCGCCGGTACGGAGGCCGACCTCCGGGTCAGCCCTGTACCGCGCCTACGTGAGCTGCGCTGCCAGCAGAGCTGTGTCATGGGACATGTTGCCGGGCAGGAGCTGGAGGAAGCCAATGGTAAGTAGGGCGAGGGGAAGCCGTTGCAGCCTGATGATTCCTTTAAGTGACTAGGGTAACCTCCACAGTAATGCTTTTCAACAAAAACAGACTATAAAGAAAGATGGGGGAGGTTTAGAACTTCTAGGTTTTATTGGATGGCGCTGCACATTAAATCTAAGTCTCCACCAGAACGTACCTCTTCCATCGTACAGAGAGAGCCCAGAGGTCTCCAGTTCAGCATCTTTCAGCCATCCTGGAGGATAGCCAAGCTGGCGCATTCGATATATAAATGGAGGAAGATGTTCATCTGTAATGCCAAGGGCATCTTGAAGCTCCAAACTGCACAGAGATAAATATTTCAGTGCACATTTTTTTTAAAGGTTTAAAAAATGTTAAAATTTTAAACATAATCAAGCTACAAGACTCATATTTCACCAGGAAGCAATCATATGTAACAGCCATGCTGTGCAGGACACTCCCCTTCAGTGTATGAGGTGTATGAGTGCAGCTGTACTGCGCATGCACAGTACAGCCCCAAACTAGAAGAGGGTCCCAAACAGTGGCATGGAGGATGACACAGGAAGCCTCTGGAGTGTGTGTGAGTGAGTGTGTGAGTGTGAGAGTGAGTGAGCGACCCCCCCCCCCCCCCCCATCTATCACAGACTTTAAAGGATTTTCCAACACCCTATACTGTTCTCAGCCAATTGGCGCAGTTTCAGTCAAGAATCTAGCATGTGAAGCAGTGAATAGGCAATCAAGACACGTGGTTGCTGCTGTCCTCTCCACCCTGACAGGCCATTGTGCACAGAAGCAATGAAAAGCCAAACTTACCTCGGGTAATGTCTTTTCCAGTAGTCCGAGTGACAGCACCCCTCCTCTGAGACTTGTCTCCCTCCTAAACTTTGGACAGGAAGCTAGAAGATACAAATTTGCATAACAGGCAGGCAGGAGTAGTATATAAAGATGTTACCCACCAAAGGTATCCAGTTATAAAAAAAAGACACGGACAACATATGCTGCTGAAACAATACTTTAATTATCCCCTCTAATAGGGTGGGCCGGAGGGGTGCTGTCACTCGGACTACTGGAAAAGACATTACCCGAGGTAAGTTTGGCTTTCCCAGAACGTCCTCCTGACAGCACCCCTCCTCTGAGACGATAAACAAGAACATTATACACTAGGGAGGGACTACTGCCTGCAACACTTTTCTTCCAAATGACCGATCAGTATTGGCTAATAAGTTTAGTCTATAATGTTTCACAAACGTATTTTGGCTGGACCAGGTGGCCGCTCTGCAAATTTGCTCTATCGAGGCGCCTGCCCTCTCTGCCCAAGATGTTGATACGCCTCTTGTGGAGTGAGCTTTAATTGAGGTTGGTAAAGGTCTCCCTTGAGCCCGATAAGCCGCAGTGATAGCTTGTCTGATCCATCTTGCAATTGATGGTTTAGAGGCTTGCCTTCCTTTGAATTTTCCCGCAAACAGCACCAACAAGGCATCTGATTTTCTCAAAGATACAGTCCTTTCAAGATAATGAAGGATACACCTTCTAACATCCAAACAATGAAGTTTCTTCTTCTCATTCGTTGGTTTATCACAGAATGATGGCAGAAAGATCTCCTGAGATCGATGAAATTTTGAAGACACTTTAGGAAGGAATGCAAAGTCTGGACGCAGAGTAATCCTATCCTCTGAGATAGTACAATAAGGTTGCTTAATGGATAAGGCCTGAAGTTCGCTGACTCTCCTGGCTGTGGTGATTGCCAGAAGAAAGGCCGTTTTCAACGTCAGAAGTTTATCCGGAATCTGATCCAGAGGCTCAAAGGGATGTTCACAAAGACTCTGCAACACGATATTCAAGTCCCAAGGAGGCACCTTAGATATCACCACCGGCCTGAGACGTTTAATTCCCTGAAAAAAAACGAAGAAAAAACTCCTCCTGAGCTAATCTTTCTAAATATACACTCAAAGCTGCTGTCTGAACTTTAAGAGTACTGGCACTTAATCCCATGTGAAAACCATCCTGAAGAAACTCCAGAGCTGAGGCGGAAAGTGTAGGATCATTATCCTTCCTAGTACACCATTTACAGTAAATGTTCCATGTTTTTTGATAAATCTGCCTCGTAACCTTCTTGCGGGATTGTATTAACGTCTCAGAAAGTCCATCCGAAAACCCCTTTGATTTCAGGATTCCCCACTCAATCTCCATGCTGAAAGGTGAAGGCGCTTGAGGTCCGGGTGAAGAACTGGGCCCTGCGACAACAGATCTGTTCTGAGTGGAAACAATATTGGTTGACATATTGCTAACTTCTGTAACAGAGCAAACCATGGTCTTTTCGGCCAGAAAGGTACTATGAGGATTACTTGTGCTCTGTCCTGCATAATTTTGTTCAGAACCCTTGATATTAGAGATATTGGAGGAAATGCATACATCAGGTTCAACCTCCACTCTATGGAGAAGGCGTCTATCTGCCACGGATTGTCCTTTGGATACAGGGAGCAAAAGTTTTGACACTTTGAATTTTGCCTCCTTGCGAATAAGTCTACTGCAGGAATGCCCCATGCCTGACTGATCTGAACAAATACTTCTGGATTCAGAGACCACTCGTCCTGTAATATCACTGACCTGCTGAGATAGTCTGCCACAACATTGCAAGTCCCCTTCAGATGAATCGCCCTGATGGAAGATAAGCTGTTCTCTGCCCAATGCAGAATTCTTGCTGTCTGAGACCACAACCGAGGACTTCTTGTTCCTCCCTGATGATTCAGGTAAGCCACTACACTGCTGTTGTCGGACCTGATCAG